>NC_061090.1:6379373-6514373 GCF_015104395.2 Macrobrachium nipponense | reverse complement strand
GGCAAAACACAATACAACTTCTACAGTCAAAATCTAAAATGGTCCAGAAATTATGAATAAAGAATTAAACAAAAGAATTGGGATAAACAGTTTTCGTAAACAGTGATGACATAAGGGTAAATACGGGATATTAGTATTAAAAATATTGGAGATAATAGTGGAAAAATATATAACGAAGAAAAAAGTAAACATCATTCATGCATACCAGAGACAGAAGAATCTTGTTCCAGAAAATCAGAAAGTGGAAAAAAGGTCTTGCAAAAGAAAAAATGCATGGAAAGTTATAGAACTAAAAGTAAGATAGAAAATGCAGAAAAAAGATTATACAATCAAAAGAAATGAAAAAACGGGACTTGGAAGAAAAAACCCTATTAAATATCAAGCAAAACCCCAAACTATTATACTCATATGCGAAGAAAATGAATAAAAGAAGAATAGAAATAGGCCTCTGAGAATTGAAGGGAGATTAACGAATGAAAAAAAGGAATTTTGCAACATACTGGCAGAACGATATAAGAGAGAATTCACCCCTAGAATAGATAATGAAGATAATGTATAGAAGTAAGGGATGAAAATAGTGAATATTTAGCTGACATAGATATTAATGAAGCTGATATTGTGCAGGCTATTAATGAAATTAAAAATGGAGCTGCTGCAGGGCCTGATGGAATTCCTGCTATTTTGTTAAAGAAAGTAGTTCATTCTATCGCAAAGCCACTTGCAATATTATTAAGACAAAGTGTAGATACAGCAAGATATATGATGAGCCACAAATTAGCGTATATTAACCCCTACTTTCAAAAGTGGATCAAGACTAGAGGCAAGTAATTATAGGCCTGTGAGTCAACATCACATATAATGAAAGGTGTATGAAAGGGTAATGAAGAAAAATATTATGAAACATTTAATAAAAAATAATTTGTTTAATAAAGGACAACATGGTTTCGTACCGACAAAAGTACACAAACCCAACTGTTAGTCCACCGTGAAAACATATTCAAAAAATATGAAAGCGGAAATGAAACAGATGTGGTTTATTTAGACTTTGCAAAAGCTTTTGATAAAGTAGACCATAATATATTAGCGAAGAAAATTAGAAAACACAATTATCGTGGATAAAGTAGGAAGATGGTTAAAAGAATTTTTACACACAGAAAACAGATAGTTATTGCAAACGACGAGAAATCGGATGAAGCCAAGGTAATATCCGGTGTGCCGCAAGGTACGGTGTTAGCTGCAATACTGTTTGTTATTATGCATTGAAGACATACAATAATGTTAAGGATTCGGTAGTGAGTAGTTTCGAAGATGACACAAGAATAAGTAGAGAAATTACTTGTGATGAAGATAGGAACGCTCTACAAAGAGACCTTAACAAAGTATATGATTGGGGCAGAGGTAAATAGGATGGTATTTAACTCTGATAAATTTGAATCAATAAATTATGGAGACAGAGAAAGAAAGCTATATGCATATAAGGGACCTAATAATGAGACCATCACAAATAAGGAAGCAGTTAAAGACCTTGGTGTGATGATGAATAGGAACATGTTATGCAATGATCAAATAGCAACTCTGTTGGCAAAATGTAAAGCAAAAATGGGAATGTTGTTACGGCACTTCAAAACAAGAAAAGCTGAACACATGATTATGCTTTATAAAACATATGTTCGTAGTCCACTTGATATTGCAATATGATATGGTACCCACACTATCAAAAGGATATTGCACAAATAGAGATGTACAAAGGTCCTTTACAGCTAGAATAGAAGAAGTTAAGGACCTAGACTACTGGGAAAGAACTACAATTCTTAAAATTATATAGTCTGGGAAGGAGAAGAGAACGTCTACATGATAATTCAGGCATGGAAAACAGATAGAAGGAATAGCAGAAAATATCATGGAACTAAAAATATCAGAAAGAGCAAGCAGAGGTAGATTAATATGCCCAAAATATACCAGGAAAAATAAGGAAAGCACTACAGGACATTAATCCACTACGCACCAGCATCGATAATGCAGCGTCTATTCAATGCGTTGCCAGCTCATCTGAGGAATATATCAGGAGTGAGCGTAGATGTGTTTAAGAATAAGCTCGACAAATTTATCTAAACTGCATCCCAGACCATCCAAGATTGGAAGATGCAAAATATACCGGAAGATGTACTACAGAAACTCTCTGGTAGACATTAAGAGGTGCCTCACACTGAGGGACCTGGGGCAACCCGAACAAGATGTAAGGTCTGTAAGGTAAGTAAGGTCTCTCTCTCTGAGATGAGATCATTTTCATGGACATGTATGTAATAAGTTTATCATTAATATTTTCCAATAATAATACAAGTACAAAATTCATATCTGAGTATTTTAAATACAATAATCATTCCATTTCTCTCTTTTAAACAACTCTCTCTCTCTCTCTCTCTCTCTCTCTCTCTCTCTCTCTCTCGTTCACTCTCTCTTCTCTCCTCTCTCATCTCTCTCTCTCTCTCTCTCCTCTCTCTCTCTCTCCTCCTCCACAAAATACTTGTCATACATTTGGTGTTTCTATTTCTTCCATTTTTATCTTCTCTCGCTCTCAGCAAAAGAATTGATAGACAGACAAACATAATTGCACAGTCCTCTCTTTCTCTCTCTGGAGAAATATATGTATTTATGGGAGGGGGAAAGTTGCCTACAGACATTCATTTCAATCTATTGAAACCTAAGGAGTTATTTCTCTCTCTCTCTCTCTCTCTCTCTCTCTCTTTCTCTCCTCATCTCTCTCTCTCTCTCTCTCTCTCTCTTGTATTTTAATAAAAATATACAGTAATTTGTGAATACACAGTGTTGCACATGAAAAAAGTAAATTAGTGATAATTTTAGAGATACGGCCCTAAGAAAAATTGCAAATTAGTAGTGAAATTTTCCCTGTGGACATGTTTTCAAGAACGTTGTTCCGGCTTACGACGATTTTCGGGTTACGACGCGTCTTAAGAACGGAACCCCCGTCGTAACCCGGGGACCGCCTGTACGTCTGCAGATGGCTTAAACCCCACTAACCCTCTTTGTTGTAGCTAGAGTGGTTAGAAAAATTAGCCTTTCTGGTCACGTGCTTCAAGATTGCAGAAAGGAGAGGTTCGAAAGGCTTCGACATCAGGAACTTCCAGACTACGTCTAAGTTCCATGCCGGAAGCTTCGATTTAGACAGTTTTGAGATTTCAACAGACCTCAAAGATCGTGAAGGGCTTTGTTGTTCGACAGATCCAAATCTCTGAGTCTAAAGGCCGTCGACAACATACTTCTGTATTCTTTAAAAGTCGGGACTGTCAGCTTATCCACATTCCTCAGACGGAAAGGGAAGACGGCAAACTAATTCACAGAGGTCGAGGTGGAGGAAAGGCCATTCTTCCTGCACCATCTTCAGAAAACGGCCCACTCCGATTGGTACACTGCAAGATAGGAAGCTCTTCTTTGCCTTGGCAATCGCACTTGCCACTATTCTTGAAAAGCCTCTCACTCTGGTCAACTTCTCGATAGTCTGAACGCAGTCAGACTCAGAGCGGAGAGGTTTTGTGGTACCTCTCGAAGTGGGGCTGTTAGAGTAGACCGACTCCCTCGGGAAGGGTCCTTGGAAAGTGCGCTAGGAAGGACACGACCTCTGCGAACCAGTCGCTCGAAGGCCAACATGGGGAGATCAGCGTCATCCTCGCTCCCTCTGACGCCGCAAATTATCTTATTACTTCTCCTAAGAGTTTGAATAGGGGAAAAAAAGAGACTAAACATCCATCCCCGTACAATTCCATAGGATGGCGTCTATTGCTACCTCTCCCGGCTTGGAGGAAGACCTCCTGATTCTATCACGCTCTAATTTGCGTACATACAAATCATATGTCTTCCCTTCGGAATCAGTCAAACATCACTCTAATTATATTGATCTTTCAATAAAGAAACATAAAAGTATATTAATACTCATTTCTATTTATATACTTATAAATTTAATATATTAATAAATTAAGAAAAATGTGGAACGCTTCATGTTAATCTTCTCTGTATCGTTCCAATTTTAGTATATGTACTGTCAAAGCAAGTACTACATCTCATGCATACCCAGTGAGGATCTACCGAAGGTTTCGGTAGCTCACCTTACCCCTTGCAGACAACAAACTCTGAAACTAGCCGAACTAGATTCAGACATCTTAAGCAAAAAACAATCATATTCAAATCAATTTATGATAGCGTATGCCTAGCCACAATCCAAGTCAATAAACCAAAAGACAATTAGGATACTTAAGCGGCAATGAAGTTTCAAAATCCTAAGACGGAGGTACTGAAAACAGGTGTTGACAGTACTGGCGACAGAGAAAATCTGAATAGAAAATGGGAATGGTTCCTGATACCTGCCTCCCAGCGGTGGGAATGGGTACTAACCACCTGGCCGACCACTGCGTGTGTCGTAAGTTTTGAAATTCTGTCGGACTTTGGAGAATACAGCTTATATATATATATATATATATATATATATATATATATATATATATATATATATATATATAGATATATCTACAGGTAATTTCATGAACAAAATGATATTGTCAAGTTTACAATAAAGTTTTATACATACTTACCTGACAGATATATACTTAGCTATAGACTCCGTCGTCTCCGACAGAATTTCAAATTTCGCGGCACACGCTACCGGTAGGTCAGGTGATCTACCGCCCTGCCCTGGGTGGCAGGACTAGGAACCATTCCCGTTTTCTAATCAGAATTCTTCTCTTCCACCTGTCTCCTGCGGGGAGGCTGGGTGGGCCATTAATCGTATATCTGTCAGGTAAGTATGTATAAAAACTTTATTGTAACATGACAATATCATTTTTATACATTCAACTTCCCTGCCAGATATATACTTAGCTGATTAGCACCCATTGGTGGTGGGTGGGAAGAGACAGCTAACTACTGAAATAGACAGGTAAACAACATATGTTGTAGGTATTAATAAACCTGGTTCCTACCTAATTAGGCTGAAGACTTCGCGGCTACTGCCTTGGAGTCTGCTTAGCCTCAAGAGCCTCAGCGAGATATTGATCTATGGCTAAGAGTTCTTGTGGGTCTGCCAATGGGGTCTTATCCACTTACTCGGCAGAGCCTAAAGGCCTTTGTCATTGGGTGCTATTCCACTAACATGACAATACACCTTGTTCAAGGAGCACAACACCGATCCCGATCACCTGATCCTAACATCCATGTTAGTTCTAAGATTGCAAGGAGTTATCCCCGAACTCCTTACAAACAACCAAAAACTCGAAACATAATTACACGTTCATTTATACAAAATATACAAAAAAAAATTTTGTACCCCCCACTAGCCATACATACCCTTGATCCCCTACCAGCAATGACACTATGCGCCCGTGCGACATCCGTGAGCTTGCTAATAGAAAACCAAGCACATATCTGACAAGAGGGTTTATGTACGATAAAATCAAAATATTTTAAGGATCAGTCTTTGCTCCAAGACCCAGCACTGTATCTGCTGAATACAAATGGACCTAGAGAGAAGCACTTCTCATAAGTCACTCTCACATCCTTCAGATAATGAGATGCAAACACTGAATTGCACCTCCAATACGTAGTCTCAATGATATTTTTAAGAGACATATTCTTTTGGAACGCCAAAGACGTTGCTACTGCTCTCACCTCATGGGTCTTAACCTTTAGAAGACCGAAGGATTCCTCCGAGCAGTTCTTGTGTGCGTCCGTAATTACGCTTCTCACAAAGAAGGCCAAGGCGTTTTTGGACATGAGTCTTTTGGGGTTCTTCACAGCACACCAAAGACCTTGTTGACAAGCTCCCATCTCTCTTCCTCTCTAAATAAAATTTAAGAGCTCTCACTGGACAGAGAGACCTCTCTGTCTCTCTGCCTACGAGGTTAGATAGACCTTTTTACTTCAAAGGTTCTGGGCAAGGTTTTTGACGGTTTTCGTTTCTTCGCCAGCCAAACATTGTCTGGAACGAGCATATGGCAGCATCTCCTTTGAACCCCACTGTGGAATCCAGAGCGTGCAATTCGCTCGTCCTCTTGGCAGTAGCGAGAGACAACAGGAATAAGCATTTCCTAGTGACGTCGTGGAAGGAAGCCAGATGTAAAGGCTCGAATTTATCCGAGGAAAGGAATTTCAGGACCACGTCCAGATTCCAACTAGGTGTTCTAGGAGTTGCTGCTTTTGAAGTTTCAAAGGATCTAACTAAATCGTGTAGATCTTTGTTGTCTGCAATTTCTAGCCCTCGATTTCTAAATACTGAAGACAGCATGCTTCTGTATCCCTTTATTGTTGAGACAGATAGGTGTGATTCCTCTCTCAGAAAGAGGAGGAAATCGGCAATATTAACTATAGAGGTACGGGAGGAGGACAGCTTCTGACTCTTACACCACCTCCTAAAGACTTCCCACTTCGATTGGTATACTCTTCTCGTCGAAGCTCTGCGGGCTCGAGCGATAGAGCCCGCAGCTTTGCGAGAAAAGCCCTCGCTCTGACAAGTCTTTCGATAGTCGAAAGGCAGTCAGAGCGAGACCTGGGAGGTTGTGATGAAACCTCTCGAAGTGGGGTTGTCTGAGTAGATCTGGTCTGTTTTGGAAGAGATCTGGGGAAGTCCACTATCCACTCCAGTACCTCCGTGAACCATTCTTGGGCTGGCCAAAATGGGGCTATTAATGTCAACTTCGTGCTCTTTGAAGCTACGAACTTCCTGAGCACTTCCCCCAGGATCTTGAACAGGGGAAAGGCGTAGGCGTCCACACCCGACCAATCCAGGAGAAACGCGTCTATTGCGAAGGCTCTCGGATCTTCCACTAGAGAGCAAAAGATCTCTACTCTTTTGGAGAGGAACGTCGCAAACAGGTCTATGTGAGGTCTCCCCCACAGGGACCAAAGACTTCGACACACTTCTTCGTGTAGAGTCCATTCTGTGGGAAGGACCTGATTCCTCCTGCTCAGTCTGTCCGCTCTCACATTCTTTATCCCTTGTACAAATCTTGTGAGGAGAGTTATGCCTCTTTCTTCTGTCCAGGTTAACAGGTGTTTTGTTAACTGAAAGAGGGAGAAAGAGTGCGTGCCTCCTTGCTTGCGTATGTAAGCCAGAGCCGTGGTGTTGTCCGAGTTTATCTGTATCACCCCGCCTCTGACTCTCTCTTCGAAGAACTTTAAGGCTAGGTGTATGGCCACTAGTTCCTTGCAATTGATGTGCCAGGACACCTGTTCCTTTGTCCAGGTGCCTGACACCATCCCTTGCTCCTAGCGTCGCTCCCCATCCCATCCCGACTCCGAAGCGTCGGAATATAACACTTGGTCTGGGTTCTGCAGGGCAAGCGATACGCCTTCATTCTTTTGAAGAGGAAGGATCCACCACTTCAAGTGATCTTTTATCTCTTGTGGAAGCGGGAAGATGTCCGAGAGTTGTCCCGTCTTCCAAACTCCACACCCCTTTCAGGAAAAACTGAAGAGGGCGAAGGTGAAGCCTCCCCAGAGAGAAGAACTTTTCTAGTGAGGACAGGGTCCCTAAAAGGCTCAGATAATCCCTCGCTGAACTACTCTTTCTCTCTAAGAAGCTCGAGATTTTCGACAAATCTCGAGTGATTCTTTCTCGCGAAGGAAATACTCGAAAACCCCGAGAATCCATCTGAATCCCCAGATAGACCAAGCTCTGGCTGGGGATCAGCTGCGACTTCTCGAGGTTCATGAGTAATCCCAGCGATTCTATCATGTTTCTTGTTACTGATAAGTCCTCCAAGCACTGAATCTCCGACTTGGCCCTGATCAGCCAGTCGTCTAAAGTAGAGGGAGATGTTTATTCCCCTCTAGGTGAAGCCATCTTGCCACATTCGCCATCAGGTTGGTGAATACCTGCGGAGCTGTAGACAGACCGAAGCACAGAGCCCTGAATTGAAAAATCTTGTCTCCTATTACGAAGATATTTCTTTGACAAATGGTGAATGGGAACGTGGAAATACGCATCTTGCAAGTCCCAGAGAGACCATCCAATCTCCTGGACGAAGAGCCGACATTACTGAAGCGGACGTTTCCATACGGAACTTCTTTTTCTGAACAAAGCGATTCAGAGCGCTTACGTCCAGTACTGGTCTCCACCCCCCCGATGCCTTTGGTACTAGAAAAAGGCGATTGTAAAATCCCGGGGAGTGTGGATCCTGCACAAGTTCGATGGCCTCCTTTTCCCACATTTGTTCCACCATTTGAAGGAGAGTCTGTCTCATTACAGGGTCTCTGTACCTCGCTGACAGTTCCCGAGGCGTAGATGTTAGGGGAGGGCTGTCCTCGAAGGGGATTACGTATCCTTTCTTTAGGACCGAGACTGACCAAGGGTCGGCTCCCCTTTTCGCCCATACTCCTGCAAAGTTCAGGAGTCTGGCGCCCACTGGTGCTTGAAGGAGCAACAAGTCATTTAGATTTCTTGAAAGGTCTAAAGGAAGACCTTCCTCTCTTGTCAGAGCTCTTCTTTCTGGCAGGGGGACGAGCCGCTGCACCTCCACGAAAGGGCTGCTGAGGAGGACGAGAGTCCTTCTTAATCGTCGACACTACAGGGCGTCCTTTCTTGGACGTTTGTACTAGTAGGTCTTGTGTCGCCTTCTCAGTTAGCGAGCGAGATATATCCTTCACTAACTGAGAAGGAAACAGATGATCCGACAGAGGGGCGAACAATAAAGCAGTCCTCTGGCTCGGAGAAACCCCTTTTGATAATAGGGATCCATATACTGATCTCTTCTTCAGAAGACCAGCACCAAAAAGGGAAGCCACTTCTCCCGAACCAGTCCCTGTACTGCCTTGTCCATGCAAGACAGGACGCTATGGAGAATCTCTGGGTTTTTTTTTAAGAAACTCCGGATCTTTAGATTTGTTGGCCAGAACTCCGAGTGACCAATCCAGAAAATTGAACACCTCTAAAGTGACAAAAAGTCCCTTTAGAAAGTGGTTCAACTCCGAAATGCTCCACGTCGATCTGACCGATCCTAAAGAGTGACGTCTAGATGCCTCCACTAAATTGGAAAAGTCCGCATCTGCCGAGGCAGGAAGAGAAAGACCCATAGTCTCTCCTGTCCCATACCAAATACCTCTCTTTCCATGGAGTTTGGAAGGAGGCATGCAGAATACAGTCTTTCCCAACTCTTTCTTCTTGTCCATCCAAGAATCTAAAGAATGGAGGGCCTTCTTCATAGAAATTGCAGGCTTCATTTTCAAAAAGGCCGAAGATTTTGCCGTAGCCGAGCTCGAAAAGAGAGAACGAGGAGAAGGAGGAGCCGCCGGACTAAGAGAGTCTCCAAACTCTTGTAGCAACAATGAGGCTAAGACCTTATAATTCGAGAGTCCCTCATTTGCAGGAGGTTCGTCATCAGACAAATCGTCCAAACCTCGATCAGACGAAAGGAGAAAGCTCTCGTTTGGAGGGAGAGTCCTTCCAAGACCTCCTACGATCTGAAGGAGAGGAGCTTCTATTTGGAGAAGAGTCATAAATTCCAGGAATGAGTCTCCGACTCCTGCCTCCTGGCTCTTGACTCTTGCCTCCTGACTCCTGCCTCCTGGCTCCTGACTCCTGCCTCCTGACTCCGGACTCCTGCCTCCTGACTCCGGACTCCTGGCTCCTGCCTCCTGACTCCTGCCTCTTGACTCCTGACTCCTGCCTCTTGCCTCCTGGCTCTTGCCTCCTGGCTCTTGCCTCCTGGCTCCTGCCTCCTGCCTGGATGACTCCACACTCCTGGCTCTTGGCTCTTGCCTCCTGGTTGACTCCTCACTCCTGGCTCTTGGCTCCTGCCTCCTGGGTGACTCCTCACTCCTGGCCGGTGCCATACGTCTGATCGGTTCATCCACGTTCGTACAGGAAGCCTCACCTCGAGTAGGAGCATCGATCCTGGCGGCAGATACCTCCATACGTCTGGAGGATCTCTTGATAGGAAGGGAAGAGTCTTTCCTTCTAGGAGGCTCCTTTGAAAGGACTCCTACAAAAGACAAAATCTGTTCTTGCATAGCCATCATGAACCTCTTCGTAACCTCTTCTTTATCCTCTTCGGGAAGAGGGGAAGGAGGAGGGGAGGAGTCCATAGCCTCCACCTCCTGACTCCTTCTCACTCTGGTTGAAAGAATGGCTCTCCTTGCCTTCTTAACTCCCGAAGGAGACTCCTCAGGGAAGTTTTCTGGGCTCGAGTCAATCGTCGGAGCCTTCCAACTCCTCTTGAGTGGTCGAGAGCGATCTGAATCCCTCCAATCACGTCTCGGAGATGAAGATCCCGACGACGAAAAACACTCACGTAGGACGCTTTTGCAATAGCGATCCTTGGCAGTCTGGGGTGTCACAGAAACCGCCGAAGGGACACCTGATCGGTGGGGATTCTCCACAACCTCCTTTCGGTTTTCGACATTCCTTCTCCTCTGGGCATGTGAGCTTGGAAGAGGTCTAGACCTAGGAGCGTTGCGGAGCCGACCAGATGCCCCCTCCACTACACTGGGGACACTCATATCACTGTCCACTGAAAAATCACTAGCCTTACCTTGCAGGGCAGCCATTTTGTTTTCCATCAACTTGAAGGCTGCTTTTAGATCCGCAAATTCTTTCGCTGAATCTACAGGTTCTGCAATAAGAGAAGGGGCTGCAATGGAAGGAGAAGTAGCAATACTTACCCTTGGGGAAGATCCCAAGCTAGGAATTAGTTCATTAGATCTCGAACTACTTAAACTTCTATAAGAAGCCTTCCTCACTCTTTCTCTCTCTAACTTTTTCAAATAATTAGTTAGATTCTTCCATTCATTCTCACTCAAATTCTCACATTCCTTGCAAGTATTAGTGAAAGAACATTCATACTCCCTGCAACCCTTGCATACAGTGTGAGGGTCTACCGAAGCTTTCGGCAACCTCACCTTACAGCCTACATTCACACAACGTCTCACAACCATTCCAGAGTCAGACATTTTAAAGAAAAACAAAAATTCCAAAATCCAAGTCCACAAAACAGTCCACAAAAGCGTATGCCAATCCAACAATCCAGATACGTCACCAAAAGTCGGTCAAGAAGATCAATTGCCGGTGAAAAAAGAAAAACCAATCGAGAGGAACCAACAACAATGTTGATGGCCCGGGCGACAGAAGAATTCTGATTAGAAAACGGGAATGGTTCCTAGTCCTGCCACCCAGGGCAGGGCGGTAGATCACCTGACCTACCGGTAGCGTGTGCCGCGAAATTTGAAATTCTGTCGGAGACGACGGAGTCTATAGCTAAGTATATATCTGGCAGGGAAGTTGAATGTATAAAACAGCTTTTTTTTACGTCCGCGCGTTACGAATTCATGCATCATATTGTGATAATATTTTCTCTGTGTTGCTTTGATCGTTTTACAATTTGTTATATACCAAAAGCATTGCAATTTAGTGTACAATACAACAAAAAAATAATTAACTCGTTAGCTTTAACCGTTTTGCTCACAGCGCGATTTGTAAACAATTATATATGAAATTTTTTTTGCGCTGTCATATATTCCAATATTTATATATGATAATGATATTTTTTTCATTTCTGATGGTTGCATACTAAACTTCAGGCAATGACAAAAAAAAAGGAGCCAAAAATTAACTCAATCTTGAAAATCAATCGTGCCGTGATTTAAGAAAAAAAAAAAATTTCCGCTTCGGCGCTCACTCGCGAACGCCGCTGGCATACGGGAGACACTTTCGGAAATACCGGCTCAGCGTTTAAGGGATAACAAAGTTAAGTTATCTTAGTTTTACCAGACCACTGAGCTGATTAACAGTTCTCCTAGGGCTGGGCTGAAGGATTAGATATTTTTACACGAATAGGAACCAATTGGCCACCTGGCAACGGGACCTACAGCTTATTGTGGGATCTGAACCACATTATATCGAAAAATGAATTTCTATCACCAGAAATAAATTCCTCTGATTCCGCGTTGGCCGAGCCGAGAATCGAACTTCGGACCACCAGATTGGCAGTCGAGCACAAAAACCACTCGTCCAACGAGGAACACCAATAAGAGAGAGAGAGAGAGAGAAACGAGATGATCAGGCACTGGCAACAATTTGGACCCACGGTTAACCTGCCCCCTCGCTTCACAACTTAAAAGGCAAAAGACAGGGAAAATTCTGTTCTTTAATTTTTCTTGAATAGCTTACATTAAATTTACTAAGGGATTCAGCACCAATGGAGCGCTGTTTTTCGGCCATAACTTTTAATCAAAGCATTGTATAAAGGTGAAAGTTGGCAAGAGTATACTATTTTATAACCGTAACTAATTTTTGCCATTATTATTTTGCACTGAAGTTCAATAGTTCTGGTGCTTATCGGAATAAAAGTGAGTTTCTTATGCCAGAGCCATCAAAATAGCAGATAAGGCTTTTGAACGCAATAGTGACAACCTATGACGTCATGAGACTCCACACTGTAGAGGCTTAATCACAACTTCCACAGCAGCTGTTGGGAAGTTGTTAGCTTAGAATTCTTTATTTCTCCTTTACAAATACTAATTCAATGTATGTAACTCATCCACATAATGAACCAATTTATAGCTCATTTGTTAGAGCTACCACTATTCAGGGCTGGAATACAAAAAGACAATCTTGATTTGTTTTACCTCATGTTTTGACAATATGGCTTTCTATTTGCTGCAGCAAGAGATGAGAGTTGCCAAGTAACTATCATCCACTATAGAAATAATGATCTGTGTGTGTGTTCGATGTGTTATCCTTATCACTAAAGGTTGGGGATGAAGGAAACCCCAAATATTAAAAGTAGGTTCTTAACCCTTAAACGCCAAGTCGCTATTTACCAAAGTGTCTCATGTATGCTGGCGGGGTTCGGGAGTTAGTGCCGAAGCGGAAAAAGTTTTTTTTTTCAAAAAATCACAGCATGCTTAGTTTTTAAGATTAAGAGTTAATTTTTGGCTCCTTTTTTGTCACTGCCTGAAGTTTATTATGCAACCATCAGAAATGAAAAAAAAAAATTATCATATATAAATATTGGAATATATGACAGCGCAAAAAAAAATTTCATATATAATTGTATACAGATCATGCTGTGAGCAAAACGGTTAAAGCTAATGAGTTATTTTCATTGTATTGTACACTAAATTGCGATGATTTTCGTATATAACAAATGGTAAAACGATCAAAGCAACACAGAGAAAATATTATCACAAAATGATGCATGAATTCGTAACACGCAGACTTAGTCTTTTTAAAAAATTCATCAAAATCGAAATATTGTGCTAGAGACTTTCCGTTTGTTGCAAAATGAAGGTAATTGATTGAATATTACTACTGTAAGTGTTTTAGCTTACGATTGCAGTTTTCGACCATTTCGGTTGAGTTAAAGTTGACCGAAGGTCAAATTTTTTCTATTTGTCGTGATTTATATGAAAATATTTCAAAACTGATAAAAACTACAACCATGAGTTACTTTTCATTGTATTGTATTTGGCATGAAATTGTGCACATTTTCATATATAAAACTTCATGTAACAGCTAATATAAAACTGTGTAAACATTACGACAAACTGATGAATGAATTTCTGATATTTTTGGCAGTTACCACGCAGACATGAGGAAAAAGTTTTTTTTCAAGAATTCACCATAAATCGAAATATTGTGCTAGAGTTTTCTAAATTGTTGCAAAATGAAGGTAAATGATTGAATATTACTAGAATGTAAGAGTTTTAGCTTACAATTGCAGTTTTTGACCATTTTGGTCGAAACAAAGTTGACCAAAGGTTGAAATTATGGCACTTATTTTGATTTATATGAAAATATTTCAAAACTGATAAAAGCTACAACCATGAGTTATTTTTTGTTGTATTCTACATGAAATTGCACACATTTTCATATAAAAAGCTTTATGTAATAGCTAATATAAAATGGTGCAAACATTACGACAAACTGAAGAAAGAATTTCTGAGATTTTCGGCAGTTACTGCGCGCAGACGTAAGGAAAAAGTGTTTTCAAAAATTTACCATAAATCAAAATATTGTGCTAGAGTTTTCTAATTTGTTGCGAAATGAAGGTAAATGATTGAGTATTACTAGAATGTAAAAGTGTTGGCTTACAATTGCATTTTTAGACCATTTTGGTTGAGTCAAAAGTTGACTGAAGGTTGAAATTTTGGCACATCGTGATTTGTGAAAATATTTCAAAACTGATAAAAGCTACAACCATGAGTTATTTTTGTTGTATTCTACATGAAATTGTGCACATTTTCAGATATAAAGCTTTATGTAACGGCTAATATAAAACGGTGCAAACATTACGACAAACTGACAAAAGAATTTCTGAGATTTTCAGCAGTTTCCGCGCGCGGACGTAAGGAAAGTTTTTTTTCAAGAATTCACCATAAATCGAAATATTGTGCTAGAGTTTTTCTTATTTGTTGCAAAATAAAGGTAAATGATTGAATATTACTAGAATGTAAGAGTTTTAGCTTACAATTGCGTTTTTTTTAACCATTTCGGTCGAGTCAAAGTTGACTGAAGGTTGAAATTTTCGCACTTATCGTGATTTATATGAAAATATTTCATATCTGACAAAAGATACAACCATGAGTTATTTTTTGTTGTATTCTACATGAAATTGTGCACATTTTCATATATAAAACTTTATGTAACGGCTAATATAAAACTGTGCAAACATTACAACAAACTGACGAAAGAATTTCTGAGATTTTCGGCAGAGTTACCACGCAGACATAAGGAAAAAGTTTTTTTTTTTAATTCACCATAAATCAAAATATTGTGCTAGAGTTTTCCAATTTGTTGCAAAATGAAAGTAAATGATTAAATATTACTAGAATGTAAGAGTTTTAGATTACAATTGCGTTTTTCGACCATTTCGGTCGAGTCAAAGTTGACTGAAAGTTTAAATTTTGGCACTTATCGTGATTTATATGAAAATATTTCAAAACTGATAAAAGCTACAACCATGGGTTGTTTTTTGTTTGTATTCTACATGAAATTGCACACATTTTCATATGTGAAACTATGTAATGGCTAATATAATACAGTGGAAAAATTACAACAAAGTGATGAAAGAATTTCTGAGATGGGTCGCTAATGCTTAGTACAAGAAGAAAGAAATTCATGCATGTGCACCTAGGTAACGCTTGTAAACAAAACAACAACTTGATCCGTGAACTCCCAACATCCCTCAAGGCGCGTGATTTCAAATTTTTCACAAACTAGGCTTATAACTATTTTTCCGCAAATATTTAAAAAAACTTTTTGTAGTCGACGTACTGTACGTCTGATTAGCACCCGACAGACAATTTTAGTCGACGTATAATACGTTCAATAGGCGTTTAAGGGCTAGGCGCTAGAAATCATCCTATTGTTAAGAACGAAGGTTTGTTTGCATATGAACCAAACTGAATTTTATAACAGCAGTCAGGAGAAAACTAAAAATATTTGTTCAAAGGAGGTGTAGTTTTAAAGCAGATGGATTTATTTGCTTAATGCTACTGGTCAGGTTGGATCTAATCAAGGTAGAAGTAAAACAATGGTATGACAGATCTATGGAATTTAGACTATTAGGCCTGGTGCTGGAACAATATGCAGCCATGGAGCAATCTTCCCAAAAGTGAATTTACATCATGGGAAATTGATTTCACTGACCCCTCGTCTTGGGTCTACCAAACAATGCAGGAACAAAACAACTTAGGGCACCAAGCAGCTATTTATAATATATTGGCCTTCTCTTGTTTACACAGTTTAAAAAAATCAATCTAAGCCAACGATTCCTCCAGTTGCCTAAGAATGAAACTAATTCTTTTGGTAGTGTATGCTTTTATCTTGGGCTACGTTATTGATATATCATCATTAATCTTTTTACATCAAATTGAAAGAAACATCATGCGTAGAAGCCATATTTTTTTTCCACTCAATTTTCAAAATAGTTTCTATTGTTGCTTTCATGAAGGAAATTACCAACAAAGATAACCATCATGAAAATGAAATTGAAAGAATTCGTAATGAGGGAAAGACTTGGTCATGACAGAATGTTGTGTCTTACAAATAAGTTCTCACAGCGTAGAGAATATTTTTTTCCTTATTTTTTTACTTTAAGGTCAATAGCAGTCATCTGGAAACTTTTATCATAGGTATTAAAGTCATATGTTCAATAAAATAAAAACCAAGATATGTACAAGATCACCAATGAATGGCAGGAACACCCTAAAGATTGCCTATACGAAAAATATACAGAATCCAAGGATACCCCCCACCCCCTCCATGTTCATTCAATTGATACATACTATAAGTATGGTTTCAGCATCTATATATCATTCTTCTTCTATGGCTTAGCAAAGCAAGTAACTTCAAATTTCCAGAGTTGGGTCAGGAGATTAATTACATACTTTGTGATTCAATATGTGATTCAGTATCACAGCATTCATGCGTGATATGTATTTTTCTTTAACCTTCGAGTCTTTTTAGTGGAAAAGTTTTATAGACAAGTGTTAGGCATTTGAAGTTCAACTAAAGTAATGTCCATCTGTATGGGTTTGAGAAATAACCGGGGCAAGTCTGTTTGGACCCTCTGAAAGTCTTTCGATGCTGTCTTTACGGTTGAACTACTTCGTGCCTGCATAGCTGTTACTTGTAAATTGTTGGATGGACTTCATCCGAGGCATATTTTTAGAAATTACATTTGTATATTAAGTTTAGCTCTTACATATTTAGAAGGGGACAACATCCCACTCTACTAGATTTAGTCATGTAACTCCACTAAGTAGTAACTCTGGAGTTTATAAACCATTAAAAATTATACAACCTATGAAAGATACTATTACTGAAAAGCAAAGACCCGTCATAAATTTTTGTTAGTATAGAGGAAAAGTTCACCTCAAGAGACACTAACAGTGGTGATGTACGATAATTAGGATTAAATGTGATTTTTACAGAGATTGTTGTTATCCTAATTTTTGTAATGTATATATTTTCCTTTGAAGTTTGTAATATCAATGGTATTCTTATAATAAAACTTCATTATTACAATGTTGCTTGCTTTTTACAATGGATTTACTAGACAAAATTGATGAGAACAAACTGTCATCGAGATACTTCCAGCCAATCAAGTTCTTCGTAACCAAACAAAATAGCCTTAGATAGGTAAATTGTCAATGCCCACTGCAGTATTACCATAATAGTCCCAGTATGGCTTATCAATGACCATATGTTATGTATCAAAATTCCTGGAGGGAACAGTACATTTGCATATCTTCCTCTTACCACTGATGTGTTTTTTTTTTGTAAATTGACCAACCTCAAAGTTTACCTGGCATAAGGAACTGCATATTGATATACAGGCAGTCCCTGGGTTACGACGGGGGTTCCGTTCTTGAGACGCGTTGTAACCCTAAAATCGTCGTAAGCCAGAACATCATCAAAAATCCTAAGAAAACCTTACTTTTAATGCTTTTGGTGCATTGGAAACTATATAAACTGCATTCTTATTGCAATTTTCATCCAAAAACCTTCAAATATTGATTATTTTGCATTTTTGGTGTCATATTTCTTCTGCAAGATGAGAGTTGTAGGCGTCGTAACCCTGGAAATAATTTCTGATGAATATAATCGAAAAGCGCCTTAACCTCGGAACGTCATAAGCCGAACCCGTCGTAACCCAAGCACTGCCTGTATTTACCCATCCAGTAAGGGTTAAGCTCTAAAAACTATTTATATGAAGTGTTTTAAAGTTGAAATGTGACTTAAATACGTCTTGTTGTGAACTAGATTAATATTTTTTTTTTAACGGCACCGGGAGCCCCCCCCCCCATTTTTTTGTGTGTAAAAAAATTAACAGATTCCTTTTGCTACTTTTACCATATTTCATCATGATACAAACTTTACGTATTTATCTTTTATCATTGGGAAAACAAAAGTAAAAGTTCTTCCATGCCCGCATTTTTTATTAAAATATTTTTTTCTCCACTAATATTTGCGGTCGAGTTTCATCCATGTTACTGATGCACAATAATTTATTGTCATTAGCAGTATGAACATTGTTCTCAGCTTCAGCTATAAATGCAACTTAAATTTAGCAGTGCTATATTTAAGTGCCAATATTTTCTCCATAGCAAATAAATGTATAATGTAAAACTATATCAATCCTAGTCTATTTAATGTCATTTGTAACAAAACTATGGCAATTATTTACTATCGTATGATGGCTGTAATGCAAGTAAACCTTGTTGTTATGAGATTAGGTTTAGTTGTTGTAGCAAAACAGATGTTTTAATTCAGTTGTTTATAGCTGTAGCACTAGTTTAACCAACAATTACATATAGCGTTACTAACGATACATACTTTTATCATCCTCTTTTGTTTTTTTAAGTTATTAACTAGAAGATATGATAAATAAAGAGATGGAGGAATTGTTAGCATTCTGAGAAAGGTGAATTTTTTTTCTTTCATTCTAGGCCAAGATTCACCTGTAAGTTTTTCAATCTGACATTATAAATTTGTAGAACTACCATGCAAACCATAGTAAATGATTAGGCAAATGAAATTCCATATTAGGGCAATATATCTGGCCGTGACACTGTTTAAGGCAGGGGTTTTCAACCTGGGTACGCCAAGGGTCTGTCAGGGGCCACGAGCGGCCCTTGGTACTCTAATGAATCTGTTTATGTTCACAAGCCAGGAAGTTATGTAGTACTTACTTCCCCCTGCAGTTTTTCTGAGTTGGTTTTGTTTTCCGCATTTTACAAAGCAAAGGGGGTACATTACTGAAATTACAAATACCCGAAAGGGTACGGGGGGAGGAAAAGGTTGAAAACCCCTGGTCTAGGCAGTCTAGGGCACTGTCAGGTGGGGTGTAGCACCTGCAGACTTTTGAATTTTTATTAGTGATGATTTTCGGTTACCATCAAGCCCCCATGGACGGAACCCGTCGGTAACCAGGGGCTGCTATATTCATTATCCATTCTCTCTAAACATAGGTTTTATAATTAAAAATTGCTGTATTATTTGTTCATCATAGTAAGTGAAATTACCCATAGACTGCTTAACATGATGATTGCCCTCATACAGACATCAGTTTACTATAGTGCTGCACCAAGGCAACTTGATGAACAAGAGGCCCCATAGGAAAGAACCCTTACCTTTGACAAAGAAATCTTGTACAAATCTCATAATGTTGCAAGAATAGAAAATAATTTTGTAACTTTATATAGCTGCATCATTCAAAAATAAAATATAGTAGTACCATTTTACCCGTATTTTTCTATTTCAGAATAAATTTGGGAATGTAAAAATATGTCATATTTCAAAGTTCAGCAACTTGCAAAGTACTATTAATTTTTCAACAAAGCCATGCACTGCATCTTAACCTATATGTATAGATCTCTATAAAAAAGGGGCTTATTTCTCATCATACATATTTGCAAACTATAATTTACAAAATCCAGAAATGTCAAACAATAGGAAATACTTACTATCAGAAAATGTCACATTTAAAAAACTTGTCAAGAAGCTGTCATTTGAAGGTGGTACATTATCTGGGTCATCACCTGAAGCACATGTGTCAAGGTTCTCATCAGCACTGGACTCATCATCAGTTTCCCTCTATATAAAGTTGAGAGTGAAATCAAGTGTAAAACAAAAATAAACCCATATTTACACTAAAATATTATAACATACTACGTACATACTACTTCACTGTTAAAAATAACAAAGACCTTTCACTAAGACTAGATAAATCATGTCACAAAATATACCGCTGAAAATCATTACATATTATTGTAAAAAAGTTAAACAAGACCAAAAAACTAGTTTTTTAAATGCCCCAATGATGAACTTCAAAGATTCAGAGCAAGTCAATATACAAACAAACCCAACCTAATATATTCTCAATCACACCACTGAGAATCCCCTAAAATACAGAGAAACCCCTAAAATACTAAGAACAAATATTGACAAACATTAAGATCCCACACATATAAACCAACACTATTTGAATGAGTAAGTAATTCAGTAGCATATGACATTTTTATAACAATATAAGGTTTAATATATACTTACCCAGTAATTACTTACTGAAGAGTTTCACTCGCTTGGCAGCTATAATTTGGAAATTTGCGGGTCACACTATTAGTTTGTTTTGGGTAGGTGACAAGACTCTGCCCACTTATGGGGTACAGAGAGGAACAACTTAGCAAATACTAGTTCAATTTGTTTATGCCCTTGTGTCCATGTAAGGGGAGGAGGGGGCTCCATTCATGTAATTACTGAGTAAATATACATAAAGCCTTATTATAAAAATGTAATTTTCATATTAATAACTTACCCAGTAATTACACAGCTGATTTGACAGGAGGTGGGATGCATGGATATATCTACTCCAAAACATTAGGAATGGTAATGAATTATAGAATAGAAAAGATAACTAATGTTGATACAAGGTTTGTTTTCCTTACCTGATAAAGCATAAAGCAAAGGCACTTGTGAGAGGACTGATGGATGGATATTTGATAACATGCATCATTCAGATCTACTGTAAACATGAAGTCGTTTTCCCAAATGGAGACAAGCATCGAGTGCGGCATCTCCAGCATTAACAATTTGAAGAATGAAATGGTTCAGGGCATAGAAGTCTATGACCCGTCTCCATCCCCAGAAACTTTCTCTGCGAGAAAGTCACGGCTGTAAAAGTCTGGGGACCTATCTGCCACAACTTCCATAGTACCCTTCTTCAGCATGGCTTGCACTTCTTCCTTAAGTGCAAGATCCTTCAGCAAACCAGGAACATAAGTCAGGAGATGGACCCGGTAGTTGGTGAGGGGTGACTGAGACTCGAAGGGGTGTAGATATCATTCCCAAGGGACATTCACTACCCAGGTCTCAGCTCCATGTCAATGACACATTACCCAATGGCTCGACAGGAGCCCCAACACCAGTGGCAGAAGCTGGAGGGGATTACTACCCCTAGCATCCTCCCTTCTTCTTCCTCTTGCCCTTTACCTGATGGGAAAGAGGCCTGAAAGGGCCACAACTGGGTGCGGGCAGAGGAAGACGACTGGGTTTTCCTGTGGGCACCCTTCTAAGTCTGGGATTTCTTAGGGGCTGAGGAAGAGCTAGCCTGACCCGAAGGTCGGGCCACAGCGGCAAGCAAAGACCAGGAGGTCTTGGTCACTGCCTGGTGAACAAGACAGTCATTATCCTCAACACGGCAATTGTCCACCTCAGAACCAACAGCTCTCTAGGGAAGAAAGAGGAGGAACCCAGCACAAGTCTGTTCTGTAAGGTCAATGCCAACTCAGGACCTACCGACCTAGTAATGATTCAGAATGGCATCACTTCTCTCCAGTACTAGGCTCACCCACAGGTTTGCCGTCTGGTGGGTCAGTTAGGAAACAGCCCTACTTCCAGACTGGTACAGTCTACCGAAAGCAGAGTCCTTCCAAGAAATGATAGCATCTGAGGAATCAGCCACTTTAGATACTGTGAACAACCACAGAACCAACCAGGAGACTGCCTAGAGAGCTGCCACAGTGGTAAGCTCCAGGTTCACTGCTCCTTGCTGTGAAAGGGAGACTCCTTCCACAGTAAAGTCCACCCCCGCTATTCATGGATTCCAGATTCCAAGACTCAAGTATTCGCAGATTTCTCTATGGGCCTTATATACCTATTATTCACAGGAAATTCGCATATTTGCGGTTATTTTTCTAGGAAAAATATCCAAAAATTACTGAATTTTCATATCAATTTCATGATTAAAAGCACTTTATCATAAAACTATTACTTGAGTTTGAACTAACAAAATAGGCAGTTTCAAGTGGTTTTATAGTTGTTCTAAGTATTTGCGGGGGGCCTGGTATGCATCTCCCTCAAATACAGGGATCCACTGTCATTTGCTGCAACAAGAGACCCGAGTCTAAAATAACCAGGTCCAGGTCAACCTACTTAGTCAGTACGGACCTCTTTGAGGATGTGTAATAGCACTTCTGATCAGGCAGAGGAGGAGGAAGTATCTTGTCCGAGCATTTTGATGGAAGCAAATTCTCTTGCCCATAAACAAGATCATTCCCTTGGTCAAGAACCCCCTTGACAAGCACAGACCACAGCTGCCCCATTGAAATCTTGGGTTCCTTTTTTGGATCCCAGTATTCGAGGCATGACGGACGATCCACAGACAAGGTTGTGGTCCCTCCCCCTAGATCACTGTACTGATGAAACAGTGCAATGATCTCTGAAAATGTCCTCTATTTCATGAGTGTCCGCATCCCGGGGGAGAGGACCCTCCAGTCCTTTCAGGGTGCAGTCCTCCCGACTCCTGTGATCCTTCCTGCACTACTTGTCCATATGACTGAGATGGGCCGAGAACCGAGCCAGGAACATAGGCCTGTGTAGTAGGACTCCGAGGAGAACACTCATCGGAGTTCCTCCTGTCACACTCAAGTCTCCTAGTAAAAATCCAGGAGGTTAAGGAGACAGATGAGGAGGATTGGGTACTCTCACCTGTCCTGCCAGCAGAACTGACAGGAGAGGTGAGCCGTACATGGTCACCAACCTTCAGTGATGATGGCAATACAGGTCTAGGAGAGCACTTTTGCCCCGGCGAAGCATTGTCCTGAGAAGAGCGGAGTGATTCAAGCAATCTGAGACTAGTACTTGGTTGAGCTGAGCACTCGACTCGGCAAGGCCCGACAGATTGCGCAAACGCGCTGGGGGCTGATTGGAGTCTGGCGAGCAGCTAGCTGGCAAGAACTTGCACACTCCTCATGATGAGCCCCAGACTTCTGCGAGGCCGAAGTTTCTATCAATGAAGTCTAAGCAGGGGACCTCCTCTTTGCTTCTTCAGGTGTTTGGTTGGAGATGAGAGAACCCTCTGCTTACCCTGTGGAGAGAGGCAGCCTCTTAGAAGTCTCATTAGGGGAAGAAGCAACCTTCTTCCTCGACCAAGAAGCCTTGGAGGACAGGAGGCAACAGACGACGACAACGACAATAACACTTTCTGGGACCTCTTCTTTCACTTACTCATCATCACCTTCTTCAGGATGGTGGTCAGGTCCTCCATCCAGCCAGGAGCAGGAGCAGCCACAGTAGCGCCCCATAAAACATTATCAGCAGCAACAGTAGGAACAGAAAATGTCTCCACTATTAAGGGGGTAGTGGCAGTAGTGGAGACAATACCTGAAGGAGCAGCAGGAACAGCAATCATGGGTGGAGACATGAAAAAGCCAGGAGGCGGAGGTACCAAGACTCAAGGGGCTTCCAGATGTACAGCATGCCATCGTCAATACCTTTGCAAAAGCAGAGGTACACAGTGTTGGTAGTCAGGGTCTCCAATATGTGTCACCACAGGCTTAGCAAGGTGAGTCAGTAGGACTTACAAGAATAGAGTGCCCACAATCCTGGCGAGTGCCAAACTACCAACAGGTCTGACAGTTGCTCGTCCACTACATCTAAAGAATTGGGATTCGGGTTAGTGGTGGGAGCTTCTTACTACTCCGAGGGAGGCTCTGCACCCTCAGAGTGACCTGAGGCCCCAGAGCAGATGATGCTCTGATCCTCTGGCCCCCACTGAATCTTTTCGTATGACAAACTGGACGAAAAAGACGAAGGAAAGGCCTTTCCCAAAGGAGAGGGAGCAAGAACGGGAAGCTTGATGGGAGCAAGAAACAAAGACAAAGGGTAGGCTACCGGCAAACTTCACTCACTGTACTGGCAACCCGATACAAAACTCGTCACTAGGGAGTTCAGGATTACAATCACGCCCCTTGCAGGCAGCTTAGAGGGCATGAGGGTCAACATCAACAGAGGAGCGATAGTTGTTACACCCCTACTGGCAACCCCAGGACACACCTGCTGAGTAGTGGCTTTACATGCAGGCTTATTAGATTTGTGGGTTTGCATATTAACAGCAAAAACAAATATTCCATCAAACAAAACAAAAAAGATCCCACCCACTGAGAAAAAACTGCTAGCAAGAGTCGAGCAGAGCGAAGAGTACCCATGTCTGCATCAGACAACAGCCAAAAGAAAATTGGAATGTTTATGATCGGCCAGGCAGGCCCACCAACAGAATGGTAGTTAAATTACCTAACCACCTTGCTTAAAAGTCTAGTGGCCATTTTCCAGCTTCGTTCAAAGTAATTTCTAATGTAAAGGACTGAGGGTTTGTATATTGTGTAGGAACTAATTTCAATTATATCACTGCTACAGTCCACAGTCATGTAGAATCCCAGGTTACTGCATAGTAGTCCAGTAACTACTACAGTATGATGTAATACATCACAAGATTATTAAGAGTAAATTGCACCACACAAGGTTGCAGATGCCAAGAAAAAGCTGTCTGGGACACCAAACAAACAAGTCTTCCTTCTCTAAAATGCTTTGAGACTGGCAAGCATAGTTAATAGCAATGTGCTAACTGGCAATTTGCAACGCACCTCAGTATTAATCAGAAAACCAAACGTTGATAAAGGATAGAAGCCAGTTATCTTATTTTACATAATTTACCTTTTCTGCCCCTGCTGCTGGCACAGAGTTCACTACTGGCTCATCTTCAAGCATATTTATACTTGAGCTGAAAAAATAAAAATCTTTAGTCTTATCAAGATAATTTCCCATGTGACCCTACTTATACTGCTGTATATGTAAATATACCTGACATATAAATACATCTAGCAATATGGAAGTTATAACTAATTACTATTATTAACTGATGGCAAAAAACCTTTTGCAAAATCTGATAGTTTCTGTAAATGGGAATTGCTAATTATGTGACTCCAAAAAACCTTTTTCAGTCTTAAAGCACCTAAACTTAACTTTTCAACTGACTGATAAGTCAACATTTCAGAGTAAGCCATGCTCAGTCATGATAAAAAAGTTCTTGATATTCTACACAGTACTTAAAAAATTTCAAGGATAATTATGAAAATTATATTTTTATAATAAAATAAGATTTTTTTATATACTTATCCAGTATTTATATAGCTATTAGTTTCCACAGATGGCAGCCTAATTCAAATTGTGTGGGTAGCACTTCGATTGCTCAGTGTGTAGGTACTAAGTATACAATGCTGCCCCACAATGGCTATACTAGGAACAACTTGGCAACCCACTTCATTCTGTTTCATGTATTATGTCTATCAGAGGGGAGGCAGGTGGGCTCCGATCATATGATTACTTGGTAAGTACAGTAGTACCTCGTGCTTTGCACTTAGTCCGTTTCAGAAGGCTGTTAGAAGAACGATTTGTTCGAAATATATAACAAATATCCCCATAAGAAATAAAGGGAATGAGGATCATTTGCTCCAGCCAACCCAAAAAGTCCCATTTCATATATTTTCTATTATTAATTTGTTCAAAAGAGTAATGAAACCGTACATTATATGAAGTAAAATTTTCGAAAATTTTATTTTTTCGGTGTACGATTTATGAACTGTATGGTAAAATTTGCACTGGCTGGCTGGGGGATGGAGGGAGGAGAGACGGGAACCCTTTGAGCAAACCAAATTGGTTGCAGTATGCAAAGGTTGATAACAAATAACAAAATCAATTTTATTATATTGGGTACAAAGATAATCAAGGGAATCGATAGTGTTTGTGTCTGATTGTGTGTCAGAGAGAGAGAGAGAGATGGAGAGAGAGAGATAGAGAGAGTAGAGAGAGGAGAGGAGAGAGAGAAGAGAGAGAGAGGAGAGAGAGAGGAGAGGAGGAGAAGAGAGAGAGAGAGAGAGAGAGAGAGAGAGAGAGAGAGTTTACATTTGGATCTTAAGTGCACGAAAGAGATTAATATGCCACTGTTGGCAAATGGCAGACTTTTAAAACAAGCATGAGTATTTTGCAAACAAATAAGTAATAAGTCAAGAATGCAAGAAAAGGAAAGAAATAAAATAACTTTTCACAAGGAAGCCTGCTCAACAAACAATCGAAGGCACACAGAAGCTGAAAGCGGAGCCAGTTTGTTTATTACAGAGCTAAATTACTTTTACAGTAATAAAAAATCGTAAAAAGCAATTGTCACTAGATTGGTATTTTACCATAACAAAAATAAAAGTGATTTGGGCAGATCGAGTGTAAGTGAAATAAATGGGCGAATAATCATCCCAGATTAGCTGATAAGTCAGTAGAAAGCAGAGCTGTTCTTCCCTCTCCTCTCCTCTCTCTCTCTTTCGTCTCACTCAACACACCGAACACTGACTCAAGCAAGTTTTTCTTAGTGTTGCATTTGTTTTCAAGTTTTATCATTATGTTAAATTTATTGTGAAATAACATTTTATTTTTATGTGAATTGGTACTACTTTTATATATATATTACAGTAAAGATTTCACTGTCTCTTCTCTCCTCAACAATACCATGATGCATGATAACTTAAAATCATTCATTCATTAGTCTTCAAAAATATAAACGCTCCCTCCTTCTACCTCAAGTTAGCAGTATATCGGCACAATGACAAATGATTTTGTTAATCATTTGTGCTAAATTTTATTGTGAAAAGCTTTGTTCTTTCATTTACTATTTTGTTAATATTGTTCAACTAGACAGTCTCACTCAGTGAACCAAACACTGGCTCAATTAAGACTTGTTTTCTCTTTTTTTTTTTTCTGTATATTGCATTTGATTGTTTTCATATTTTATCATTAGATTAAATTTATTGGGAACTTACCTTTTTAAGTGAATTGTTATTGCTTTTACAAACATACAGTGATATTTTAGCTCTTTTTCTCTCCTCAACATATCAATGCTCCCCTGTTCGGTCTCACTTTTATGCTAAATGTTATATTGAAAGCTAAATTTCATATTAAATGCTTCATACTTTTATTTATTTTGTCGAATATTGTTATCATTACATTATATATATTGTAAATGAAAAAAAAAAATTGAATACAGTTTAACTTGTAAGACCCAGTAGGCTGTCAAATACAAATATTAACTAGATAATCAGTCAGTTCAAAGTACAAGCATTTGTTCGACAAACGATACAGAATTTTCTAAAAAATTTTGTTAGAAAAACGGAAAGTTCGGCAAAAGAAATGTTCGACAAACGAGGTACCACTGTGTATACAAAACCTTATTTTATTATAAAAATATCATTTTTGTATATGAGACTTACCCAGTAATTATATAGCTCATTCCACATTGAAAGATGGGATCACGGACATATTCTACTTCAAAGCATTATGTTTGTCATGAATTTGAAATAGAAAAGTTGCTAGCATTGAAAAACAATGCTTGTTGTTCCTATCAATTAAGAGACCTAAGCAGATGGACAGCTATTGCCTATGGTTGGTGACTCATCTTAATTCGTAGTGGCATGGTGGTAGAGCCAAGGGTCGCCTGTTAGTTAAGAGGAAACTTTGCAGCAAGGAGAATGCTCCTATGGCTAGCAAAGTATGATAGGTACCTGTCCTTGCTCTGGGCACAGCACCAAAATAAAACAACCAGAAAACACTGTAATAAAGTCAAGACCCATCCACTGAGAGTGGTGGGTGCTCCAGAACACTGTACCTCCTGGCTCTCCAAACTCAGCACCTTACTGAAAAGGTGAAGAGATAATAATAGGAGAACATCCTATGCTTCCTTCCACGATGCCATGCAAGTCACTAAAATGGTCAGGAGGTACTGAAAAAATCTGACACTTTTTAAACCTACATAAAACATATAATGAGCGAAAATCGCTCATGCCTCCGGTAGTTCGATGGCAGTAGGGGGGTAAAGAGCAAATAATGCCTGAAAACTAAGGATGTAGAGGTTGTTCTTACATTCTTAGTTTTGATTCAAAGTAGGCCAAAAAACACTCCACAACAATGAGTGTTTTAAATATGAAGTCCATATAAACTAGAAGACAATACATTTAGACAGAGGAAGAGACAGGTTCTGGGAGGAGCTCCTCTCTTCACACTGGACGCAGAGCTATAAGGCTAAATCTTCTGTCACTCCAATTCAGGGTGAACAACTACTAATTGAACACTTTATGAATTAGAAAAAGAATATGGAAAACAAAAAACCACTGTCCTTGTCTGAGAAATCATTCTGAATCATTGCAGTAGCCTATGGATCAATTGCGACGAAGCAGACTTGCGGACTTCTTGTTTGGTGATAATTCCAATTTTGTAGTGTTGTTGCCAAAACAACACCAAAATATAAATAAAAATCGGCAACTCTTGGAAGGCCCGGAAGGCTATCCTGAGTTTCAGGAAATTAAGAGGAGGTAGTATTCATCTTGGTCACACACCAGAAGAATTAACTTACAGGCATTCGCCTATTACTCAAACTGTACAACTGATAACAGACGAATGTTGCAAGAATATACAAGTACCTATATTTGTAGGCTCCTGTCAACCAAGCGTCAGCCTAATTCTTCTTCACTTTGAAGAGAAAAAGAGTAAGGACTGGAAGCAGACCTCCTTCATTCTCTAATGAAGAGAGTGAAGGTGAAGCTATCTGGAAGGAAAGCTTCTATGGCAATAACAGGACACCAAAGATGACTAGTTCTTACCAAACTGGTTGCTCCCGTTTTTGGAAAGATCCTAAGATCAAACCATGAACATAGGCTCTCGCATCTGAACTCTGGGGAGAGTAATCCGTAGATTCCTCTTATTCAGGATGACTGTTCTTGTCCGCTCTTCTCGGAATAGTGGGAGTGGACGATAATGCACACAATCATCAACTTGCAGTGATGATAGCAATCCAAAGACTTAGGAAAACGGGTTCACCTAAGCACAAAAGATGCTTCCTGAAGGGAGAGCAGAGGTTTTCACCCACCAAACAGAGCATTCTCTTCCTACAACTGGTTTGATAGCGGGGATGCGAACGAGAATAAAGATGGCAAGAACTAGCCACTTCTCGCCACGCATCTGTCTTCGTGATTGAAACTTCACAATGAGGACTACACAATGAACCTCTTCCTCAACTCTTGTGATGTCCCGTTCAAGTGGTGGCTAATGAAAGATCACCTAGTGTCAACAAAGATGAACGAGGAGACTGTATCGTCAGGCGTCCAATAGGAAGCGCCAGACTACCAATAGCTGGTGCCAGGTGAGCCGTGGAAAATGCTGAGCAAGCTGAAGCAAGGAGGCGGATGCCTCAGATGGTGCAGAGGCAGAGTGCCTGGACAGGGAACTGGTGCTCGAATAAATACGTCCAATACGACAGAGATTCAAGCGGCTAGGCGCCAATATCTGGTGCCCATCATGGGAATCGGTACTATTTAGATGAGTGTCTACGATAAAAGTACAGTGTTCCCCCTGTACTCGCGGGGGATGTGTACCAGACACCCCCGTGAATAGTTAAAACCCGCGAATAGTTAGAACCACCACTAAACATCACTACTGCAGCAAAAAAAATTTTCCCTTTATGTTTTTCATTATTGTTATTTAAAATTACAGCTTATTTAAATAAATATTAATATGATACTGTTAATATCGCACATTAATGAATGTGAGATAATTAAGATCGCCTACTATAATAAAATAGTGGGACAATTAATACCATATGTTCACTAATAGCCATTATTTTCAAAACAAACATTCCGTAAAATGCAAAAAATTTACGTACATAATCCAAATATAATAATGTTTTGCAGTTTAACTTGTGAATTTTAACAATAAGTATGACTAAAAAATGTATTTCACCATATCGATCTTGAAGTTGAAGAGTCGTAAAATTTTGAGGATGGTCGGGGAAAAGAATTTGCACTTATTGATGATGCATCGCTACAACACAATGTGGTATTTTCATACCACTATAGTGATGACACATCGCTATGACACACTGGTATTTTTCATAGCATATACATTAAAGTTCAAATGAT
Organism: Macrobrachium nipponense; assembly: GCF_015104395.2. NCBI lineage: Eukaryota > Metazoa > Arthropoda > Malacostraca > Decapoda > Palaemonidae > Macrobrachium > Macrobrachium nipponense. The sequence continues at coordinate 6,484,574 of NC_061090.1, read as the reverse complement.
CATATTATATTAATTGTTTTCACGAAGAAATGATTATATAAAGAAAGTTATCAATAATTTTTGCCATCAGCAGTCAGAAAATCACGATCATGGTAACGTTCAAACTACGGCATATGTCTATAAATAGAACAGAAGCAGAGAGCAGTCATTGGATAACAGATCTCCATGGCTACCAACCAGCCAATCAGGAGTTGGTTATACTACTCTGTGAATTTCTTAGAATGAACGTTTACACACGCGAAGCTGACGATGATGTGTGTTTTGCATACAGTACATAGTTTTAGTTTTTAATAGTGTAAGTATTTTACTGATTACATGAAGAATACAATGATTCCTTCTCATTACTTTGAATGCAAAATGGTTTGAAGATTCTTCCACAAAAAGAAAAAAGAAAAAAAAAATTCTTTAGAAGATGATACCTATTTACTAATGCTGTTGACATACCTTCAAAATAAAATTCAGCTCTTTAATCTCTGGAAAAATGTTAATCTTTCTGTCTGCTGGTCACACCCTTTATAGCCCCGCGACTAACAACAAAATTTGTTTGTTGTTTTATCGTCTAAAGATGTAGGTATTACCTGTTGGTACAGCACATTTTTTAACAGTATGCTCATACTCACACACGCACACACATTCAGTTGCACGTGTGCTAATACCTATTGGTTTCAGAGACTCATGTTAACACTTAACAGTATAGATGAGAGAGAGAGAGAGAGAGAGAGAGAGAGAGAGAGAGAGAGAGAGAGAGAGAGAGAGATTCATTTCTCTAATCTCTCGAGGAATGTTAAGATTTGTTCCCTGCTTTATGTAAATTTAGTCCATGCGACTGACAACAACAAAATTCATATTTGTTTTTTTGTCTTCCAGATATGAATTACCTGTACTGCACATTTTTTAACAAGCATGAACACACTGCCCACTGGTTAAATATACTCAGATTCTCTCTCTCTCTCTCTCTCAGGAAAGATACTGTCAATTCAAATTATCAGTATCTTTTCCTGATAGACAGATGGATAGACAGATTAAATATTTAGGACTTCATGGCTTGGCATAAGTCAATTATTTTATTATCTTGGGATATTGGTTAATCTTGTGATTTTCCATGGTCAATTCTTCGGATTAGTAAGAAAAAGGCCATAATTTGAGTAGCAGTAGCAACAACTGCAGTGCACACCCAAATGAATCGGGTAAGCCCAGCACACCAAACTATAGTATTTACAAAATGAGCAGAGCTCTCTGGCTCGGCTGTTTAGGTCCTCCCAACTGTTTAATCTCTGCATACCTGCCAAATTTATAACAACAGAGATAAAACAATTTCTCCCATTACAGATATCAAATATTATAATTTCCGTTAAGTAGAATTCGAAATAAATTACGTAGGTACACGATTGATAAAGTTTTTTTATGCAATAACAAGAAACGGAGTCAGATTTTCTATCAACATGGCATATCATTTCGGTGCTGTTGCGAATATTTCAAGCAGTTCCACGTGCGCTTAAATCCACACTGTACAGTCTGGAGGCAGTTCTCCCTTCTACTTGATTTCTTAACCCTTAAACGCCGACTGGACGTATTTTACGTCAACATTTTTTGTCTCTCGGGTGCCGACTGGACGTATTTTACGTCGACATACAAAAGTTTTTTTTAAAAATTCGCGGAAAAATACTTTTAGGCCTACCAGCCGAAAACTCTTGAATCACGCGCCTTGGGGGATGCTGGGAGTTCACGGATCAAGGTGTTGTTTTGTTTACAATCGTTACGCAGGCGCGCAAGCGCAAATTTCTTTCTTGCCGCACTAAAAAGTATCTGTGACACATCTCTGAAATTATTTCGTCACTTTGACATAATTTTTGTACCATTTTAAATTAGCCGTTACATAGAGTATTATATATGAAAATGTGCGCATTTTTATGTAGAATACAACAAAATAATACTCATGATTGTAGCTTTTATCAGTTTTAAGATATTTTCATATAAATAACGATAAGTGCCAAAATTTCAACCTTCGGTCAACTTTGACTCTACCGAAATGGTCGAAAAACGCAATTGTAAGCTAAAACTCTTATATTTTAGTAATATTCAATCATTTAACTTAATTTTGCAACTAATTGGAAGTCTCTAGCACAATATTTCGATTTATGGTGAATTTATGAAAAAACTTTTTCCTTACGTCCGCGCGGTAACTCTTCCGAAAATAATCATACATGCGATTGTGGTAATGTTTGCACCATTTTAAATTAGCCGTTACATAAAGTTTTATATATGAAAATGTGCGCAATTTCATGCACAATACAACTAAAAACAACCCATGGTTGTAGCTTTTATCAATTTTGAAATATTTTCATATAAAAAAATGATAAGTGACAAATTTTCAACCATCGGTCAATTTTGACTCTACCGAAATGGTCGAAAAAACGCAATTGTAAGCTAAAACGCCTATATTCTAGTAATATTCAAGCATTTACCTTCATTTTGCAACAAATTGGAAGTCTCTAGCACAATATTTGGATTTATGGTGAATTTATGAAAAAAATAACATTTTCTTTACGTCCGCGCGGTAACTCTTCCGAAAAAATCATACGTGTGATTGTGGTAATGTTTGCACCATTTTAAATTAGCCGTTACATAACGTTTTATATATGAAAATGTGCGCAATTTCATGTATAATACAACAATAAATAGTTGAAGGTTGTAGCTATTCTCATTTTCGAAATATTTGCATATAAATCACGATAAATAGAAAAAAAACCACGTTCGGTCAAATTTGACTCTACCGAAATGGTCCGAAAAAACGCAATTGTAAGATAAAACTCTTACAGTCTAGTAATATTCAGTCATTTATCTTCATCGTGAAACAAATTCGAAGTCTCTAGCACAATATTTAAATTTATGGTGAATTTTTTAAAAAAAAACTTTCCTTCCCTCCGCGCGCGGATTCTCCGCCACAAATCTCCGAAATGCGTAAGTCCCATTCTCGGAATATTTGCTCCGTTTCATATTAGGCATTTCATAGAGTTTTATATATGAAAATGTGCGCAATTTCATGTAGAATAAAACGAAAAATATTTGAAAGTTGTAGCTTTTCTTATTTCCGAAATAATTGCATATAAAAAAATATATATATAAAAAATTCGACATTCGGTCAACTTTAGCTCGTCAGATATGGTCGAAAACTGCATTTGTAAGCTAATATTCTTACAGTATAGTAATATTCAATCATTTGTCTTCATTCTGAAACCTATTGGAAGTCTCTAGGACAATATTTAGATTTATGGTGAATTTTTGAAAAAAATATGTGTTTACGTAAGCGCGTTACGAATTCATGCATTATTTTGTGATAATATTTTCTCTGTGTTGCTTTTATCGTTTTACAATGTGTTATATATCAAAATGATCGCAATTTAGTGCACATTACAACGAAAAAAAAAGTAACTTGTTACCTTCAACCGTTTTTCGCACAGCGCGATTTGAATACAATTATATATGAAATTTTCGTTTTTGCGCTATCATATATCGCATTATTTATATATGATAATGATAATTTTTTTCATTTCTGATGGTTGCATACTAAACTTCAAGCAATGACAAAAAAAGGAGCCAAAAATGAACTCTTAATCTTGAAAACTAAGCGTGCTGTGATTTTTTGAAAAAAATATTTTTTCCGCTTACGCGCTCACTCTCAAACCCCTCCGGCATACGGGAGTCATTTTTTTATTTACCGCTCCGGCGTTTAAGGGTTAATATCGTAGGTATAGAATAAATTGGTGAGCAAGGAAATATGAAATAAAGCATGACAGAGTAAGTTTGACAAGTGAGAAAATAAACAATTGTATACAGACAGATTCTCTGTCTCTCTCTCTCTCTGACAAAAATAATAGATAGGAAACAATGACTGAATATTGCTTGAATGCGATATGGCAAAGTATTGGCCTGACTGAAGTGTGGAGTAACTTTGACACCAACTTACAAGTTATTCCTGGTCATCTCACAGCCATGGATAGACATCAACTTCACAGCCAAGGAAGAGCAATTGTATACAAAATAAATAGGTATGGAAAATGCAAAATGCAGGCCTATGTTGTCTCATAAAAAAGCTCTCCCTCAGACAGCTGTAAGAAGATTTAGGAGAGAGAGAGAGAGAGAGAGAGAGAGAGAGAGAGAGAGAGAGAGAGAGAGAGAGAGAGAGAGAGAGAGAGAGAGAGCAGGGCCGAATAGGAAGGAGATTAACCCTTAAACGCCGAATGGACGTATTAAACGTCGAGTCAAAATCTCCCCCGATTGCCGAATGGACGTACCATATGTCGACTCAAAAAAGTTTTTTTTTTTAAATTCGCGGAAAAATACTTATAGGCCTACCAGCCAAAAACTTTTGAATGACGCGCCTTGGGGGATGCTGGGAGTTCACAGATCAAGGCGTTGTTTTGTTTACAATCGTTACGCAGCCGTGAATTTCTTTCTTATCGCACTAAAAAGTATCAGTGACACATCTCAAAAATTATTTTGTCACCTTGACATAATTTTTGCACCGTTTTAAATTATCCGTTACATGAAGTATTATATATGAAAATGTGCGCAATTTTATTTAGAATACAACAATAAATACTCATGATTGTAGCTTTCATCAGTTTTGAAATATTTCCATATAAATAAAGATAAGTGCCAAAATTTCAACCTTCGGTCAACTTTGCCTCTACCGAAATGGTCGAAAAACGCAATTGTAAGCTAAAACGCTTATATTGTAGTAATATTCAACTATTTACCTTAATTTTGCAACAAATTGGAAGTCTCTAGCACAATATTTCGATTTATGGTGAATTTATGAAAAAACTTTCTCCTTACGTCCGCGCGGTAAATCTTCCAAAAAAAATCATACATGCGATTGTGGTAATGTTTGCACCATTTTAAAATTAGCCGTTACATAAAGTTTTATATATGGAAATGTGCGCAATTTCATGCACAATACAACTAAAAACAACCCATGGTTGTAGCTTTTATCAGTTTTGAAATATTTTCATATAAAAAAATGATTAGTGACAAATTTTTCAACTTCGGTCAATTTTGACTCTACCGAAATGGTCAAAAAACGCAATTGTAAGCTAAAACTCTTATATTTTAGTAATATTCAATCATTTACCTTTATTTTGTAACACATTGGAAGTCTCTAGCACAATATTTCGATTTATGGTGAATTTATGAAAAAAATAACATTTTCCTTACATCCGCGCGGTAACTCTTCCGAAAAAATCATACGTGCGATTGTGGTAATGTTTGCACCATTTTAAGTTTTAGCCGTTACATAAAGAGTTTTTATATATGAAAATTGTGGTGCAATTTCATGCAGAATACAACAAAAATAATTGAAGGTTGTAGCTTTACTCATTTTTGAAATATTTGCATATAAATCATGATAATAGAAAAAAAAAAACCACGTTCGTTCGTCAACTTTGACTCTGCCGAAATGGTCGAAAAACGCAATTGTAAGCTAAAACTCTTATATTTTAGTAATATTCAATCCTTTACCTTCATTTTGCAACAAATTGGAAGTCTCTAGCACAATATTTCGATTTATGGTGAATTTATGAAAAAAACTTTCCTTCCCTCCGCGCGCGGATTCTCCGCCATAAATCTCCGAATTGCGTACATCGCATTCTTGGAAAATTTGCTCCGTTTCATATTAGGCATTTCATAGAGTTTTATATATGAAAATGTGCGCAATTTCATGTAGAATAAAAGGAAAAATATTTGAAGGTTGTAGCTTTTCTAATTTCCGAAATAATTGCATATAAAAAAAAATCTATAAAATTTTTTCGACATTTGGTCATTTTTAACTCGTTGGAAATGGTCGAAAACCGCAATTGTAAGCTAAAACTCTTACAGTATCATAATATTCAATCATTTGTATTCATTTTGAAACAAATTGGAAGTCTCTAGAACAATATTTAGATTTACGGTGAATTTTTGAAAAAAAAAAAACAATTTTTTACGTCCGCGCATTAGCGAATTCGTACATCATTTTGTGATAATATTTTTCCGGTGTTGCTTTTATTGTTTTACAATGTATTGTATATCAAAATGATTGCAATTTAGTGTACAATACAACGGAAAAAAAAGAAACTCGTTAGCTTTTACCGTTTTTTGCACAGCGTGATTTTAATACAATTATGTATGAATTTTTTTTTTCGCTACCATATATCGCATTATTTACATATGATAATGATATTATTTTTCATTTCTGATGATTGCATACTAAACTTCAGGCAATGACAAAAAAAGGAGCCAAAAATGAACTCTTAATCTTCAAAACTAAGCGCGCTGTGATTTTTTGAAAAAATTATTTTTTCGGCTTCCGCGCTCACTCAAAACCGGCTCCGGCATTCGGGGGAGTTTTTTATTTTTACCGCTTCGGCGTTTAAGGGTTAAAGTACCTGGGAATGAAAACCCCTTATAATCTTATAATTATAGCCTCGGGGTATGTCTCAAGGACATTCAAAGGTCTGTCACACACGGGTAGTTGTTGTTTTTGTAAAATTAGCATAAGGGCAGATCTTTAAAAGCCACGCCAGAGAGCTCGCCACGGTGACAAGACTATACCTTCCATATGAATTGACGATGTCCTATACGAAGATGCAGGAGATAAAGACGAAATGATCAAAGATCTGGAAATTGACGAATATGATGACTGCCTTGATGGCGAAGAATTCAGAGCCTTATTTGATGATACGGACACAGAGAGTGACTTTGGAGGATTTTAGTTTATTAATTTTATGCATTTTTTTACTTTAATAAATTTTCACGTGCCTGTGTATCCTAAAATAAAAATAATAGTGCAAGTAACAAATGTTTCTTTTACCAAGTAAAGCAAAAAGTAAAAAATCCTTCTGTATTGTGCCTTAACTGATTTGGAAATTATAGATGGTTAGTCTAGAACAGTTAAACATGTTGTATAAACCAAAATAATGCAAATGGCGCACAATCGCTCTTTTGTATTTTAAAATACAATAGTAATATGAGAATATACATAATTCCTCTGGTAGTAACTATCGCAATCTGCCGATTTGGGAAAGCATAGACAGTACGCTGATTTTATAACGCGTGTATGATGCAACCCCTTTAAAATTAGCTTAAAAATTCAAAATTAGGTTTCAAAAGTCACATAATATGCGAGTATATACGGTACCTACAGCCAATGAGAGAGAGAGAGCACTGAATGGCAACATCACATATCTGACCATCAAGAGTGAAATTATGAATTATTTCTGAGACAGAATAATAATAATAATAATAAGAGAGAGAGAGAGAGAGAGAGAGAGAGAGAATAACTCCAAGACTCAACTCCCCCTCCGTCAATTCATATATCAAACTGCCATTTACTCGTCCGGCCACCTTCCTCCAAGTGGATAAAAAGACTGGGAATCGCTATTTTTTTATCAATCTTATTAATATTTGAAAATTAGTTATAAGGTAAATAATTTATTTATACAAAACAAATAAACATACATAAGTGAGAGAGAGAGAGAGAGAGAGAATGTTATTGTTATTGTTTAATCTCATTAAACTTAATACTATTTGAAAACTAGTACTGTATATTATCATTTTACCATAAAATGTAGCAATACCCTTAAAGATATATCTATACATACACTTCCAGCCCAAACAGAAGGCTCGAGTTACCACTATGACATACGTGTATCTTGTGTGGCAGAGAGAGAGAGAGAGAGAGAGAGAGAGAGAGAGAGAGAGAGAGAGGGTTATCCTTATTTAAAAGTGAAATGGATAGATTATTGTATTTCTTTAAAATACTATCACACATGAATTTTGAAATTAGTTATATTATTATTATTATGCAAAAATATTAATATACATATACACATGTACCATAGAAACTCTCATCTCAGTAAGAGAGAGAGAGAGAAATTGCATGATCTGGTGAGGGTAACACACTCCGCCGTCCTGTCACATTACTTGATATATTTGACAGCTGTTGGACTCCAGCCATCTCAGCTTGGCTAACTGGCGTTCAAAGACATAATGGGGGTGGAAAGGATTTTCTTTCATTCTTACATAATTTTTTACTTTATAAACTAAAATCTTGCTAATTCCCTTTAGTATTTACTTTAATGAATTTATATTATTGCTGTTTACATTAATATTGATATCTGAAAATTAGTAAGTCACTTATTTATCATAAAAAAACATACATCTCTGTAAGAGAGAGAGATTAGCGTAGTATTTCTGTAAAATACTTTCACATATGATTTTTGTAATTACAGTTATTATTATTATTATTTGAAAATATTAACCCTTAAACGCCGACTGGACGTATTTTACGTCGACATTTTTTGTCTCTCGGGTGCCGACTGGACGTATTTTACGTCGACATACAAAAGTTTTTTTAAAAATTCGCGGAAAAATACTTTTAGGCCTACCAGCCGAAAACTCTTGAATCACGCGCCTTGGGGGATGCTGGGAGTTCACGGATCAAGGTGTTGTTTTGTTTACAATCGTTACGCAGCGCGCAAGCGCAAATTTCTTTCTTGCCGCACTAAAAAGTATCTGTGACACATCTCGGAAATTATTTCGTCACTTTGACATAATTTTTGTACCATTTTAAATTAGCCGTTACATGAAGTATTATATATGAAAATGTGCGCATTTTTATGAAAAATACAACAAAAAAATACTCATGATTGTAGCTTTTATCAGTTTTGAGATATTTTCATATAAATAACGATAAGTGCCAAAATTTCAACCTTCGTCAACTTTACTCTATCGAAATGGTCGAAAAACGCAATTGTAAGCTAAAACTCTAATATTTTAGTAATATTCAATCATTTAACTTAATTTTGCAACTAATTGGAAGTCTCTAGCACAATATTTCGATTTATGGTGAATTTATGAAAAAACTTTTTCCTTACGTCCGCGCGGTAACTCTTCCGAAAAAATCATACATGCGATTGTGGTAATGTTTGCACCATTTTAAATTAGCCGTTACATAAAGTTTTATATATGAAAATGTGCGCAATTTCATGCACAATACAACTAAAAATAACCCATGGTTGTAGCTTTTATCAATTTTGAAATATTTTCATATTAAAAATGATAAGTGACAAATTTTCAACCTTCGGTCAACGTTGACTCTACCGAAATGGTCGAAAAACGCAATTGTAAGCTAAACCGCTTATATTCTAGTAATATTCAAGCATTTACCTTCAGTTTGCAACAAATTGGAAGTCTCTAGCACACTATCGTTTATTTATGGGAATTATGAAAAAAATAACATTTTCTTTACGTCCGCGCGGTAACTCTTCCGAAAAAAATCATACGTGCGATTGTGGAATGTTGCACATTTTAAATTAGCCGTTACATAAAGTTTTTATATAGAAAATGTGCGAAATTTAATGTAGAATTCAATAAAAAACAAAATAATTGAAGGTTGTAGCTTTTCTCATTTTGAAATATTTGCATATAAATCACGATAAATAGAAAAAAACCACGTTCAGTCAACTTTGACTCTACTGAAATGGTCGAAAACGCAATTGTAAGCTAAAACTCTTACAGTCTAGTAATATTCAGTCACTTATCTTCATCTTGAAACAAATTCGAAGTCTCTAGCACAATATTTAGATTTATGGTGAATTTTAAAAATCTTTCCTTCTCTCAGCACGCGGATTCTCAGCCACAAATCTCCGAAATGCGTACGTTCCATTCTCGGAATATTTGCTCTGTTTCATATTAGGCATTTCATAGAGTTTTATATATGAAAATGTGCGCAATTTCATGTAGAATAAAACGAAAAATATTTGAAGGTTGTAGCTTTTCTTATTTCCGAAATAATTGCATATAAAAAAATATATATATAAAAAATTTGACATTCGGTCAACTTTACCTAGTCAGATATGGTCGAAAACTGCATTTGTAAGCTAATATTCTTACAGTATAGTAATATTCAATCATTTGTCTTCATTTTGAAAGAAATTGGAACTCTCTAGGACAATATTTAGTTTATTGGTGAATTTTTGAAAAAAAATATCTGTTTTACGTCCGTGCGTTACGAATTCATGCATTATTTTGTGATAATATTTTCTCTGTGTTGCTTTTATCGTTTTACAATGTGTTATATACCAAAATGATCGCAATTTAGTGTACATTACGAAACGGAAAAAAAAAAAAAAAAAAAAAAAAAAAAAAAGGGAAGTAACTCGTTACCTTTAAACCGTTTTGCGCACAGCGCGATTTGAATACAATTATATATGAAATTTCGTTTTTGCGCTATCATATATCGCATTATTTATATATGATAATGATAATTTTTTTTCATTTCTGATGGTTGCATACTAAACTTCAGCCAATGACAAAAAAAGGAGCCAAAAATGAACTCTTAATCTTGAAAACTAAGCGCGCTGTGAATTTTTGAAAAAAATATTTTTTCCGCTTCGCGCTCACTCTGAAACACCTCCGGCACACGGGAGACATTTTTTTTTTACCGCTTCGGCGTTTAAGGGTTAATAAACATATTATACATACGTGTACCAAAAAATCTCTCATCTCAGTAGAGAGAGAGAGAGAGAGAGAGAGAGAGAGAGAGAGAGAGAGAGCACACTCCCTCCCCTCTCACATTGCTTGATATATTTATCAGCTGTTAGACCTCAGCTTGGTAACTGGAGTTTGAAAGAAAGATGCGTGAAGACTGGGATTTCCTTCATTCTTACATTTTTTTTATTTATAAACTAAAATCTTACTAATTCACAGTAGTATTTTCTTTATTGAAGCGATTGCTCTTTACATTAATATTAATATTTGAAAATTAGTAAATAATTTATTTTATCATACAAAAAACTTACATCTCTGTAAGAGAGAGAGAGAGAATTATTATTGAATGCTGGTTTGGTGATTAATCTCAGTAAATCTGTCTTTTGTGAAGCTACTGTAACATTTTTGGGTCATGTAGTTCAGAAAGGTGAAGTACTTCCTAAAGAGGTTAATGTAGCAAAGATTAAAGAATTCCCTGTACCTTCATCAAAGAAAGAACTGCAAAGATTCTTGGGAATGGCTGGTTACTACAGCCGTTTCGTTGCTAATTATTCAGATGTTGTTGCACCTTTGACCAACTTGTTGAGAAAGCATTCCAAATTTGTGTGGGATGACAAATGTAAAGTCATTAGAAATAGTTAAATGTGTATTGACTTCTTGTCTCGTTCTCAGGGCACCAAACTTTGAACTTCCTTTTAGCCTTGCGGTAGATGCCTCGGATCAAGGGGTAGGTGCTGTTCTGCTGCAGGTGTGTGAGGATGGAGTAAGTCATACGATTTCATATTTTTCTAAAAAGTTAAATAAGCATCAGGTTAAGTATTCAGTGATAGAAAAAGAGGCTCTTGCTCTTATATTAGCTCTTCTGCATTTCGAAACATATATTAGTGCTCACAGTGGTAAAGTTATAGTATATACAGATCACAATCCACTGAAATACATCCAGCAGTTCAATAATAAAAATCGTAGACTTACCCGCAGGGCAATGTTTTTGTAGGATTATAATTTGGAAGTTATTCACATTCCTGGCAAAGATAACAATATACCAGATGCCCTGTCTAGAGAGTAATGATGTTATTCCCCATATTTGCTTTGTATATGTAATTAACTGCTTACTTTTCTATTGGAAATTTTGTAAGGTTCCCTATGTTTTGTTTAGTCTGTAGATTGTATACTTTACTTGACTATTGTAAAGGAATTATTGTGTACAACTTTGTTTTTCTTTGCGGAGATAAGGTTTGGAAAAAAATCAGCAGGTTATATTGCTACTAAGATTATTTTGCTTGCTAGCATTCACTTTACATAAAATCAATGTGATTTTTTGTTAAGGGTGGGGGTGTTATGATCCCGTGATAGTTTGTAAGAAATAGTTCTTTCCAAAACTACTGCTTTGGGTTATTACCTATTCTACAAATACCATAGTTCCCTAATTATATGTCAATATTACTGTTACAGCAGGTGACGTTGGAGGCGTGAGGTATACTTCAGGAGGGACACGGAACTCTGCAGTAGAAGAGAGTGGACGTTCTAATAATTGTAAGTTGCGAGTGTGATTTTGGCTATACTTCGATGATCGTCCTGGGAATCGTGCATCGTTGGCTACGATGGTAGCAAATTTATGGTGAAAGCGCGCTTTGTGGAAGCTGAATGCTCCAATGAACTTGCACGGTATATATTCCCGGACGATATAGTTGATGAGGATTCGTCTCAACGAGGAAGTTGGCCCTGTTGTTGACTGTTGATAGCAACCATGTGATGTGTCCCTCTTGCAGATGTTCCCGTGGGGTGTCCTCCTGATCATTTGGATCAGTATTATTAATTATATAATACTTGCCTCACCTCCGTTTAAGAAACTAACTTTCAGAATTTCATTGCCTAGTTAACTATTGTAACTTTCAGTTGGATTGTTTTGTAACGTTTTTCATTACTTCGTTTATGGGTTTTTCTTTTGTTAATAATTATTTTAAATGTTTTCGTATATTAAAGCTCAAGCTATATAGTATATATAAAGTGATAAAAGGACAATACAATAAATATGTTATGCGCCTGAATCTGGCGGTAATAAACTTTTAAGTATTTAAGAATTGGTCCGAAACACCCAGCTAGTAAATAATAAATGCAAAGGTTCAAGATGCAAGAATGGAATAACATTTAAGAATTATTTTGTAATAATTTACCAGTGTCTCGCTAAAGGCCTATGGCCAGTAAACAAAATCTAAACACAAAAGCTTGGCCTAAAGAAATGACGTTAAATCATGATTACTTAAGGCAATTATTAACTGACGACTTGCAAATGGCATAAGCCCAGCAAGTAAAACATAATATGCAAAATATTAGGCCTAATTGAATGGTGTTACATTCAAGAACTGTTTTTGAGAATACAAATACTATCCGGCTTGATGATAATCTGAATTAAACAAACAGGACAAGACTCATCCTGCTCGAAGGCTAAGAATGCGTTCTGGTGGTTGTGTAACACTACTGAAATCCGGTGATATAACCGGAAAATAAGAACAAGCTGCTGTAAGTGCTCGTTGTTTAGTCAAGCACGGCAGGAAACAGAATGAAGTGCTTTGCTAAGTTGTTCCTAGTATTGCTGTTGGGGGACGGCACTGTATACCTAGTACCTACACACTGAGCAACCGAAGTGCTACCTGTGAAATTTGAATTAGGCTGCCATTCATGGAAACTTATAGCTATATAATTCCTGGGTAAGTCTCATGAACAAAACATTAAAAATTTTATGATGAAGTCTACCCTACTGTACCTGTTTGATTTATCTCCGATATTGGCCATAACTATAGAGTTGGAAGAGTCACATGATGCAGTAGCTTCGTACGTACTATTCCACTCTGTAGCACTTCCTGCTAGGGCCAGAAATTCCCTAATAGAAGAAAAAAAAATTCAGATGACATAATAGGTAAAGAAAAAAATCATATTACATAATAGATAAAGCTGTGTATGAAAAATATGCAGTAAATCCACAAAATTCATCATTAACATGTGTGTGTGGATGCTTGAATGTTTGCAAGGTTTTTACAAGGTAATCTGTGACATAACATAAGGAAAATGAGATTTTTTTAAAAGATTTTATTTACGTATGTACTTACCAAATAGCCACAGCTATAATTTCTACTTTCACAGCAGCTTAGATTTAAAATTCGCAGTAGTGATTCTTTTGTTTTTGGTGTCGGTAACTGCCCTACCCACTTTCGGGAAGTATAGGTAGTCCATGAGATAGGAGGAGGGAGGGCTCCAATCATGTAGTTACATGGTTAAGTATATTATTATGCAAAATCTTAGTTTATTATAAAAATTTCATTTTTATATAAGTAACTTACCAAGTAACTACATTGCTAAATCCAACATTGAAAGGTGGGTAGCATGGACATATACTATCTAAAAACACTGAAAAATGTGATGAATTTACAATAGTAAATTAGCTAGTATTGAAATAATACTTGTATCCTTACATGGTAATGGAGCTACAATATGAAATACTGCCTCTACTTAAATGGGATACTTTCAACCAAGGAACGCACTAATAATTGTCAAAGCTTTGCAATGAATGAAAGACCTTACCCTGGGCTACACAACAAAATAAACCAGATACAAAATTTACCCAAACACCATTAAAAACCAAATAGTACAGTGGTACCTCGAGATACGAAAGGCTCAACTTACAAAAAACTCGAGATACGAAAGCTAATACGAAAAATGTTACGGCTCTACATACGAAAATTGCTCAAGATATGAAAGGTTGTTGCTGTAAAGTCCGAGATTCGCCCGGACCACCGATAGCAATTTTGGAACTCGCGCGCGTGCCAACTGAGTAGACTCACCACCATCCTCCCGCTCTCCCATTGGTTCCTGATGCTAGTCACCGCCATGAGATCCTTCTCTCCTATTGGTCAGCATCCCTCCCATCATGCATCTACCACATAGCGGCGTGCTTCGGCCACTCGGTAGCAGCATTGTTATCGTACTCACATGGTATTCGTTCGTTCTAACTATTTCGTTTATTAACGTAAATTCGTTAGCGATTTCGTTGTACGTAGTATACTTTACCATGTTGGAATCGATTGGGACTTCTCCGTGTTTATTATGATACCCAATTGCTGTGTCAAAGTAAGCGTCTTCTCCAAGTCCTTCAAACACCGGATCTGGCTCTCAGGAGCCAGTTGTCTAAGTAAAAAGCTGTTGATCCCCATCAAATGCAGCCACTTTCCCAGAGGAGCGAGAATCCGAATAAATACTTGAGGGGCGGTTGACAGACCGAAGCAGAGGGCTCTGAACTGGAAGACTCTCTTCTTGAAGATGAATCTCAGGAACTTCCAGGAGTTCTGATGGATGGGGACATGGAAGTATGCATCCTTCATGCCGAGAGACACCATCCAGTCGCCCGGTTGGATGGCTGACATTACCGATTGACTGGTTTCCATTCAGAATTTTGTCTTCCGGACGAAGAGGTTCAGAGCGCTTACATCCAAAACAGGTCTCCATTCCCCTGATGCCTTGGGGACTACGAAGAGCCTGTTGTAAAACCCTGGGGAGTTCATGTCTGTTACCTCCTCTATAGCCTCTTTGCTGATGAGCTCTTCTACTTCTTTGGCTAACGCCAAAGCTCTTAAAGGAGGGTTTCTTGGTAGACTTGGAGGTTGTTCGTAGATTAGTTCTTGGTCTCTGCTGCCACCTCGACTTACCTCCTCGAAAGGGATGCTTTGGCTCCTGTCGCTGAAAGTTCCTTAGGTCTTCTCACTGACTGAAACAGAAGATCATTGGTGGACTTTTTCTCGAGGTCCGACAGTACATGCTTGATGGTTTCTTCTGGAAACAGGTAAGATTTACTCAGGGGGGGCGAACAACAAAGATGATTTTTGGTTCGTGGTTACTCCTCGAGATGTGAAGGAGCACCACCGTTCTTTCTTCTTGAGTACTCCCATAGTAAATAGGGCGGCCAATTCCCCTGAACTGTCTCTCACTGCCCTGTCCGCACAGGACAACACATTGAGCCAGTCCGCAGAAAAATCCTCATCCAGAGACTTGCAATCTTCAATTTTCCTGGCTAACGCTGCAATAGTCTAATCCAGAAAACTGAAGACTTTGATCACCTTGTATAAGTTCTTCACCAGGTGATCCAACTTGGGTGAAGAGAACAACACTTTCGCAGCCGAGAACGCGGCTCTTCTGTGAGAGTCCACAAGGCTGGAGAAGTCTCCTTGGGAGGAGGCAGAAACTCCCAAAGAAGGAACTTCTGTCGCATAAAACCTGTAGGTTTTATTCTTTAGCTTAAACGGGGGGAAGGCGAACAAAGCCTTGCCTGACTCCCTCTTCTTAGCAAGCCACTCTTCTACTTTCTTCAGTGCTTTCTTCGAGGACGGAGAAAGAACTGGTTTCGGAACCCCAAAGGCGCTGATCTCCTATCCTTCACAAACATCGACGGAGGTGAAGAAAGCGAAGCTGGTTCAAAAAAGTCCGGATACGTCTGTAAAAGAAACCTTAACAGACTAGAATAAGCAGAAGAGGGCTTCAAATCCTGGTCTTGAGTTTCCTCTTCCGACAGAACGGCCGATACCCCGTCTTCTTCTTCCGTAAGGCTCGTTGTCTTCTTCAAAAAGACCAACAATTCTTGAAGTTGATGTTTAAAGGGGCCCAAAGCGGAATCCTCTAGCAAGGGTTTGGCCTTCGAATCATCCTTGGGTGAAGACGAAGTCATGGCTGTTGTACGGCTCTTCTTCGAAAACAAACGACTGGGAGTCGAAACAACACAAGACGTATGAGGCGAACGAGTTGAAGCAACTCGAGGAGAATGAGGCGAACGAGTCGAAACAGCTCGAGACGAATGAGGCGAACGAGTCGAAACTCCTATCGATACACAACGAGGCAAGTCAGTCTCGGAAGTGCACAAGCGCTATAATGCACATGAGCGTCTGACTCCGTCTGAAGTTACGCTATCCGAAGAGGACTGACGATCTTCCTGGAAAATCCGGTCCAGAGCAAAACTGCAGGAAGGTTGTGGACTCCAGTGCTCCTTGGATTTCTTAACAGGCGGCGACAGCCCTCTCACACGCTGGGCATGTCTCTTCAAAAGGACACGAGACTAAATCACTCCACATTTCTCGCCTCGACACAGGCGACTGCACTTCCGAGTCAGACAACAACTGCACGTCACTGATATCTACGCCTTTCCAGCGGTGTTTCCTGGGCACTCGCGAGTCGACTACGTCGACGACTGACCGTGGGCAAACTCCCCCAGTCTCCCTTCAACCTCTGGTATGTCTTCTCCCAGGAGCTGAGGAGCGGGAAAGGGACCTTCGTCTAGGAGAACGGGGAACGGACAGCCGCCTCCTCGGACACAACACTGACACTTGGCCTAACACTGGCCTTTTCACTTGACTTCTCTATGAATGCACGAAATGACATTCCCAAATCCATAAAGGATTTTGCCAAGAAATGACAAATTTTCTAAGACATTTTGTATTTTTCATAGCTACAAACCTGAGGTCTTAACAATAGGATAATTTCTAGCGCCTAGCTGGATCCGGTAAAAAGTAGATGAAAACAAGGAATCTTGTGGTATCTGGCAATGCATGTGTAGATCGGGTGAAGAGTGGTCAAACGCCAAACATCTACGCCAGTCTTTCCCAACTCAGGATGACTTAACTAAAAGAGGGGCGGCTAGAGGGGGGCAGTATAACGTTAAGACCTCAGGTTTGTAGCTATGAAAAATACAAATTGTCTTAGAAAATTTGTCATTTGTTCATACGCGAGCAGACCCTCAGTCTTAACAATAGGATAGACTCATACTTGGATGGAGGTATAAGACATCCTAGACCGGCTGGGGGCCTACCCGCCAGTACAGCTCTCAAAAGAAATAGTTCTTAGAGAGGGACTGAAGTCCGTTGAGAAGCTAGTTACACTAAAATCTAACCACTCAGAACCTGAGAGACATACAATGATATATGGGATAACCATTGTATAGGGAACCAAAGAAAAACTGTGACTGTCCAAAAAACAAACCAGGGCACTAGGGTTTGTAGTACTCTCGACTCCTCCTTGCCCAGGAGCGGAGCTTATGCTACTAAATAGTGGGTAAGATATTGAATACTGCACGACTACACTACCAGTATGACTACCTCACTCACCTGTATCAGACCAGTCCAGCAAATGACGTGTCAATTCCTTAAACTGCCCGAAGGAAGAAGGAAAGTTACAAGAGAAAGAAGGAGGCCAGCCAACTCACTCATTCTCTCATCCACACAATCATCTTAGGTAAGATACAAAGGTGCCCCATTAAGGGCAACTATGAGTTACACAACCTGTTGGGCAGCCACCACAGGACCCAGGGAAAATGTCCATAGATCTGTGGGCAACATCCTTAAGATAGAAAGAGGTGAACATGGACTGGTGTAACCAAGTACCAGCGCTCATTACTCTATGTACAGCCAAGTTCTTTTTGAAAGCCAGAGAGGGACCAATACGCCTAACGTCATGTGCTCTAGCCTGCACAGACATGGCGATGGAATCATCAGGAGTCGAGTATGCCTGTCTGATGACTTCCCGTATCCAAAAAGAGATAGTATTCTTAGACACCTCTTTCTTCGTACGACCTGTACTGACAAAAAGCCTGCGGCAGCCTGGTCTAAGGTGCCGAGTCCTTTTAAAATAGTAACGCATGGCCCGGACAGGGCACGACAAAAGCTCTTGAGCATCACCATCCACAAAGTCAGTCAGTGAGGGAATGGAGAACGAAGCGAACCTGTCATCATGCACCGAGGGATTTTGGGTCTTGGTCACGAACTCCGGAACAAATTTGAAGGACACTGACTTCCAACCCCTGGTGTGCTTCACCTCATAACTCAGACCGTGGAGCTCTCCTACCCTTATGGAAGATGCCAAAGCCAAAAGGAAAACTGTCTTAAACGTCAGGTTCCTATCAGATGAGCGGCGCAAGGGCTCATATGGGCTCTAAGTCAAGCTCTTAAGCACCAAGGAAACATCCCACGCTGGGGGCTTGAGCTCTCTAGGAGAAGAAGACTGCTCAAACCCCTTAACTAGCAGGGAAAGTTCCAAGGAAGAGGAGACGTCGATACCCTTCAGGCCTAACACCAAACTCAGAGCTGCCCTGTAGCCTCTAATAGCAGACACAGACAAATGTTTCTCGTCTCTGAGGAAGGTTAAAAAGTCTGCTATTCGCTGAATAGTGGAGAAAAACTCCGTTTACGACACCAATCACAGTAGATCGCCCATTTGCCTTGGTAAACTGCGGAGGTTGACTTCCTAAGACTGCTGGACATGTGCCCAGCTAACTTCTGAGAAAAGCCTCTCTCTCGGAGGAGATAGTTGATAGCCTCCAACTGTGAAGAGACAGGGATTCTACTGACTGGTGGAACCTTTCTGCATGGGGCTGACACAGGAGATGCCGCCAAGGCGGAATCTCCGACAACAACGATAGCAGATCTGGAAGCCATTCCGCCTGAGGCCACAGAGGGGACACCAGAGTCATTCTGAGACCCTGTGAACCCAACAGCCTGTTCAGAACCTCATGGATCAAACAAAACGGAGGGAAGGCATACACCTCCAGGTTGTCCCAGGGATGTTGGATTGCGTCTTCTGCCAATGCCAAGGGATCTGGGACCACTGAACAGAACACTTCCAGCTTCCTGTTGTAACGTGTCAGAAAAAGGCCCAGCATGGGTCTCCCCCAAATTGGAAAAAGCCTGTCCGCCACCACTTGATGAAGGGACCACTCTGTGCCTAAGGTCTGATCCCGGCGACTGTTTGTCTGCGACCACGTTCCGTTTCCCTGGGATATACCTGGCTGAAAGCTCTACCGAATTGCTGATTGCCTACTGGTGAAGCTCGACGGTCAAGACATGAAGCTGCTGAGAAACCAGGCCTCCATGTTTGTTCATGTAGGCTACCTCCGTGGTGTTGTCCGACATGAGAACAACAGAGTGACCCTCTACCATCGCCCGGAACTCCTTCAGACCCAGGAGAGCTGCCTTCAACTCCAAGACGTTGGTATGCTGCTGCTTGTCCTCTAAACCCCAAAAGCCTATAGCGATGAGGCCACCTAAGTGCGCGCCCCAACCTGCGAGGGAGGTGTCCGAGAACAGAAGGAAGTCCGGAGGGAGAGAGCACAGAGGGATGCCCTTCAATAAATTCTGGTCGTCCAGCCACCAACGAAGGTCTTCTCTCACTTTCAAAGACAGTGGGACCATAAACAGGGGAGAGTCCCCCACTGGAGACCAGAATTCCCCCAGTCTCCATTGCAGAGACCAAAGATGAAGACGCCCATGAGGGACCACCTTCTCCAGGGAAGATGGCACTCCCAGAAGAACCTGCCACTGATGAGCTGACTGATGCGACTTTGAGAGGAAGTTGTGCGCCACAGCCCGCAACTTCTCCAATCTCTGATCCGACGGGAAAACTCTTGCCACTGTCGTATCGATGACCTTGCCCAGGTAGAGAATCCTTTGAGTGGGTATGAGGTTCGACTTTTCCTGGTTGACTAAAATGCCCAGGGCCAGGCAGAACCAAAGAAGACGATCCCTGTCTTGCAGCAGCTTTTCCCTGGAAACTGCCAAGACCAACCAATCATCAAGGTACCTCAGCAAACGGATCCCCTGAGCATGGGCCCAACTTGACACGAGAGAGAAGACCCTTGTGAACACTTGAGGGGCTGTGGTCAACCCAAAGCACAAGACTTTGAACGTGATCTTGTCTGCCAGCGAGACGTGAAGGAACTTCCTGGACGTGAGATGAACAGGGATTTGGAAGTATGCGTCCTTCAAGTCAATCGACAGCATGAAGTCACCTTCCCTCATGGCTGCCAACACCGAGCGCAGGTCTCCATCTTGAACCATGTCTTTCTGATGAAGCGATTCAAGGTGGATAAGTCGATCACAGGCCTCCATCCTCCCGATGCCTTGGGCACCAAGAAGATGTGACTGAAACCCCGGGGACGGACACACTACTTCCGCTATCGCATCATTGTCCAGCATCTTCTGCACCTCCTCCTGAAGAGCCAAGAACTTCAGAGAATCTGGGGGATACGTCTTCCTGAGCTGCGGCTTGTCCGACAGAGGAGGAGAGAAGTTGAATGGCAACAAGTATCCCACCCGAAGGACATCTACCACCCACTTCTCCGCCCCGTAACACTGCCACTTGGCCCAATGGCCAGCCAGGCACCCCCCCGCCACCCGTGGCGCAGTAGAGGGAGAGGCGCCCAAACTACCGACGGCCCCCTTGACCTCTGCTCCTAGGGCCTCTTCTTGGTTTAAAGGAACGAGAACGAAAGGGGCATTGATCCTGAGACTTGGGCTGTGACGAACAGGAAGGCCCTGCCAAACTCGAGGTCCTCGATGGCCTACCACGGGACGATCTCCTCGATTGCTGCTGGACCGGGGGAGGAGGGGGGACAAACGTCTCCGAGGGGGGGCCTCTGATTTAGACACAGCCTGGTGCACCAGACGGCCCTTGGTGTCGGCCCGACGTCGGTCTATTGCATTGTCGAGTTCGGTCTGTGGAAACAAAAATTGCGATTCTAACAGGTCACCGTTCCTCAAGACCAGCAAAAACTCGGTGTCGAGCGACCTTTCCATCCTAGACAAAGCCGTGTCCCTCCTAACCAGAAGAAGATTAGCCCATAAATTGGCACTGAGGTGAGCCAAATAAGAAAACGCCTTGCCCCCGGATTGCAAAAGACTCACAAGTGAGGCGGCACTCACCAACCCATCAGGGGACCTGTCAGAAGCTATCTTGGCAATCACCACAGACCAGAGGTCCAGCCAAGAAACCGTCTGCAACATGGAGGCCGCAGTAGATTCCAAGGCTAAGGTGTCTTGCGGAGATAAGGACGGAGCCACTGACCTCACTTGTTCCAAAGTCAAACCTGACTTCAGGTGAATGACGTCTGGGTTAAGGTGGCGTGACAACAAAAAAGCAGAGCTCGTAGTATAGTTCCTATGTCTTGTGAGAGGTGGGGGTACGAGTTTGGTAGAGCCTCTAGAGCGAAGTGAACCGTCCCGGTCAGAAACAGAGGTGTTAACCTTCTGCAAGACCAACTGAATGTGCCCTGACAACGGCAGCTGGAGAGATGATTTGGGGTCCTGAGCAGCTCCCACCAAGGCTTCCAAGCAAGGAGTGTAGGACGACCGATCTTGAGTCATACTTTCCAAATTGTTGAACCCACGAATGAGATCAACAACCTTCGAAAAGGAGGACAGAAACTCATGCGTGTCCCCTTCTTCCTGCTCTGGCACCAGCGACCAACGACAAGAAGGATGTGAAGCCTCTTCTAACGCGTTTTCTTCACCAAAATTCACAGAAGGGTTAGTAGGCAAACAGTCTGAAATCTCTACTAGCCTATCTGGGCTGGGTCCAAGCGTCAGCCTCTGAGACGGACCCACTGAAACATTAGGCACATCACTTACCTCAACAGGTGAGGTGACTCCAGACGGCCATGAACGGACAAGGGCGTGGCGGCCGTACGTACGTGAGATGGGGGGGGGGGAGACTCGAGCACTCGAGATTGACAGAGAATCCCTTATAGTGGAAGACTTGGAAGCAAGCAAACACTCCGGCTGCACCACCTCCGTGCTCACTTCTTTCAACCTCTTGACAGGGGCCTTCAGGTCTTTACAGCAACGAATAGGCCTGGGAGAAGAAGGGGCACTACCATCACGTGCATAGACGGGGGATGTTGCCACACGCTCGTGATGTGCAAGGACGGGGTTGGGGGGGTGGGGTGGTTGCATGTACGAGGTTCGGCGGTGAAGCAACCCCTGCAGAACACACATCAATAACACTGCCCAAAACCACAGCACTCTCAGGAACATGTCCATGCTGTTCCTCCCTCGGCGGCAAAGGTAGGGCAAGTAGCCTCCCAATGCCTAACACGCCCACAAGGCGTAGAGGGGGAAGAGGGAGAGGGAGACAGCACCAGCTTCTTATGCGCACTCTTCTCAGAAGATGGGGACGAAGCAACGCCTTTCCTACCAGTCCTCCCAACCAATAAGGCAGCCAACTTCACATCTAAAACAGAGTCCAGCCTCTGAAGCACCGCCTGGCATATGAGCTCGGACTGATGTGCCAGAGAAGGCTCCAAAGACAAGGAAGAGAGATGTTTCGAACTGGGCGGCAGAGATGACGTCACGTCTAAGAGAGGCGGCTCAGAGGTGATTGGAAGATACGTCTTCGATGAGAGTGACGTTACAAGTGGTGGTGACGTCACGACCTCTCCTTTGAGAGAGGGAGAAAGAGACGCCACTGGCGGAGGAATACACAAAGATGGGCCCCGTGACGACAACAATGGGGCTGACACCGCAGCATCACTCCAAGACAAGGCGGCGGCAGCCGGCGGAGCAATACAAGATGGCCGACTGCTCCCTCCCATGGAGTCGAGGCCTGGAGTGGGGGGGGGATGGCCTGGCTGGACTGGGGAGGAGGGGTGCGAGCCTCCTCAAAATGCGCTAGCAACCCCCCTAAGGACGGGGTACCCCCTAGCCCAAGCGTCTTCCAAATCGCCTCCGACTCTGGAAGAGAAGAGAATGATGAAAAAACCTCACCCTTCCCGGGAACCGAAAAAACTCCCGAAGAAGAGGGGGCTACATTACAAATAATACCCTGGCGACCTCCTGATACTTCCATCGACGAATTAATGGAAGAAAAGGAAGGAGAAGCAGGGGCAACGCTACTAGGGAGTTGACTACTGCGGAAGACGAAACATCGGGAATAGGAGTAAAGCCCTCCCAAGAAGGAAGAGTGGAGACTCTTCGACGTTCCCTCTTACCATAAAACTTCCTCCACTGCTCCAAAGGCCATGCCTGGCATTCCGTACAACGATTCGTAATCGTACAAAAATTGGAATGGCACCTACTGCAAGTGATGTGAGGGTCCGTCGCTGACGAAGCCAAGAAACGAGAACAAGGAAATCCAGGAATTCCGGGGCACCAACGCTGACATTGAGAAGGAGCAGAAGAAGCCATATTATTAGGCAAAAGCACACACAAACACACTAAAAGAACGAAACGGGCAAAAACCGGGAAAAAGGCCAAGAGGAAAAAACCCAACTCTCGTCCCAAGGCAGTAAAGAAAGACTGGCGTAGATGTTCGCTGTTTGACCACTCTTCCCCCGATCTACGCATGCATTGCCAGATACCTCAAGATTCCTTGCTTTCATCTACTTTTTACCGGATCTAGCTAGATGCTAGAAATTATCCTATTGTTAAGACCGAGGGTTTGTTCACGTATGAACTCAAATTTCTTGTCCATCTTGAACTCTAACCAGGAAATGGTGTTGGGATCGGAAACATGGGATACCTGGTCTGGTGTAATTGGTTCTGAAGTTGGAGGACTATCAATAGGTGAAATATTAGATAAAAGTGGAGAAGATAGTGACGGTTTGTTTGCCTCTAAAGGCACGGGAGTTGTCTCTACTCAAGTTTTAATACCCGCTCTAAGAGCTGCTTTCCTTTTCCTATCTATGTCCATTTTATCCAAATGAGCTTGAAAAGTCTTCCAACCTTGTTCATCTAAACTACAGCACTCATCACAAGTTAATTCCTTGCTACAGCACTGACCCCTACATTTAACACATTTGGAGTGCAGATCGTAACATAGTTTAGCTAATCTAGTTTTGCAGCCACTGCTGCAAAACCTAAGTGAAGAAGAACTAGCATCAGACATCTTTGTAATAACTTGTTAATAACTAGGCAGCTAACTGATGAAGCAAAAAAGCTAACCAAGAAATTGTACATCACAAAAAAGAAAAAATCCACAATGAAGACGAAAGTCGACTGCAACAACAAACCACCGGTGTTACCCCATGGCCGGCAAAAAATGAATCGAAGAGTTTAGCTCAGCAGTACCGGGTATTTCCGAAAGTGGGCGGGATCTGTATCACCTACACAAACAATGGCAGCGCCGCTACCGCCGCCAGGAATTTGAATTCTTGACTGCCCAAATATGACCAATTTTGTCCAAAATTGCAATTGTTTCCTAACTATACAAACCTGAGGTCCCTTTTACAATAGGAAGGTACTAGCGGCAGCTGGATAGGTCGTAAGCTTTCGAACAAGGGGTTCGGTAGTTAACTGCTTGTCCGACAGGCGCGCTAGCGCGCGCGACTGGTAGGTAAACAAATCACTTTTGCTTTTGGCCCAAGCAAAAACTGCAGAGTGAGGGGTGGCATGAGGTGGGGCTATGTGTAAAAGGACCTCAGGTTTGTATAGTTAGGAACAATGCAATTTTGGACAAATTGTCATTTGTTCCGACACGGCATACAAACCTTCGGTCCTTTTACAATAGGAAGACTCACTTCTTGGTGGGAGGAATCTGAGTCTTTTGTGAACAGACTGGTGTTCGCCCAACCTTGGAATGCCTCCCTGGTCGTAAGAGCGAGGGAGAGATCCAAGCCTCTGTCCGATTGATCGGGGTGTGCACCGCAGGATCAATGGTCAGACCTCTGGACCAAGTACTAAGAGAGAGGCAAGCGTATCTCTTCGTACCATCAAACAAGAACAAGTTCCTATTTGCAAGAGGCAACATAAAGTTATGGTTTGTCTCTTGTTGGCATCCACTTCCCCCCCCCTTGTAGGAGGAAGTGGTGGATATTCGCTCCCATCCTAGTGAAAGGGTCTAGGATGGGGCTCTGTCGAGTAGCTCACCGGCATCTCGTCCTTATCCAGCAAGGTGATGACCGTATCCCTCTACCCACAGGTAGAGGGGAGAAAAGATAGGAAGAGAAGCCAGTCACTCTCTCATTCACTTATCTATTCTTACAGTCACACCAGGACTCGATGCTGTTCAGGCCTGCTAGGTCTGGGTTAGCTAGACAACGTGTTGACAGCCACACGGGTCCTAAGGAAAACGATCCAAGGACCTGTGGGCAATATCCAAAGGTAGAAGGAGGTGCCGGTGGTCTGGTTGTACCAGACCCCTGCCTTCAGTACCTGCGCCATGGAGAGTTCTTGTGTAACTCGAGGGAGTGTACTTCTAGGTCATCTTGGTGCTGACGAAGAGTCTTCAACACTCATCCTGGGATGTCGAGTTTTTCTTCAGAAAGCGCGGTCGCGCTTCACAGGACAAAGCAGCATCTCCTTCGCATCGAAGGCGGTGAAGTCCATTAGGGAGGGGATTGTGAAGGACTCTAACCGATCGTCAGGAACCGAAGGGTTCAGAGTCTTCGCTACGAATTCGGTACGAAATCGAGCGTCACACGAATCCCCATCCCCTGGATGCTTGACTTCGCAGGAAAAGTCATGCAATTTACCTAAGTCAAAAGGAAAAGTGGGAACTGGGTCCGTTAATGACCATAACCCTCTTCTCAGACTTCGGTGATGTCCTGTAACCCAATACTGGAGTCTATCCGTCTGCAGCGGAAGTTGTTCTTCTCGGTAAGTGGATAGGACACGAGATACTCAATGGTGGGTGTCGATGGTATGGGTACTGTGACAAGCCGTTAGGACGAAGAAAAGATTGTTTATGGAACAACCGAACTAAGTCCACAGCGAAGTTCGTAACAGACTTGACTTGGGCGCTCTGACAGCTGCCGACTGACTGCGTTCGGTAGGAGGCAAGTTGTCCATGGCACCCGAGCAAGTCACAGTGACCTTCGCCTTAAAAGGGTTCTGCCAAGAGACTAAACAAATAATTTGTTCGTCACCGATGCCAGAAGGCAAGGTGATGACTCTCTTAAGGCATGTGCCCAACAGGCGAAAGTCAATTGCCTTCTAGAGACCGAGGTCCTTGATGGCAAGATATCTCATAGTATAGTTGATTCTCGGCTAAGGAGAAACAACACTATGTGTCGTTGAAGACGAAGGTGTTACAGAAAATGCAACCTACGTCTTCACCAGCTGAACCGAGAGAAGGATTCTCAAGATTCTGAACCTGTGCTACAAAGACTGAGAACGCTAACCGCTATTCATTGCTGTCCGGTGAGGATCGTAGTTGCAATAAAAGCGGAGCGCTTTTCAGTAATGAAGACAGGGAAATACTGCCTGAGAACTGCTTCTCATGGGCTGAACATTTGGAAGTAGAGCTGTCAGGTCGGAGAGTAGGCGATGTCTTCTGACATATCTGTTAATTTCGGGGCGAGCAATGAATAATTGCAAACCTACTAAACGAATACGAGATATTTTGAAGACAAACTCAGATGTCTTGCAAAAATCATTCGCATTAATCGCGGTGCGATGCAGCGGTTGACTAGTACAAGACTTTCTGTTTACCGTGCGGTAAACAGAAAGATGAAAGAGTCCAAGAGATATCTCTGTTGAAAATTCTCGCAATGTCGAAGGCGATGAAATCAAGCGTCACAGCAGTAGATGGTCCTTCATTATTGCGAGAATCCCCGTTAATCAGAGACCTAAGTCCATGATTGTTGGGCAGAGATACGGTTCGGTAGTCAATCAAACCAGGGGAGAGAGAGACGTAACCGAACGTGCATCTCCTAGACCTAGCTGATACTGAGCCGCTATCAGGCAGTTCAATACGCAGTAGCTCTCGGTGACTCGTCATCCTGAGTTGCCAGTTAATCCATTATTCCACGAAGGAATGCGTTCGGCTAGAACCATCGAGCATAAAGAATACGCTCGAGCAATTATATTTAAACGAAACGGATTTCGGTAAATACAAAAGCTGATTTGGTGTTGTCATGACAATACCAAGTATCTAAAATCGAAACTGATAACTGCTGGGAGGTTGCAGGCAACCCCGAGTTGCAGTTCAATTAAGATACAATTCGTCTCGGTCACAAACCGTAGAGTTAACTACGGTATGCGCCTACCCCCCGGACAATTCAACTGTTACAAGAATCATGTCGCGAGGGTAATATACGTAGTATATTTGTAGGTTCTGTACAACGACCTCCATCCTAAACTTCTTTTCCCCTCGAGGAAATGAGAATAAGGATTGGAGATCGACCGCTTCGTTCTCTAGTCAGAGAGTGAAGGAGAAGTCTTTCCCAAAGGAAAGCTTCAATGGTGAACAGAATACCGAAGACGATAGTTCAAGCCAAACTGGAAGTTCCCGTCCGTTCTTCTCTATTCCAGGTTAACTCGCCTACTGTGAGATACTCTTCTTTCAGTCAGCAGCAATCTTCTTCCAAATGCTAGAAATTACAGGAATTCGAGCATAAGCGAGGTTCCCGATTATCGTAAACAATTATCGGGGATTCTCGCTCACTTTTGGACCGTGGTCTCGCCTAAGTGGTTTGGAGATCGTAAAAAACTCGAACACACTGAGTGCGCTAGAAATTCCCGTAGAATTCTAAGCACTCTGCGAAAACCCCCACCGAATTCGTCAAACGATATCGGCTGGTGTCCCTCTCGATTCCCGTAGAAAACTCGAAAGTGGGGCAGGATCCCTCCTCAACGACCGGGGCTTACGTCAGGTAGGACCCGAAGGTCCCCCGGTTAGCGCAGCCCCTAACGTGGGATCTTACAGAGAAATCACTGTAGGATCCCTCCCCTTTCCCTCGTAGCCGTAAGGAGAGAGGGAATGGGGGAGGAATGGATACTGGCTCGCCTTCCCAGCGGAACTAGCAGTTTGGAGAAGAAAAGGAGCAGCCATCGCCTTACGGCGATGGCCTCTCAGAGCCTGGGAAAACGTATCGTCAGGAGAAAACGTTTTCCCCGAGGAGGGTTACGAACTCATACTGTAGGTAAGGATCTGCCGCCACTGTGAACGTCGTCTGGGTGGGGTGATCGACACCTGACAGGAGAGAGCCGATACCGTCCTCCGACTCATTCCAGTCCTCGTCGAGGTCGAAACCTCTCAGGAGGACCGAAGGGGTATTCAAATACGGTGTCCGAAGACACGTAGAAACGCCTCTGTCGCAGTAGAGGAGGTGAAGTAGCTTGTTCTGACCGGCCAGAACTGAGAGAGCCTTCTTGTCCGGAGACGAGAGACTACCTGGTTCAACACAGTCGGCAAGCTCCGATCGCGGCAGACCCACCGTCGATTTGGGTTCCCTCTCGGGCCCCAAAACGACTCGAGCCGAGACGTGGCTCTGCTGGTGGGTGGGAGCGGCGATCCTTCCCCGAGGTCGTCGTTGTGCTGACGAATCAGCGTCATAACCTCGGCAAAGTTCCTCTGATCTCGGAAGTCACAGCATCGCAGAGTGGGACCGTTAAGCCCTTCGAACAAGAGCATATTCCGAGAACCTTCCTCCTAAGAAGGGGGGAACAGCGACAGCCCTCTCGGTCTTCCCAATCCAACTTGCGCATACGTCCTGGCCGGTCCAAGAAACCGTGCCTGGGCACGTAGGGCGTCGTGGTGGATCGTGAGGGGCGCACCCCTCACGATCCACTCCTCAATACCTTCGCTCCTCCCGGTTGTAACCCGAGGAGGTTGAAGGTACGGGAGAGGCAGACCTGACGCTCCCCTTCGTTGCTCGCTGGCAGAACCAGCAGGCTTGGAGGGCTGCAGGCGATCGTCAACCCGTGGTGGCGATCGAGCTGCAGGCCTGGTCGACCGTCTCGCTGTGGAGAACGGCTGGACTGAGCACAGCGGCCCCGATCTCGAAGTGTCAGAAGAGCTTGGTGCTGGTTGCCATATCCGATCGCTCTCTGGTGAGAGCGACGGTCAGGCGACCTGCAGGCTCCACTGTTCACAGTGAGACCCGGTGCTTGTCCTCACGGCACGTCACGTCGCTGGTTCCAGCCGTGGCTGGCACCGGCGAACGGGAGGACCGCTTTTCCCCAGCCTCAGCCCGTGGCGGTCGTGGACCGTCACGTCCCCGGGTAGCCAGCTGTTCGCCGCGAGAGTGATAGCTGGTCTGGTGAGAGTCGCGTGAGCGGCTGTCACCAGTCTTCCGCCCCGTGCCGTGAACCTGACGCTGAGCGGATTCAGAGGTCTGGTTCCTGGCTGCACGGTCGCTGGTAGGCGACCGTACACTCGGTACCTCCCGCGAACGAGAGGCCGAGACGGACCCTGATGCAGTGGCAGAACCACTGACACCAGGCGAGGAAGTACCGGTGTTAGCCGGTACCCCTCTGGTCCCCGTAGTCTTCTTCCTTGCGGAAGAAGAGACGGGCCCCGCTCCCGAAGGAGCAGGAGGACCAGCGGAAGGAACCCTCCCGTCCCACTGAGGTGAGACGGGTCCCGAGAAGCTCCCGAGGGAGACTTCTTAGGAGGGAGGAGGCAACCTTCTTCTTCCTCGGCTGTGAAGCCTTAGAAGTCGAAGGGGAAGAGGCGGCAGCCGACGACGATGAAGAAGATGAAGACGACGACGACGACACCTTCCTCCTCTTCTTCGTCAGCTTCCTCAGGACAGACCGTAAGATCTGCTATCCAGGGCGGAGCCGGGCTGCTGTAGCCGAAGCTACAGGGCCCGGACGCACCTGTACAGACAGACCAAAGTCTGGGGTAGTACCACCACGAACAGGGACGACATCAGCAGGTATGGGCATCTCAGGAACAGCAGGCACAGCCAGCACAGCATCGGTAGGACCGCCAGCGCAGCAACGGCAGGGACAGCCAGCGCAGCAACGGCAGGGACAGCCAGCGCAGCAACGGCAGGGACAGCCAGCCCAGAATCGGCAGGTACGGCAGGCAGCACCGGGAACACAGGAAGTGGAGCAGCAGCCAGCAACATCCTGGTACCGGCGGCAGGTCCAGGGGCGAGCTCTAGGGCAGCGGAAGTGTGGTCGCTGCAGCGCGGCAACCACGAGCGGCGGCAGCACGCCCCCTCTCGGTACGGCGAACGGCACTTCACAGCGGCTGTAGGCAAGACTGTTACCACGTGAGGTGATTACACCAGGTGAGGAGGGACGCGTCACCTGGAGCGTGGTCACCACTCCATGGGTGACCGCAGTAGGCCCAGACATAGAACCGCAGCCCCTGGACACTAGCACGCCCTGCAAATCGAAGGACGCCCATACCTCAGCAAGGTCCACCCTCGTGGCAGTAGCACCTGCGGAAATAACAGTAGTAGCGATTAGTGGGGGGGAAGTCCCCTCGCGCGGGGGGGTGAGCCCTCTCCGAACGAGTGGAAGACCCCGAATACAATTGTACATCGGGCGGACCGAGCGCCCTCCCCCGCGCTCGACGGATCGGGCGAGGAGAACGCCGATAACCTCCCCCCCCCAGGGGGGTGGGGAAGGGCCATCTGTGGGAGCTGAGCGTGGGGGGGGTTCTCGGTTCCCCCCCCACCCCCGCACAGCACCCATGTACCCAACAATAATATAAGAGCCCGAGAGCAATCGTGCCATCGGCCCGAATGCAAGGGCATAAGGATCAATCCCTGACTGAGCGGTTAACTTGAACAAAATAAAAAATTGATGCAATCATAATAAAAAGAATAAAATGAAAAAGAATCTTGCATTACGATTCACTTCACAATGAATAAGGGCTCGGATCGAGCGCATTTGCGCCCTCGGTACCGAGCGCAAGGGTAAAAGGATCCATTCCTTACCTTTATGGATCAAGGTTTATGGAAACCTTGATCCATAATGAATTGATGCAATCAATATATATATGAAAATGAAAAAGAATACTGCGCTTAGCGATTTCATCATCTTCATACAAATAAAAAGGGGAAGATCAATTCCCGGTAAATAGCGGAAACATTGATCCCAGTAAACAATGCAATCTCAATAAAATATGAAAATGAAAAGAACTGCACTTGCGATTTCACTTCATTCAAATAAAAAGGGGAAAAGATCAATTTCCGGGGTAAGCTCGGAAACTGATCCAAAATGAGTATTGCTACAATCAAAATAAATATATGAAAAATGAAAAAGAATTACTGTACTTGCGATTCCACTTCCATACAGAATAAGTTTCCGTGCCGAGCGCATTCGCTCGGCAACGAGCATACAGGTCAAAAAAATATAAATGAAAAGAGCACTTACTTACGATTTTCATCTACACATTTCCAACCAAAATATACGCTCGGAGCGAGCGCTCTCCCAGCCCTCGGCACCGAGCATACACAATACGAGGATCATTTCTGGGAAAATGAATTCCCGCACTTACGCCCTTCAGTCCCGCACTCGGGTAATCGGAGGGCGTGGTGAAACCAAGATTCCTTTAATTCACAATTGAATTCAATGGAAATAAATATGAAATGATTGTACTTACAATTCAGTTTCACTAGATAAATAGAAAAGAAAAAACACAACCATGCGAAAGCAACGACGATAAAGCGGGCAGAGAGCGATGATACACGTCCACACGCCAGCAGGCCGAAAAAAGCAAAAGTGATTTGTTTACCTACCAGTCGCGCGCCGCGCGCGCCTGTCGGACAAGCAGTTACTACCGAACCCCTTGTTCGAAGCTTACGACCTATCCAGCTGCCGCTAGTACCTTTTCCTATTGTAAAAGGACCGAAGGTTTGTATGCCGTGTCGGAACAAAAGAAGCTTACAGCTAATGTAAATTGTTTGGTAAGTCACTTATGTGAAAACGTAAAAAAAAAAAAAAAAATTAATTTTAAGTTTTTTTGTTAAGTAAGTGTTAATGTTTTCTGCCATTTGTTAATGTTTCGTAAAGTTTAGTGTTAATGTTTTCTGTCATTTTTCAATGTGTTTTGTAAAGTTAAGTCTTCATGTTTTCTGCCATTTGTCCTCCTCCTCTGTCGCCACTTTCGGAGATCGCCTCACTTGAAAGGTAAGGTTCCACATTTTACTACTGTCAGGTTAAGTGGCTTTGTTGGAACAAGCGTATTCCGTTTGTTTCTTAGTACTGCTTGTTTTAACTGATAACCATTAACCTGTTCTTTTTTCTGGAGGGTCAAGTGAGTTGACGTGTGTCGGAAGATGTCTGATTTCTGTCAGGTTCTGGAGGGCAGAACGACCAGTCAGTCAGTCAGTCAGAGGCAGTCAGGTATGATTACCTGTGGACCAGCATGAGGCAGCGCCAGGTACTGGATACCTGGTTATTTGGTTGAAGTCGTCGTATGGAGTATGACTTCGAGTTGGAGGTCGACAGCCTTTGGCCAGCATTGGCGTGTTTTCGTCGTCGAGAGGACGACGTGTCGAGTACCACCTCACTGGGCAGCAGCAATAGCGTGTTTTAGTCGTCAAGAGGACGACTTGTCGAGTGCGACCTCACTGGGCAGCAGCAATGGCGTTTTTTCGTCGTCGAGAGGACGACGTGTCGAAAGCGACCTCACTGGGCAGCAGCAGTGACGTGTTTTCGTCCAGTGGTCGAGGAGGATGTCCAAATTGTTTCCAAGGACGAGGTGGTTGCCGTATCGGCTCTGTCTTGATTGTCCGGCATTGGACTGTTGTCCTCATCGTTTAAAGAAGTGTTCCCGTTTTGCTCTGACTATCATTATGCCGCTTCAGTGTTAATTTTAATTATTTAGAGTAATGCAGCTGGTTCATTTTGAATGTCTTTAATTTTGTGCCTGATTATTTTTTTCTAATAACTTTGCATATAATGATGCAAATGGTCTGTTAATTAACTTTGTGTTAATGTTAATTTTTTTGACTGACTTACTGACTCATTTGTATAAAAGTGTAAATATGTTATTGTAATAAATTAGTTTAAGGTTACTTTATTTTGCTTGTTTAGTTCCTCCCTCCGTTGCTGGACTCTATCTCTGTCAGTTTTTCCAGTCCCGAATGTCTTGAAACTTAAAGAACCTGATGAGCCATTAAGACAGTTCATAACAACTACATATGTACGTACATGTACGTAAAAGTATTTCTTGTACCCTGTACACTAATAAACTTTATTTACAGGTAATCACAGTTAGGTTAGGTATTGAATGGTCCAAATTGTTGTATTTTATTGTTTTTTGGTCAATTTAGCTTTATTATAAAATTTACTGAGGTGTTTTTGTAGGGCTTGGAATGAATTAGGCAATTTACATGTAAAATGTGGTTCAAGATACGAAAAAACCAGGTTACGAAGGCCGCTTCGGAATGGTTTAATTTCGTATCCTGAGGTACTACTGTAACTATTTTTCCACGAATATTTAAAAAGACTTCTTGTAGCCAATGTACCGTACGTCTGATTAGCACCTGACAGACAATTTTAGTCGACGTATAATACGTCCAATAGGCGTTTAAGGGTTAACTAACACAATAAGCAGTTTCAAGCATTTTTATTGGGGTTTCAGCAATTCATGGGGGGTCTAGTACCCATCCTCTGCAAATACAGGGGGGAACACTGTAGTTACTTGGTAAGCTCTTGTATAAAAAAAATGGTTTTCCTTAGTTATCTCCCAAAGAACTACCGATACAAAACAAAAAAGGGAAATACTAAGACAAGAGAGAGAGAGAGAGAGAGAGAGAGAGAGAGAGAGAGAGAGAGAGAGAGAGCAGGGGGGGGATGGCAGGCCTATGACATAATCCAAAAACAAATATACATTTGCTTGGTTATCCCCAAATAAAGCTAGTAGAGATGATAAAATAAATATAACAGTAGTACAGTAAACTTGTATTCAAAAGAACTTTCAAAAGTTTACAGATAGGAAAGCTAGCTTCCTTCCTAGTTCATGGATCATTTTCTACTGATTTCTGTGCTCCTTATTCTCATACATCATTTGAACATGAACTACAGTATCTTACTGTAAATAGAAAATAGGATAGTTTACATCATCAAGTGAAATCAACAGCAATAATAGTAATGACATCAACTTCAACTTCACAAATGAAACAGCAGAAAAATTAAACAACTTACTTTATTGTCTTTGTATCAGCAAATGACACCCTCTTCAGTGATCTACGCTGCTGTTTTGCAGTCAGATTTTCCAGAGGCATTCGGCTAGGGGAGTCTTTCAAAATCTATGACAAAAAGAACAAATGATTACAAAAGCTACAAAAGAAAGAAAAATTTACCTATCTTGAGAAAGCCTGGTTATTTTTCTATTACCAATAATTAAACCTAACTTCCGTTCTAATTCAATGCATGACTATTAATCAGCACATAAATTGACATCTACGGGGTAAAATAACAATTTGTCGGAAATTGTATTTTTCCTAACTATACAAACCTGAGGTCCTTCAACAATAGGAAGGTACTTAGCGGCAGCTGAACCGGTCGTAAGCTTCGAACAAGGGGGTTCGGTAGTTAACTACTTGTACGGCAGTTGGCAGTCAGCTCGACTGCAAGGAGAGGAGTCACTTTGCTTTAGGCCCAGGAAATGCAGAGTGAGGGGTGGCATGAGGTGGGACTATGTGTAAAGGACCTCAGGTTTGTATAGTTAGGAAAAAATACAATTTCCGACAAATTGTTATTTGTTCCGATACGTATACAAACCCTCCGTCCTTTAACAATAGGAAGACTCACTTCTTGGTGGGTGGAATCTGAGTCTTATGAACAGACTGGTGTTCGTCCTACCTTGGTTCCCTCCCTGGTCGTAAGAGCAGAGGGAGGGATCCTAGCCTCTGTCCAGCTGATCGGGGTGTGCACCGCAGGATCAGTAGTCAGACTTCTGGACCAAATTTATAAGAGGGAGGCAAGCGTACCTCTTACAAATAGGAAAAGGCAAGAACTAGTTCCTACTTCAAGAGCCAAAATGAAGTCATGGGTTTGTCTCTAGTTGGCTTCCACTCCCCCCCTTGTTTGGGGAGTGGCGGATAAACACTCCTATCCCTACTGAAAGGGATAGGATGGAGCTCAGTTGTGTAGCTTACCTGCATCGGCCTCCTGTTCAGCGTAGTGACGACCGCGGCCCTCTGCCCACAGGTAGATAGGAATGAAGGAGGAAGAGAAGCCAGTCACACCCTCTTTCACTCGTCCATTCATGCAGTCACACAAGGATGTGATGCTGTTCTGTCCGCTCGGGTGCTGGGTAGATTACACAACTTGTTGAGCAGCCACCATGGGTCCCAAGGAAAAAGTGTCCAAGGACCTGTGGGTAATATCCCAAAGGTAAAATGAAGCGAAGGTGGTCTGGTTGGCCCAAACCCCTACCTTCAAAACCTGCACCAGGGAGAAGTTCTTGCGGAACGCAAGGGTTGGACCAATACCTTTGACTTAGAGGGCTCTCGGACGAAGGGTACGGGTGTCGTCACTACCATCCGTGTCGTACACCATCATGATCACCTCACGCAGCCAGAAAGAAAGTGTTCTTGGAAACTTCTTTCTTGGTAACCCCGGTGCTAACGAAGAGGTGTCGACACTCAGGCCTGAGATGCAGAGTTCTCTTCAGATAGCGCCATAGCACCCTCACAGGACAAAGCAGCATCTCATCCGCATCATTATTGGTGAAATCCTTCAGGGAGGGGATTGTGAATGACTCTAACCGATCGTCAGGGACCGAAGGATTCTGAGTCTTCGATACGAAGTTCGGGACGAAATCGAGCGTCACGGATCCCCATCCCCTGGAATGCTTGATCTTGAAGGAAAGACCATGAAGTTCCCATACTCTCTTCGCCGATACCAGGGCCAGCAGGAAGAGGGTCTTGAGGGTCAGATCCCTGTCTGACGACTCTCGGAGTGGCTTGAAGGGTCTGCGAGTCAAACTCCTAAGGACGAGAGTCCCATCCCACCCCAAGGGCCTGAGTTCCCTGAGTGGGCAAGACCTCTCAAAGCTCTTCATCAGGAGGGAAATCTCAAGAGGAGGAAATATCCACACCACACAGTTTAAGGACTAGGGCCAGGGCAGCTCTGTATCCTTTAACTGCAGAGACAGAGAGGAGTTTCTCTCGGCGAAGGAAGACAAGGAAATCCGTTACCTGCTGAAGAGTGGCTCTGAGAGGAGAGACACCCCGTCCACGACACCAACCACAGAAGACGGACCACTTCCCCTGGTAGACAGCTGCAGAGGAGTGTCTGAGGTATCCAGCCATCTCTGTTGCTGCGCTGCAAGAAAAGCCTCTCGCTCGCAAGAGATAGTGGATAACAGCCAGCTGTGAAGACACAGGGACTCAACGGACCGGTGGTACCGTTCTACGTGTGGCTGGCACAGGAGGTTGTGCCAGGAGGGAATCTCTCTCGACATTTCAACAAGCAGAGCCAGCAGGTTCGGGTACCAAACGGCTTGAGGCCGTTTGGGTATCACCAGGATCATCTGAAGATTCGAGGTGATCAGTGCCATGCTGATCACTTTGCGAATCAAACAGAACGGGGGAAAGGCGTAAACGAAGAGGTTGTCCCACAGATATTGAAGAGCGTCCTCTGCAGCTGCCCATGGGTCCGGCACAACTGAGTAGAAAATCTGGAGTTTTCTGTTGCGCCGGGTGGCGAACAGATCCACGACTGGACGTCCCCACAGGTTGAAGAGCCTTTCCGCCACGTCTGGGTGTAGGGACTATTCGGTTCCTATCACCTGATCCCGACGGCTGAGCTTGTTGGCTACCACATTCCTCTTGCCTGGAATGTAGCGGGCCGACAGCTCTACTGAGTGTGCCATGGCCCCCTCGTGCACCTGCAACGTCAACTGGTGCAGCGGGAGGGACACTAGGTGTCCACTACCGTGGTGTTGTCGCTCATCAACACCACCAAGTGTCCCACCAGATGATCCTGGAACTCTTGGAGAGCGAGGAACGCTGCCTTGAGCTCCAGGACGTTGATGTGAAGGTGCTTGTCGCGATGGTCCCACACGCCTGCAGTCAGCAACTCCTCCAGGTGTGCACCCCATCCCTCGGTCGATGCGTCTGAGAACAGCAACATCTCGGGGGAGAGAGAGAGAGAGAGAGAGAGAGAGAGAGAGAGAGAGAGAGAGAGAGAGAGAGAGAGAGAGAGAGGCACTCCTCTTACGAGGTTCCCATCGTCCAGCCACCAGGCTAGGTCCTGCCTCACTTCCTCCATGAGGGACACGGGGAAGAAAGGAGGGTCTCTTGCCTGTGGCCAACACTCCTTTAGTCTCCACTGAAGAGACCGCAGGTGAAAACGCCCATGAGGGACTAGCTTCTCGAGAGATGACAGGTGACCGATCATGACCTGCCACAGCTGAGCTGGTTGCTCCTGTAGAGACAGGAACTGTCTTGCTGCCTCCCTTAACCTGCTGATCCACGAATCTGCGGGGAAGACTCGCCCTGCTACCGTGTCGATCAGCATGCCCAGGTACTTCATCCTCTGCTTGGGCTCGAGGTCTGACTTCTCGTAATTCACTATGATCCCCAGATCGCGGCAAAATTCGAGGAGTCGATCTCTGTCCTGCAGCAACTGCAAGCGGGAGCTCGCCAGGACTAACCAATCGTCGAGATACCTCAGAGGACGTATCCCTACTGAGTGGGCCTAACCTGACACCGGAGTGAACACTCGCTTGAACACCTGTGGGGCGGTTGAGAGACCGAAACAAAGTGCCCTGAATTGGTACACCGTCCCGTCGAGGATGAAGTGGAGGTACTTCCTAGAGGATTGATGGATGGGCAGCTGGAAATACGCCGAAAGCATGAAGTCGTCCTCCCTGATGGAATCGAGCACTGAACGTGCTGTTTCCATCGTGAACCGAGTCTGGCGAACGAATCAGTTCAAGGGAGAGGGATCTATCACCAGGTGCCAGCCCCCCGAGGACTTCTCCACCAGGAAAAATCGACTGTAGAAGCCCGGCGACTGATCCCATACGATCTCCACAGCACGTTTGCTAAGCATGGCTTCTACTTCCTGCCAAAGCGTCACGTCCTTGGTCGAGCCAGGAACGTAGGTTTGCAGATGGACCGGGTTGGAGGTGAGGGGTGGCCGAGACTCGAAGGGTAGTAGATATCCCTCCCCCGAAGGACGTTCACTATCCAGGTCTCCGCACTGTAGCGCTGCCATGTTACCCAATGGCTCGCCAGGCACCCCCCCCCCCCCCTACTTCCGGTAGCAGGTGAGGGGGAACGCCGTCCCTAGCGTTTCCCTCCGCTCTTCGACTTCTTCCCAGATCCTCCTCGAGAGAAGGACTGGGAGGAGGGCTGGTTGCGGTCACTCCTTACAGCAGAAGTCGAAGGCAGAGTCTTCCATCTCAGCTTCGATGAGGTGATCGTCTTGGCCGCAGAGGAAGCGCTAGCTAAACTCTTGGGCTTAGCTGCAGTCGTCCGAGGTTGCCCAGCCACCTTCGAGACTGCCTGGTGGACGAGACGGTCACTGTCGTCAGTGCGCCGCTGTTCCACCGCAGCGTCCACCATCTCTCTGGGGAAGAGAGAGGAGGAACTCCGCATCGGTCTGTTGCGTAGACCCAGGGCTGCCTCACGCCCAGCGGCCCTGGTCACTAGGGTGAGAACAGCGTCTCTATGCTGGAGAACCAGGTTGGCCCACAGGTTAGCTGTCTGGTGGGCCAGGTAGGAGATGGCCCTACCTCCAGACTGGCACAGTCTCACAAAACCCGGGTCCCCTTTAGGAGTGATGTTCCCCAAGGAGGCCGCGGCTTTCAACACTGAGGGATCACAGGTCGATCCAGGAGACTGCTTGGAATGCTGCCATTGCGGTAGATTCCAAGGCAAGTGCCTCTTTCTGCGAGAACCAGAGGTTCTGCGACAGGAGCTGCTGCAGACCCCCGGAGTTAGCCTAGCAAGCTCCGGGTTAACCTGTTTGGGCGGCAGAGGGTCTTCTGAAGGCATGTAGAAGCGCCTCTGTTGCGGTAGAGGTGGGAGAAGGAGCTTGGAAGACCTACCAGACCGAAGCGAACCCTCCTGTCCGGAGACGAGAGCGTCCACTTGGCTCAGTATGCTGTCAGCCAAGGCCGATCGTGGCAGACCCACCGTCGTCCTGGGTTCCTTTTTGGGTCCCCAGAACGACTCCAAACCCGATGTGGGCTCGGAAGGTGGGAGCACCGATCCTTCCCCGAGGTCGTTGTGCTGACGAATCAGCGCAATAACCTCCGCAAACGACCACTGGATCTCAGGAGTGACTGTATCCTGCGGAGACGGACCGTCAAGCCCGTCCAGCAAGAATGCCTTCCAAGACCCTCCTCCTTCCACAGGAGGAACCACAACAGACCCCTCCTGGTCTCCTCCTGCCACTTGCGCATATGATCTGGTCGGTCCTAGGACTGTGCCAGTTCGTACAGCGTCGTGGCGGGATCGTGCTCACTCCTGATCGCCTCGCTCTTCCTGGTGAAGCCCAAGGAAGTTGAAGGGATAGGAGAGGAAGAACTGATGCTCCCCCCGCACCCACCGGCAGAACCGGCGTGCTGCAGGCGATCACCAACCTGCGGTGGCGATCGGGCTGCAGGCCTGGTTGAGCGGCTGGACCGAGAACAGCGGCAACGGTCCCAAGCGTCAGAAGAGCTGCTGCTGGTCCCCCTCTCTGCCTGGTCCTGGTAGGAGCGGCGGTCAGGGGACCTGGAGAGTCCGCTGTTGCGGTGGGAGCGAGGCCTGTCCTCACGGCGCGTCACGCCGCTTGGACCAGCCGAGGCTGGTTCAGGCGACTGAGGGGACTGCTTCCTCGCCTCAGCCCGCCAGAGGGATCACTGGTCTGGTGGGAGTTGCCTTGGCGGGGTCCGCTCCGTGCCTGGATCCTGGCGCCGAGTGGACTCAGTTGCCTGGGTCTTGGCTGTGCGGTCACCCGCAGGTGACTGTACACTCGGTAACTCTCGCGAACGAGAGGCCGAGACGGTACCTGGCGCGGAGGCAGAACCTCTGGCGCCAGGCGAAGAGGTACCGGTGTTAGCCGGCGCTCCTCCAGTCCCCGTCTTCTTCTTCCTTGTGGAAGGAGAGACGGGCCCCGTTCCCGAAGGAACAGGAGGACCGGCGGAAGTCCCAACCGTCCCTTGGGACAGACCCTTAGAAGTCTCAGGACAAGCCTTCTTAGCGGGGGAGGAGGCAACCTTCTTCTTCGGCTGTGGGGCCTTAGAAGTTGAAGGGGAAGCGGCGGCGGACGACGACAACGAAGAAGACCACGACGACACCTTCCTTTTCTTCTTCGTCAGCTTCCTCAGGACCACTGTCAGGTCTTCCATCCAGGGCGGAGCTGGGGCAGTTGCCGAAGCAACAGGGCCTGACTGCACCTGTCCGGAAGGACCCGGGGTGGGGGCAGCAACACCACGGGCAGGAACGATGGCGGCAGGAACTGGTACTGGCACTGGAGCGGTAGTATACTCAGGAACAGGAGGCGGGGCCGGAGCCAGCAGCATCCTCTGCACAGGAGGCAGGTCCAGGGGAGAGCTCTTGCGACACCAGAAGTCCGGGGCTGCAGCAAGAGCAGCAAAACCAGGTGGCGGCGTCACAGCAGGCATCATAACCTCCGGCAGCGGCACCTGCACAGCAGCTGTTGGGGTCACCGTGGCTACGTGCTGGGCGTACACCAGGTGCGGCAGAGCAGCGTAGCCAGGCGTGGACACCGTCATGGTGGTTGGGCCGTGGGTTACTGGCATGACCCCTCTCGCCAGGTGACTCAGCAGCCCCTGAACTGTAGGTGTCCCTCGGAGCCCTAGCGAGTACCAGGCCCGTCCGAGATCGTCCCCCGTGGCAAGCAGATCTGAGGAAGGAAAAGTCAGGTGAACGGAGGACCCTGAGTACAACTGGATGTCGGGGTATCTCGCGGCCCCCTCCACGCTCAACTGATCATGTGGAGAAGGAGCGAGAAACCTCCCCCGAAGGAGAAGGAGCCATACGACGGAGCTGAAAGAAGAAGACCTGTCCGTAACCAAGGGCATAGCCGGAGAACCCTCCGACGACTCCTTGGCCGGCTTACGCGGCTTCTTCCTCCCCCCATAGCGCTCCCATTGCTCCTCTGACCAAAAAACTCATACATCACGTCTCAGTACGAGAGCATTCCCGCCCTCTACACTGAGTACAAAACTCATGAGGGTCAACCTCGACAGATGATTGAAAGGCCCCACACTTACGGCCCTCCACACCAGGGGACAATCTGCGGCTGATGGGGGGGCGAGGGGGTCTCTCTGGCTCTTGGGATTCCATTTCGAATCTCAAAAATCACAAAATTCACTGTATGATATACAAAAACACACACGAACTTACGTATATCCTTGTACAAATACACACAATAAAAGAGAAAGAAAAAAGCCTTCACGCAGTGAAGCAAACAAAGCATACGGCAAGAAGCAAGCAGAGAGGCGAGCAACACATCCATCTACCTACGCGGCCGAAAGCAAAGAGTGACTCCTCTCCTCGCAGTCGAGCTGACCGCCAACTGCAGGACAAGTAGTTAACTACTGAACCCCCCTTGTTCGAAGCTTACGACTGGTTCAGCTGCTGCTAAGTACCTTACTATTGTTAAAGGACCAAGGGTTTGTATACGTATCAGAACAAACAATAATACACAGGGAAACACAAAAATATATTAAGAATTAAGATAGGAGGGTACAAGATATCATATGAATAATAATTTCACACAATTCTTTCACACAATATGACAATTTGTCGAAAATTGCATTTTTCCTAACTATACAAACCTGAGGTCCTTTAACAATAGGAAGTAGCTAGCGGCAGCTGGAACGGTCGTAAGCTTCGAACAAGGGGAGAACGGTAGTTAACTGCTTGTCCGATCGTCGCGCGCCGCGCGACTGGGAGGTAAACAAATCACTTTTGCTTTTGGCCCATGCAAAATACGCAGAGTGAGGGGTGGCATGAGGAGGGACTATATGTAAAGGACCTCAGGTTTGTATAGTTAGGAAAAATGCAATTTTCGACAAATTGTCATTTGTTCCGATACGTAATACAAACCATCGGTCCTTTAACAATAGGAAGACTCACTTCTTGGTGGGAGGAATCTGAGTCTTTTGATGAACAGACTGGTGTTCGTCCATCCCTGGAATAGCCCTCCCTCCGGTCGTAAGAGCGAGGGAGGGATCCAAGCCTCTGTCCGATTGATCGGGGTGTGCACCGCAGGATCAATGGTCAGACCTCTGGGCCAAGTACTAAGAGAGAGGCAAGCGTATCTCTTCGTACCAGCATTGTAAGAACTTTTTCCTGTACATGAGCAAATATAAAGTAATGGGTTTGTCTCATGTAGGCATCCACTTTCTCCCCCTTGTTGGAGAAAGTGGTGGATATACACTCCTATCTCTAGTTAAAGAGATAGGATGGAGCTCGGTTGAATAGCTTACCTGCATCTGACTCCCTTCCAGCGTGGTAACGACCGTATCCCTCTGCCCACAGGTAGAGGTAGAGAAAGATGGTGAAGAGAAGCCAGTCACTCTCTCATTCGCACATTCATTCTCCCAGTCATACCAGGAATCGATGCTGTTCTGCCTGCTCGGGTGCTGGGTAAGCTTACACAACGTGTTGAGCAGCCACCACAGGTCCCAAGGAAAAAGTATCCAAGGACTTGTGGGCAATATCCCGAAGGTAGAAGGACGTGAAGGTGGTCTGGTTGGCCCAGACACCTGCCTTCAGGACCTGCGCCACGGAGAAGTTCTTACGGAACGCTAAGGAGGGTCCGATACCTCTGACTTCGTGGGCTCTCGGTCGGAGCGTACGGATGTCGTCGCTACCATCAGCCTCGTACGCTCTCCTGATCACCTCACGCAGCCAGAAAGAAAGCGTGTTCTTGGAAACTTCTTTCTTGGTAACCCCAGTGCTAACGAAGAGGCGTCGACACTCAGGCCTGAGGTGTCGAGTTCTCTTCAGATAGCGCCGTAGCGCCCTCACAGGACAAAGCAGCATCTCATCCGCATCGTTATCGGTGAAGTCCAGAGGGGATCGTGAAAGACTCGAACCTGTCGTCAGGGATCGACGGATTCTGAGTCTTGGCTACGAAGTTCGGGACGAAATCGAGCGTCACAGATCCCCAGCCTCTGGTGTGTTTAACATCATAAGAAAGACCATGTAGTTCCCCTACTCTCTTCGCCGATGCCAGGGCCAGCAAGAAGAGGGTCTTGAGGGTCAGATCCCTGTCTGACGACTCTCGGAGTGGCTCGAAGGGTCTTCGAGTCAAACTCCTAAGGACGAGAGTCACATCCCACGCAGGGGGCCTGAGTTCCCTGGGTGGGCAAGACCTTTCGAAGCTCCTCATTAGCAAGGAGATCTCGAACGAATTCGAGATGTCCAGTCCCCTCAGTTTTAGGACGAGAGCCAGGGCGGCTCTATATCCTTTAACTGTGGGTACTGAGAGGAGCTTCTCTCGGCGAAGAAACACGAGGAAATCCGCTACCTGCTGAAGAGTGGCTCTGAGAGGAGACAGACCCTGTCTACGACACCAACCACAGAAGACGGCCCACTTCCCCTGGTACACAGCTGCAGAGGACTGTCGGACGTGTCCAGCCATCTCTGTTGCTGCGCTACGAGAAAAGCCTCTCGTTCGCAAGAGATGGTGGATAACAGCCAGCCGTGAAGTTGAAGGGACTGGACTGCTTGGTGTACCGTTCTACGTGTGGCTGGGCTAGAAGGTTGTGCCAACTGGGTAGCTCTCTCGGTGCGTCCGCACGAAGAGCCAGCAGGTCCGGATACCAAACGGCTTGAGGCCGTTTGGGAGCCACCAGGATCATTCTGAGATTGGGAGTGACCAGCGCTCGACTGATCACTTTCCGAATCAGACAGAAGGGAGGAAAGGCGTAGGCGAAGAGGTTGTCCCAGGGGTGTTGGAGAGCGTCCTCTGCAGCTGCCCATGGGTCCGGCACGGCTGAAAAGAAAACCTGAAGTTTTCTGTTGTGCCGGGTGGCGAACAGGTCTACGACCGGTCGCCCCCACAGGTTGAAGAGCCTTTCCGCCACGTCTTGGTGTAGAGACCATTCGGTCCCTATCACCTGATCCCGACGGCTGAGCTTGTCCGCTACTACATTCCTCTTGCCTGGAATGTAGCGTGCTGACAGCTCTATCGAGTGAGCCGTGGCCCACTCGTGCACCTGCACCGTCAACTGATGGAGCGGAAGAGACACTAGCCCCCCCTGCTTG
The DNA here is from genome assembly GCF_015104395.2 of Macrobrachium nipponense. Classification (NCBI taxonomy): domain Eukaryota; kingdom Metazoa; phylum Arthropoda; class Malacostraca; order Decapoda; family Palaemonidae; genus Macrobrachium; species Macrobrachium nipponense. The sequence continues at coordinate 6,440,365 of NC_061090.1, read as the reverse complement.
TTGACATATGCCACTACTGTGGTGTTGTCGCACATCAACAGCACTGAGTGTCCCACCAAGCGGTCCTGAAACTCTCGGAGAGCGTTGAACGCCGCCTTGAGTTCCAGGACATTGATGTGAAGGTGCTTTTCGTGATGGTCCCACACACCTGCAGTCAGCAACTCCTCCAGGTGTGCGCCCCATCCCTCGGTCGATGCGTCTGAGAACAGAAGCATCTCCGGGGGGGGAGTGCGTATGGGCACTCCTCTTAAGAGGTTCTTGTCGTCGAGCCACCAGGCTAGGTCCTGCCTCACCTTGTCCGTGAGAGCCACGGGAAAGTAAGGAGGATCCTTGGCCTGAGACCAACTCTCCCTTAGCCTCCACTGGAGAGACCGCAGGTGAAGACGCCCGTGAGGGACTAACTTCTCGAGTGACGACAGATGGCCGATCACGACTTGCCATTGCTGTGCTGCCTGTTCCTGCCGAGACAGGAACCGGCCGGCTGCCTCCCTGAATTTGCTGATACGCAAGTCTGCGGGAAAGACCTGCCCTGCTACCGTGTCTATCAGCATACCCAGGTACTTCATCTTCTGCTTGGGTTCGAGATCGGACTTCTCGTAGTTTATCACGATCCCCAGAATCGCGACAAAACTTGAGGAGTCGATCTCTGTCCTGTAGCAACTGCGAGCGGGAGCTCGCCAGGACCTAGCCAATCGTCGAGATACCTCAGAAGACGTATCCCGTGCGAATGGGCCCAAGCTGACACCAGAGTGAACACTCGCGTGAACACCTGTGGGGCGGTTGAGAGACCGAAACAAAGTGCCCTGAATTGGTACACCGTCCCGTCGAAGATGAGCGGAGGTACTTTCTGGAGGACTGATGGATGGGTATTTGAAAATACGCGTCCTTCAAGTCCACTGAAAGCATGAAATCGTTCCCCTGATCGAGTCGAGCACCGAGCGTGCCGACTCCATCGTGAACCGTCGTCGTGCGAACGAAGCGGTTCAGGGGAGAGAGGTCTATCACCGGACGCCAGCCCCCCCGATGCCTTCTCCACTAGGAAGAGGCGGCTGTAAAAGCCCGGTGACTGGTCCTCCACGATTTCTACAGCCCGTTTCGCCAGCATGGTCTTGATCTCCTGTCGAAGAGCGTTGTCCTTTGCTGATCCCCGGACATAGGTCTGTAGATGGACCGGTTTGGAGATGAGGGGGGCCGAGACTCGAAGGGTAGTAGATATCCCTCCCGAAGGACGTCTACTATCCAGTTCTCGGCGCCGTAGCGCTGCCAAGTCGCCCAATGGCTCGCCAGGCACCCCCCCACTTCCGGCAGCAGGTGAGGGGGAACGCCGTCCCTAGCGTTTCCCTCCTCGTTTCGACTTCTTCCCACCACCTCCTCGGGGAAAGGAGGGTTGGGAGGAGGGCTGATTACGGCCTCCTCTAGCAGACGTCGAAACAGCAGGAGTCTTCACACGGGGCTTGGACGGTGCAACCGTCTTCGCCGCCGTGGAAGCGCTAGCCAAGCTCTTTGGCTTGGCCGCAGTCGCTCGAGATTGCCCAGTAACCTTCGAGACTGCCTGGTGAACTAAGCGGTCACTGTCATCAGTGCGCCGCCTTTCCACCGCAGCGTCCACCATCTCTCCGGGAAAGAGAGCTGGGGAACTCCTAATGGGTCCATTGCGAAGCCCGAGTGCCGCCTCACGCCCGGCCCCCTTGGTCACTCGGGTAAGGACTGCGTCCCTACGTCGAAGAACCAAGTTGGCCCACAGGTTAGCAGTCTGATGGGCGAGGTAAGAGATCGCTCTTCCTCCAGACTGGCACAGTCTCCTGAAAGAAGCGTCGTCTTCGAGAGCAGAACTCCCGAGCCGGCCGCGTACTTTGGATATTGTGAGGGACCACAAATCCAACCAAGAGACTGCCTGGAACGCTGCCATAGCGGTAGATTCCAGGGCAAGTGCCTCCTGCTGCGAGAACCAGAGGTTCTCCGACAGGAGCTGCTGCAGGGACACACCTGGAGTCAGCCTCGCTAACTCCGGGTTAACCTGTTTAGGCAGTATCGGGTCTTCCGAAGGCACGTAGAATCGCCTCTGACGCTGTAGAGGGGGAGGAAGCAGCTTAGAAGACCGTCCAGATTTCAGCGAATCCTCCCGTCCTGAGACGAGATTCTCAACTTGATCCAGGACTGAGTCTGCAAGCTCTGATCGCGGTAACCCCACCATCATTTTGGGTTCCCTCTTGGGACCCCAAAATGATTCGAGCCGGGACGTGGGCTCTGGCCGGTGGTAGCGGCGATCCTTCGCAAGGTCATTATGCTGACGAATTCAGCTTAATGACCTCTGCAAAGTTCCTCTGTATCTCGGGAGTTACTGCGTCTTGTGGAGTAGGACCGTCCAGTCCCTCCAGCAAGAACAGGTCCCGCGATACTCCTCCTTCAGAAGGAGGAACAGCGGCAGACCCCTGACGGTCACCTCCAACTACTTGTGCGTATGTTCTGGTCGGTCCTAAAACCGTGCCTGAGCCATACGGCGTCATAGCGGGGTCACGAGCGGCGCACCTCTCGTGATCACTCCTCGGTACCCAAATCGCTCCTCCCGGTATAGCCCGAGGAGGTTGAAGGTACGGGAGAGGCAGACCTGACGCTCCCCCCTCGCTCGCTGGCAGGACCAGCGTGCGTGGAGGGCTGCTGCTGATCGTCAACCTGCGGTGGCGATCGAGCAGCAGGCCTAGCCTTGCCGCTCGCCTGGGGCGAGAGGCTCGGCTGAGAACGTCGAGACTGATCTCTAGCGTCAGGCGAGCTGTTGCTGGTCACCGTCTCCGCCCGGTCCCTATGGGAGCGGCGGTCAGGTGACCTGCTAGGCTCTCTGTCGCGGCGAGACCGGCCAGCGTCCTCTCGGCGCTCGCGTCAGCCGCTGGTACCAGCCGTGGCTGGTACCGACGGCCGCGGGGTTTTTTTTTTTTGACCCCTTCCTCGCCTCAACCCGTGGCTGGTCAGCGGGACCGTCACGTCAAAAAACCACGCCCGAGCAAGTTCCAGTTGATCGCTGCGAGAGCGTCCACTGGCCTGGCGAGAGTCGTGCGCACGACTCTCGCCAGTCTTCTGCTCCGCGCCGCTGTCTTGACGGCGAGCGAGCTCGGACGCAAGACTTTGGCTGGACGGTCTCCGTGGAAGAGCGTCCACTCGGTACTTCTCGCGAACGAGAAGCGGCCGAGACGGAACCTGGTTTAGCGGCAGAACCGCTAACACCAGGTGAGGACGTACCAGCCGAGGCTGGTACACCTCTGGTCCCCGTCGTCTTCTTCTTTGCAGAGGAAGAGACGGGCCCCGTTCCCGAGGAACAGGAGGACCCAGCAGAAGAGCTCCCCGACTCGCCTGAGCGAGACGGGCCCTTAGAAGATCCCGAAGGAGTCTTCTTAGGGGGGGAGGAGGCAAGCCTTCTTCTCTTTCGGCTGTTTAGCCTTAGAAGTCGAAGGGGAAGAGGAGGCAGCAGACGACGAGAAAGAAAACAGAAGACGACGAAGACGACGACGACACCTTCCTCTTCTTCCTCTTCTTCTTCGCCAGGCTCCGCAGGACAGACGTCAGGTCTTCCATCCAGGAGGGAGCCGGGGCAGTTGCCGAAGCAACAGGGCCCGACTGCACCTGTCCGGAAAGACCTGAGACTGTGACAGCACCACCAACAGCAGGAACAACAGGAACAGGTCCAGGAACAGCAGGAACAGCAGGAACAGCATGCACATATCTGAAAGGGAAGGAGCAGCAGGGACAGCAACAGGTACGGCAGGCACGGCAGGTACCGCAGGAGAGCCAGGCGTACCTGTGCGGCAGCTACCGTCATTCTCGGCACTGGCGGCAGGTCCAGGGGGTCGGGGGTACTCTTGGGGCAGCGGAAGTCCGGGGTCGGCAACACAAAGAACCCAGGTGGCGGTGGCACGTCCTCTTTGGTACGGCAGTAATCGGTTTGTGTATTGCAGCCGTGGGTGTCACCGTCATTACATGTGGTGTATACACCAAGTGCGGTGGCATATCATAAGCTGGTGTAGATATTGTGGTAGTGGTAGTGGTTACCGTACCATGAGTGACCACTGCCGACCCCGCCAACCGCTGAATCAACCCCTGTATACTAGGCACTCCCTGCAGTCCCAGCGACTCCCACACCTGTCCCAGGTCGTCCTTCACTGATGGCACACCGCTGCGGAAGCACAGTCGGGTTAGTTAGAGGGGTTTCCTTCGCGCCTGGGGGGAGAAGAACCCCACCCAGAGCGGACGGAAGACCCCGAATACAACTGGACGTCCGGGTAGCGGGCGCCCTCCTCCACACTCGACGGATCGAGAGAGGAGAAGGACTCCGCTACCCCCCCGCAGGGGAAGGCGCGAAACGTGGGGGCTGGCCGGGGGGCAGGAAAGAAGACGAAGTGTCCGTTACCAAAGGAGTCACTGGACTTTCCGATGACTTCTTTGGCGGCCTAAGTCTCTTCCTGCCCTCGTACAGCACCCACTGCGCCTCGGACCAATTCATACATGTTACACATGGCTCGGTGCGGGAGCATTCTCGCCCCCGACACCGAGTACAAACCTCGTGTGGATCCACATCCACAAATGATCTGAATCCGCCGCATTTACGCCCCTCCAGCCCGGGACACACTCTACGGGCGACTGGGGGGCGCGGCGAAATCTCCATTTCTTGATCACTCATTATTACAATGAAAAAAGAAATGTAAATGTACTTACAAGCCTACACTCTCAAACACACTAGGAAAAAGAGGGCTGATACTCAAAGCAAACGACAAAGCGGGCAGAGCGATGACGAGCACGTCCTATCCTCACACGGCCGAAAGCAAAAGTGATTTGTTTACCTCCCAGTCGATCGGACAAGCAGTTAACTACCGTTCTCCCCTTGTTCGAAGCTTACGACCGTTCCAGCTGCCGCTAGCTACTTCCTATTGTTAAAGGACCGATGGTTTGTATTACGTATCGGAACAAATGCACTTTTTATCTATTCTATGTTGGGACTGGGAGAAGGCTGCATTAAGCACCAAAGTTGAAGGGCAGTTAGAAAATTTCATAAAGAAGCACCATGTTATTCTGTAGTAGTTAGTATTAAATGATTATATAAAATACTGTTAGTCATAATAAACACCACCCATACAATATACTTAGAAGCCAAGGGCCGCATAACTTACTGATGACTGTCGCCTACGCCTTCGGCTATGTTGCCCTTCATGTCTGAAAAACAATACAGCAAAAAATACAATCAGGCTTAAAAATAAAATAATAGTGCATTTTAAATGTAATCTATATTTTTTCTAACATTCCAACTTGAAATTCTCTACATAGAAGCTAAATCCTATATCGTTCCAGGTTTGTATGTTAGGAACAAATGGCATATTCTAAAAGTAATCTGTATTTTTTTTATAACAGAAAAACCTGAAGTTTATTATGTAGCGGTAGAATTTAACTTCAATATAGTACAGAACAAAGGTTCGTACAGGGAGGGAGTCCCCATATATTGGCAGACTCAGTTATGTGCCAATTTCCACTTATCAGCACTGATATATACCTACAAGAGGCGCCATTAATCAGCTATTGGTGCTATAAATCACCGGTTTTCGGTTATCAACAATTTTCGCTTATCATCAGGCAGTCAGAATGGAACCCCTGGGGACAGCTTGTGTGTATGAACAAATATAATATTTTCATATTTCAAATATACTTACTAAGTACAGTCAACACCCCTTATTTGCATTCTCGAGATTCACAATTTTTTTGTGGGACCTATCTAAAAATTATTTGCAAGAGGACTTGTTCATTCGTGGTTTTCTCTGTCGATAGATATAACTACAGGCACCCCTCCCCCCCTGTTATCAGTGATTCAAACAAGCGCCATAAAATCTATGATTTTTAGGAGCCATAACGTGTCACATTCCAGTTATCAATGCCAATAATAGAATTATGGTGCCATAAACTTCTTATTGGCACCATAAATAGCAGTTTCAGTTAATGGTGGTTTTCACTTATCAGCAGCTCGCCAAGAATGGAACTCCCGCCGATAACTGGGGACTGCCTGTAATTAGTGTATTTTGATGTTATTTTTGACTCAATACATTTTTATGATACAAAACTGATTTACTAATTTTCAAGTATTAATACTGATTAATAATGTATTGAGTCTACTAATAAGATCAAATTATATTAAATACTAATTAAAAAAATAATTCTCTCTCATTGAGATGTATGTTTTTTGCATGATAAATATGAAATTTTTATCAAAAAAATTGTTTTTATAATAAAAATGATATTGTTATGATACAATAAAGTTTGTTCATACTTACCTGGCAGATATATATATAGCTATATTCTCCGAAGTCCGACAGAATTTCAAAACTCCCGGCACACGCAGTGGTTGGCCAGGTGGTAGTACCCATTCCCGCCGCTGGAAGGCGGGCGTAAGGAACCATTCCCATTTTCTATCAGATTTTTCTAGTGCCAAACTGTCCTCCTGAGGGGAGGTGGGTGGGGCACTTTGATTAATATATATCTGCCAGGTAAGTATGAACAAACTTTATTGTATCATAACAATATCATTTTGTTCATGAATCTTACCTGCCAGATATATATATGTATAGCTGAATCCCACCTTTGGAGGAAGGGGGAGACAGATTCGATTTTGGGAAACAATTTTATATATATGATTGATATTTTGGTTCCTTAACTGTTAGCATAGCTGACTTCGTGAGTACCGTCACCCAAGTCTGCTTCTGCTTTACTAGAGACTCCAGCTCCTGTGAAGCTGTTGAGTTCTAGAGGATCTGTCAACGGGGGCGTGACCACAATGCAACTAGATCCTATATTATAGACCTCCAATTTCGGTACTGCATTCCTAGAGGTGCCAGCAAGGACATGACCTGTGTAGCTGGTGCGTCTAATGAACTGTCACGGGGAGCGTGACCACAATGTGACAGATCATATAGGTGTTGTTTAGACACCGAATGCTGTTAATGCTTCACTGGAGGTGCCAGCAAGGACGTGACCTATGTAGCTGGTGCGCTCCAGACGATTTGTCAACGGGGGCGTGACCACACTGTGACAAAAACATTTTACCCTACTATGAGGGCGAAGCAAAAACATTACCACCTGACCTAGCCTATCTGGTTAAACTTCGTATAACCAAGGCTAATGGAGGGAAGTCCGCCTAAGGCGGCCTACCCAAGACCCAAGACCACAAAAAACTAAACACCTACATAAACATAATAAAAACAAATAAAAATAAATAAAAAATTAAAAAGTCAAACTAACATATTATTTTCTAAATGATAGGAAGAGTGCTACTCTCTGTCCCCAATATAGTGTCTGCTGCAACATATGGGCCCAAAGAGTAGCAGTTCTCGTATGTAATCCTCACCTCCCGAAGGTAGTGAGAGGCAAACACTGAATTACTACGCCAAAATGTGGCATTCAAGATGTCATTGAGTGCCATGTTCTTTTGGAAGGCTACCGACGTAGAAATAGCCCTCAGTTCATGCGCATTCACCTTCAACACTTTAATATCACTGTCTTGACAGGATGAATGCACTTCCTTGATGGTGTCCCTCAAGAAAAAAGCCAAAGCATTCTTTGACATTGGTAACCTTGGCTTCCTGACCGAACACCACAAGTTATCAGAAGGACCTCTTATAAACCTTGGTTCCTATCTTTTCAGACGGAGGGTTGACTTCCTAGCTATTGCTTAGGAGTCTGCTGTGTCTCAAGAGCCTCAGCGAGGATGTGACCTATGGGTAAGAGTTCTTGTGGGTCTGCCGATGGGGTCTTATCCACATACTCGGCAGAGCCTAACTGGCATTTGTCAATGGGTGCTAATCCACTCATATGACCATATACCTATGCCTATTAGCATAATTAAGGAGCACAACACTGATCCCGATCACCTGATCCTAACACGAGGGTTAGCGCTTAATTTGAAAAGTTATCCCCAAACTCTTTTCAAAAACCCCAATAAAAATCACTAAGTTAAAATGTTATTGTTATGATACAATAAAGTTTGTTCATACTTACCTGGCAGATATATATATAGCTGTATTCTCCGACGTCCGACAGAATTTCAAAACTCCCGGCACACGCAGTGGGCGGCCAGGTGGTTAGTACCCATTCCCGCCGCTGGGAGGCGGATATCAGGAATCATTCCCATTTTCTATTCAGATTTTTCATACCACTGTCCCCTGAGGGGAGGTGGGTGGGTACTTTAATTATATATATCTGCCAGGTAAGTATGAACAAACTTTATTGTATCATAACAATAACATTTTGTTCATGAAACTTACCTGTCAGATATATATATATAGCATAATCCCACCATTGGAGGTGGGAAGGGACAGAATAGAAGGATTTAGGAAACACCTCAAGTGCAGATGATTGACATCTTGATTCCTTACCTGTTAGCATAGCTGACTTCTTGATTACTGTCACCGAAGTCTGCTTTTGCTTTACTAGAGTTGCCAACAAGGTAGTGACCTGTGTAGTTGGTGCGCTCTAGATGATCTGTCAACGGGGGCGTGACCACAATGTGACTAGACCATATTGACCATACTGTGAGGGCAACTAAGCTAAAAACCACCACCTGACCTAACCTATCGAAGTTAGTCCCATAACTTCTAGGCTAAAGAAAGGGAAAGCGCCTCAAGCAACCAACCCTTCAACCATAAACCAACACCAAAATTAAAAAGCACACCTACCCCTTTTCTATAGGATAGTATTTTGTGCTGCTCCCTGCCCCCAACACCATTTCTGCGGATATGTATGGTCCTAGCGACTCGCATTCTCATATGCCGTCTTCACATCCCGCAGGTAATGTGAAGCAAACACAGAGTTGCTTCGCCAAAAAAGTAGCGCTAATGATATCATTAAGTGCCATATTCTTTCGAAAATGCATGAAGTCGCAACAGCTCTCACTTCATGGGCTTTTATTTTCAAAAGCTTCATATCACCATCCGAGCAGGACGCATGGGCCTCCCTGATGGTGCTCCGTAAAAAGAATGCCAGTGCATTCTTCGAAATAGGAAAGTCGGGTCTCTTAACAGAACACCATAGGAAAGTCGGGTCTCTTAACAGAACACCATAAGTTCTCAGAAGGCCCCCGACAATCTTTGGTCTTTTGCATGTAAAATTTGAGAGCCCTGACAGGGCACAGGACTCTCTCTGGCTCTTGTCCGATGAACTCTGTTAACCCCTTGATTTCAAAGGTTTTTGGCCAGGGGTTAGATGGGTTCTCATTCTTCGCTAAGAAATTAGGATCCAAGGAGCACACTGCACTGTGTCCTCTGAAACCCACATCTTTACTAATTGCCTGAATTTCACTAACTCTCTTTGCCATGGCAAGAGCAGTTAGGAAAATCGCCTTTCTAGTAGTCTCTCTCAATGAGGCAGCATGCAGAGGTTCAAAGGGAGCCGACATCAAGAACCTTAGAACTACATCAAGGTTCCATGATGGAACCTTCGGTTGTAGTACTTTGGTTGTCTCAAACGATCTCAAAAGATCGTGAAGATCTTTATCATTTGTCAGGTCTAATCCTCTGTGGTGGAAGACAGCTGACAGCATACTCTTGTATCCTTTTATTGTGGGCACTGCTAGTTTGTCCACATTTCTCAAATGCAGTAGAAACTCAGCGATTTGGTTCACAGAGGTCGTGGAGGAGGAAATACCTTTCTTCCTACACCATCTCCTGAAGACAGCCCACTTCGACTGATAAACTGCTCAAGAGGAAGCTCTTCTCGCATTGGCAATAGCCTCTGCCACTGATCTTGAAAAACCTCTCGCTCTGGCCAACTTCTTGATAGTCTGAACGCAGTCAAACTCAGAGCGGAGAGGTTTTTCCGTGGTACCTCTTTCGAAGTGGGGCTGTTTTGGAGAAGATCGACTCTTTCTCTGGCAAAGTGGTTTCTCGGAAAAGTCCTACCTCATAAGAGACATGACCTCCGTGAACCAATCGCTTGAGGGCCAAAAGGGGGCGATCAGAGTCATTCTCGCTCCTGGCGACGCCGCAAACTTCCTTGTTACCTCTCCTAAGAGTTTGAACGGGGGAAAGGCGTACACATCCATCCCCGTCCAGTCCCATAGGATGGCATCTACCGCTATTGCTTCCGGATCGAGAACTAGAGAGCAATAAATCGGAAGCCTCTTCGTTTTCGAGGTTGCGAAGAGGTCGACTAGTGGCCGTCCCCACAACTTCCATAGCTCTTGACAAACTTCTAGATGTAGGGTCCATTCTGTGGGAAGCATCTGATGTTGACGGCTTAAAAGATCCGCTCAAACATTTTGAATTCCTGAAATGAACCTTGTCAGGATCACTATGTTTCGAGCTTTCGCCCATAGAAGGATGTCTCTCGCTATCATGAACAGTGATCGAGAGTGTGTCCCCCCCTGCTTTTTGATGTAAGCGAGAGCCGTAGTGTTGTCCGAGTTGATCTGGACAACTCGGCCCACCAATCGTTCTTCGAAGAACTGAAGAGCCAACCGAATAGCCTCCAATTCTTTTAAGTTTACGTGCCAGGACCTCTGTTCCCCTCTCCAGAGGCCTGACACTTCCTCCTTTCCTAGTGTTGCTCCCCAGCCCACCATGGAGGCGTCTGAGAACAACACTAGGTCGGGGCTCAAAAGCTTGAGGGACATTCCTTCCGAGAGTTTGGTCGGATCTTGCCACCACTTTAGTTGATCCTTGACCGCTTTTGAGATAATCAAAGTCGAGTCTAGATTCTTTTTGTCTTTCCAGTTTTCTGCCATAAAAAACTGGAGTGGCCTGAGGTGCAACCTCCCCAGGGAAACAAACTTCTCCAGCGAAGAAATGGTTCCCAGCCGACTCGTCCATTCCTTCGCCGAGCATGTTTCTTTCCCTAAGAAGGCTAACACTTTCTCTAAGCATCTCTGCTGACGTTCCTTTGATGGAAAAGCTTGAAAAGCCGCTGAATCCATCTGAATCCCCAGATACACGATGGACTGCGTGGGGATCAGATGGGACTTCTCGTAATTTACTATAAGGCCCAGGGCCTTCGTCAGCTGTAATGTCGTCTGAAGGTCCTCCAGGCACCTTGACTTCGAAGGCGACTTGATTAGCCAGTCGTCCAGGTAGAGCGAGACTCTTATCTTCGATAGGTGAAGCCATTTCGCCACATTCCGCATGAGGAAAGTAAAAACCATCGGTGCCGTACTCAGACCGAAGCACAGAGCCCTGAACTGGAAGACCTGCCCTTTTAAGACGAACCTCAGGAACTTCCTTGATTGGGGATGGATCGGGACGTGGAAATAAGCGTCTTGAAGGTCCAATGACACCATCCAATCCCCTGGTCTCAAGGCCCCTAGCACAGACTGAGAAGTTTCCATCCTGAATTTTTCTTTCTTTACAAAAATGTTTCAGTCTGCTGACATCTAGGACAGGTCTCCATCCCCCAGACTGCTTCGGAACCAGGAATAACCTGTTGTAGAAGCCTGGGGAATCCAGCATCAGGACTTCCCTCTAAGGCCTTCTTTTCCAACATTTGATCTAGAAGGTCGAGTAAGATCTGTTGCTTCTCTGACTGGTATGCGGGCGACAGGTCTATCGGCTTCGTGCTCAAAGGAGGCGCAGAGAGGAAAGGGATCTTGTATCCTCTCTCGATCACATCTAGGGTCCAGGTGTCCGCCCCTATCGTCCTCCATGCCTGAGCAAATAAGGTGAGTCTCGCACCTACAGGTGCCTGAAGGGCAGAAACGTCAATTTTTTTTTTCCTTCTTGATAGAAGAGATCTTACCTCTGAAGGACCCCCTTCCTCTCGAAGAACCTCTAAAGGAAGGAAGGTGCTCCACGGAAAGGGCTTAAATTTCTTCTTGGGTGCTGGAGCTGTTGAAGTAGAAGCCTGAGGAGTAGGTCGTCCTGGAACGATTGAGTCAAGAGGTCCCTTGTTGCTTTTTCTTGCAAGTTTACCGACAGATCCTTAATCATGGACTGCGGAAAATAGGTGCGTAGAGAAGGGGCGAATAATAACTCCGCTTTCTGAGCGGGAGAAACTGCTTTCGCCGCAAAGCTACAATAGAGAGCTCTCTTCTTTAGCAGACCTGTAGCAAAAATGAGATGCTAAACTCATCAAGAGCCATCCCTTACTGCTCTATCCATACAAGCTAATACACTCGAAAGCTCTTCCAGCAAAATCGAGTCTTGACTCCTCGATTGTACATCCAAAGCCCCGAGGCACCAATCTAAAAAGTTAAACACCTCTAGCGTCTTAAATAACCCCTTGAGGTGATGATCAGTCTCCGTCATTGTCCAGGAAACCTTAGCCGATGACAAATAAGACCTCCTTGGAGCGTCCACCAAATTGGCGAAATCTCCTTGAGAAGAAGACGGTGCTTTCAATCCTGCTTCTTCTCCTGTTTCGTACCAGATCCCAGCTCTCCCTTTCAGTCTAGATGGAGGAAGTGCAAACGAAGTCTTCCCTTAACCTTCCTTGAATCCATCCAATCCTGGACTCTCTTAAACGCTCTCTTCGCAGAGAGCGAAGTGGCCATCTTAACGAAGCCAGGGGCCTTCCTGGCCTTCGATGAGGCAAATCGTGAAGGTGGAGAGCAAGGAACGGGCGCTTGAAATTGTCTGGGAACTTTCTTAAGTAAATCCGTTCAACGTCTTATAGTCTGACGACGCTGACGCATTTGGTTCGTCATCATCAGTAGGGCAGCGATCACTAGACGAATCCTTCTCTCGGTCATCAGCGCCCTTCAAAGATCGCGATGACTTCGACACTTTAACATGAGAAACATCCTGACGCTTCGGACTCAACTGTTGATCGTCCTGGAAAGCGTCCCGATATGCAAGGCGCCGCGCGTTCTGAGAAGCGTCCTGCAGCCTGCAGAGCATCCTGATGTGTAGGACGCCGTGCGTCCTGAACAGCGTCTCGCTGAGCGTCATGATGTGTAGGACGCCGTGCGTCCTGAACAGCGTCAGCTGGAGCATCTTGGCGAGCATTCCGCGCGTCTTGAAAAGTGTCTTCTCGAGCGTCCTGGTGTAAGCGCTTCGTTGCTTAAAACGAGCCGAGCCGGGTGATCATCAACAATGCAAAAGCTTGAACATTCCGATTATGGATTGCCTTGAGCGTTCCTCGGCCTTGTTTTTGACAAAGACGCCAGCCGCCTGTGCGACAACTCACGTCTCTGTCCAATTCGTCTCTCCTAGACGCCCTTTCATGAGGAACGTAATCACGTTCTCTAATGCGTCGGCTACTAGGAGGAGACTCAAAGGCCGAAAAACGCGGAGGAGGAGCCAGGGACTGCCTAGTCCTCTTAACAGGCAGCCACCTATCCTTCCTTCGATGACTAGTTTCTGCCTCCTTTCTCTCAAAATAGGAGGCTAACTGTCTCTGCATTTCCCAAAGCATTTTCCTTGATGGGGAAAGTTCTCGATCAGGAGAAGGACTCATCCTGTGCGAGGAAGATGGGCGAGGGGATGCCCTTTCCTTCAACTCAGAACATGCTTAGAGCGACTTTGGACGCCTCGAAAGAGTCCTCCCCTGATGAAGTCTTGTTCCTTTTCTGTGGCAGAAAAGCTTCAAAATCTTCAGGTGATGAATCTACATAATGATCAGAAGGACGTGAAGCGTCCTCTTCTCTGAAACCTCTCTTAAGAGGGCGACAAGGGCAACGGCCGCCTGTGCGACACCTTGCGCCCCTGCTGCTCTCCCCCTGAGAGGTCTTCCGAGCGTCCCAACCTCGGCGAGGAGAGGAAGTCTCGGAAGAAGAGAAGCACTCTTTAAGTATTCGTGCCCGTGCACGAACACCGGCAGCCTGAGATTCGTCCTCAGTTTCTGCCGAAGGGACATCAGACCGGTCATTAGATCCCGTAACCCTCCTTCGGCTTTCGGCTTGCCCTCTCCCTAAGGCCTGGGAGTCCGGCAGGGGCCTAGGCCTAGAGGCATTATGGGACCGATCTGACCCCCCTTCCACAACACTAGATGCACTAACACTTTTATCACAATTCACATTTGACTGTAGAGCAATCACTTTAGATTCCAAGGCGCGAATCGACTCCATGATCGTAACTAATACGCTCCCTTCTGCAGACACTTCCTGATTGTTCGGAGGCAATACAACAGGATTAGGTTGAATTACATCTACAGGAGGATTTAATGGAGATACAATTCTACCTTGACTTCTATTCACAGAAGCACTCCTAGAGGAAGACCTCCTGATTCTATCACGCTCAAGCTTTCTCACGTAAGAATCATATGCCTTCCATTCAATTTCAGTCAATTGCTCACACTCGATGCATCTATCATTCAACATACATACATGACTACGACATTTCGAGCACACTGAATGAGGGTCTACCGAAGCTTTCGGCAACCTCACCTTACATTCATGCACCTTACACACCCTGAAGCTAGCAGAGCTAGATCCAGACATCGTAATCAAAGAAAAGTCAAAGCCAAATCCAAATCAAATCCACTATCACGTATGCCAAGCCAACAAGCCAAATCAAAACCAAAAGTCAATCAGAATACTCAAGTTAGCACAAGAAGTTTCAAAATCCTAGGCGGAGGTCTGTAAACAGTTGTTTACCGACCGGCGACAGAGAAAAATCTGAATAGAAAATGGGAATGATTCCTGATATCCGCCTCCCAGCGGCGGGAATGGGTACTAACCACCTGGCCGCCCACTGCGTGTGCCGGGAGTTTTGAAATTCTGTCGGACGTCGGAGAATACAGCTATATATATATCTGACAGGTAAGTTTCATGAACAAACTAAAAATTAACTCACTAGTTAAGGATCAGTGTCGGCTCCCTATCCCAGCAACGTATCCGCAGACACGAATAACCAAGAGAAAAGGATCTCTTGTAGGTTAAATTGACATCCTTCGTGTAATGGGAGGTCAACACAGAATTGCATCTCCCGTAAGTGACAGCTCATATGTCCTTTATGACATATTGTTATGGAACCAAGAAGATTCATAAAAGCTCGCACTTCCATGCATAGGTTCGAAATGAACTGGACATGAGGAACTTCAGAACTACATCCAAGTTCCAAGACGGCAACTTGGGTTGTTGAACCTTCATCGTTTCGAAAGATCTCAAGAGATCGTGAAGGTCTCTGTTGTCCGCCAAGTCCAGGCCTCTGTGCCTAAAGACAACTAAAAGCACACTCTTATAACCCTTGATTGTAGAGACTGCAAGTTTTAGATCCCTTCTCAGAAAAGGAAGTCAGCAATCTGGCTCACAGAGGTCGTGGTGGAGGAAATGCCGTTCTTCTTGCACCAACTCCTGAAGACTGTCCACTTCGATTGGTACACTGCGTTGGAAAACGCTCTTCTTGTACTGGCGATAGCTTTCGCCATTGACGTATAAAAGCCTCTCGCTCTGGCCAACTTTTGGATAGTCTGAATGCAGTTAGACTCAGAGCAAAGATGCTTCTGTGGTACCTCTCGAAGTGGGGCTGTCTGAGTAGATCTGTCCTTACTGGAAGCGTCCTCGGGAAGTCTACTACGAAGGCCATGACCTCTGTGAACCCTCTCTCGCAGGCCAGAACGGGGCGAACAAAGTTATTCTCGTCCCTTCCGACGCCGCAAACTTTCTCATGACTTCCCCTAAGATCTTGAACGGGGAAAGGCGTACAGGTCCATCCCCGTCCAGTCCCAGAGAAGTGTGTCTATCGTCACTGCAGCTGGGTCGAGTACTGGGGAGCAGTACAGTGGAAGCCTCTTCGTTCTGGACGTCGCAAAGATATCCACGAGCGGACGTCCCCATAACCCCCACAGCTCTTGGCATACCTCCTGATGCAGAGTCTGCTCGGTTGGCAGAAGTTGACCTCGTCTGCTGAGGAGATCTGCCCAGACGTTCTCTGCTCCTGCTACAAACTTCGTAAGGATCATGACTTCCAGTTCCCTTGCCCACAGCAAGATCTCCTTTGCCAGAGCAAAAAGGGACCGAGACTGTGTTCATCCCTACTTCTTAAAGTACGCCAGAGCTGTGGTGTTGTCTGAGTTGACTTGGACTATTCAATGAGAGACTTTTTCTTGGAAAAACTGGAGAGCTAAAAAGATGGCTGCCATTTCCTTTAGGTTTATGTGCCAGGACACCTGTTCCCCTCTCCAGGTGCCTGACACTTCTTTCCCCCTAATGATGCTCCCCATCCCGTGGTGGACGCGTCGGAGAACAACACTAGGTCGGGGCTCTGAAGCTTGAGAGACACGCCCTCCGACAGCTACACTGGATCTAGCCAACATTTCAAGTGATGTTTATCTCTCCTGAAATTTCCAAGATCATGTGTAGATTCTTGTTTCTTTCCAATTGTACTTGAGAAAAAAATTGTAACGGTCTGAGGTGCAGTCTCCCCAAGGAAACAAACTTCCCCAGCGAGGAAATGGTCCCCAGTTAGACTCATCCATTCCCTCGCCGAGCACGAATCTTTCCTTAGGAAGGCTGATACTTTGTCTAAGCCTTGCTGCTGACGTCCCTGGGACGGAAAAGCTCGAAAAGCCACTGAATCCATCTGAATCCCCAGATACACGATGGATTGGGTTGGGATCAGATGTGACTTTTCGAAATTCACCAGTAGTTCCAGGGACTTCACCAACGATTAAGTTGTTTGAAAATCCTTCAGACACCGCGTTTGAGTGGAGGCATGAATGAGCCAGTCGTCCTTCGAAGATAACAATTGCGAAGGAGGAGACTGAGGGGCCGCAGGTTGAAACTATTCTTCAAAAGAGGCTCGAAGCCATCGAACCAAGACCTCTTCTTCTTCTCAACTGACCCACGTTCGGGAAGATGGTAACCGTGCTCTCTAGACAACCTCTGGAGAGCTGCATGAAACAATCTAAGGAGCAAGGCAAAATCAAACTGGCGAAAAGAGCGGAACGAGGAGAAGGAGAAGGGGACTGCCTGGACTCTTGATTGGCAGCCTATCATCCTTCCTCTCGCGATGTGGCTTTGCCTTTCTCACTGCAATCAACGAAACAAGTTGTTGTTGCAAAGATACAATCATCCTTTTCGATGGAGAACATTCCTTCTCAGGCAAAGGGCTGATCCTTTGAGAAGACGATGGGCGAGGGGAAGCCCTCCTCCTTCTCACATGGACCGCCAAGGATATATCTTTGGAGCAACCGAAGCGCTCAAAAGCATACTCATCGGAAGACGTCCTCTCCGGTGAAGATCGCAACACAGCAGAAAAGAGAGAGGACGTGAAGCGTCCCCCTCCCTGAGACCAAAGATGAAGGCCGCTTGTGCGACATACATCATACATCTTAGCTCTCTTTTACTGCGGAAAGTCTTCCAATTGCCCAGGAGACGACCGCAAAGCAGAAGGAGCTAACGGACGAGAAGCGTCCCCCTCCGAGGAACCAAAGACGACGGCCGCCTGTGCGACATATAGTGTCTTCGTTCTCCTCAGAGGGAGCGAGACCCTCCGAGAGTTCCAACTCCTGCGCCGGGGGGGAGTCGTCTGAAGACAAAGTAATCTTTCAAGATTCGAATTCTATGAGATTATGAGCCATGGACATCACCTATAGACGAATCTTGACTATGAGAGAGTGTTCAGAATCATTTTCTAGATCCAATCGTATGCTATTCCAAGGTTTTTCTGCAGGAAAAACTGGAGGGTGTGTGAATTTCAGTCTATTCAGGGAAAAACAAACTTCTCCAGCGAGGGAATGGTCCCTGCAATTCATTCATTCCCTCACCGAGCATGTTTCCTTCCCTAATAAGGCTGCGTTTCACTTAAACAGGAGTAATTCTGAAGGACATCTGTAGAAGATTGTTCATTTGTTTCTTCCTAAAAGTCTCCTTCCTGAGATCCATTACTATTCTCTGATTCTCGGCGAATGTCTGAAGAAGCATTACGTTGTGCGTCCAGCCAGCGTTCAGCCGAGCATCCTGCCGAGCGTCACGCTCGGCGCTGTCGTATTTGGCAGCGGAAGGAGTCCCCCTCATAATCGAGCGAGGGACGTCTCGGCGAGCTAATTGACTGCATCTCTTGCACATCATTCTTGTTTCGAGGGAAATCATGTGTGCTATGCCGCTGTAGACTCGGACAGAATTCTGTTACCTTGCGGTAAACAGAACCGAAAAAGGTCTAATACATATATATATACATACACACACACATACATATACACATATATATCTATACATATATACATATATATATATATACACATATATATATATATATATATATATATATATATATTATACACACACACACATACTACATACACATATATATATATTTATTTATTCATTTATTATTATTTTTTTTTTAAATTCTCACAAAATGAAGATGTTCAGTCACGTATGCTAGAATTCCCCTCAACCCGAGGCTAAGGCCGTGATTGTAGGGTAGAAATACGGTTAGTCCGTCAATCCCGCAGGAGAGAGAGAGAGACGTAACCTACCGCGCATGGCAGACAATCAGATGGAACTGAGCACTGGCATTAGTGACAGCAGACTCAGAGAACGTTCGTCGTTCTCGCAGTGCTCTGCCTGAGTTGCCACCTACACCATTCTACGAATGAATAGGTTTACTATCATTCTAGAGCAGAAACAAAAAACCATCAAAATGTTATTGTTATTATACAATTAAGTTTGTTCATACTTACCTGGCAGATATATATTAGCTGTATTTTTTCTGACGTCCGACAGAAATTTCAAAACTCGCGGCACAGCGCAGTGGGCGCCAGGTGGTAGTACCCATTCCCGCCGCTGGGAGGCGGATATCAGGAACCATTCCCATTTTCTATTCATATTTTTTATTAATGCCTCTGTCTCCTGAGGGGAGGAGGGCGGGCACTTTAATTATTATATATCTGCCAGGTAAGTATGAACAAACTTAATTGTATAATAACAATAACATTTTGTTCATGCCACTTACCTGACAGATATATATATAGCTGAATCACACCTTCGGATGGTGGGAAAAGACAGAATAGGATTTTTTGGGAAACTTAAATTAAGTAGATGATATACATCTTGGTTCCTTACCTGTTTGCAAAGTAGACTATGTGATTACTGTCACGTAAGGCTGCTTTTGCTTAATCACAGAGTTGCCAGCCAGGTGGAGACCTGTAGTGCTGGTGCGCTCTGGAGATCTGTCATACGGTGCGAGACTCAGCGTGACAGATCATCG
Organism: Macrobrachium nipponense; assembly: GCF_015104395.2. Lineage (NCBI taxonomy): Eukaryota > Metazoa > Arthropoda > Malacostraca > Decapoda > Palaemonidae > Macrobrachium > Macrobrachium nipponense. The sequence continues at coordinate 6,421,259 of NC_061090.1, read as the reverse complement.
AGGCCATGCAAATGAGGGCACGAAGCAACTGACCACCACCTGACCAACTATACACAAAAAACCCCTTAAGACTAACTAAAGGATGGGAGATCTTCACATAAGACTCACCACAACCTCACCAACAACCTAACTTAAACCTAACTAAGGAATAGGGAAAGAAGCTACTTCCGGACCCCCAATGACCCCTACTGTGTCCGCAGAAACGTTATGGCCCCAGTGCATTACAATCGTCATAGATCGTTCTCACATCCCTTAGTAATGTGAGGCGAAGACGGAGTTGCTCCTCCAAAGGTGCAATCAAGGATGTCCTTGATTGACATGTTCTTTTGGAAGGCAAGAGAGGTAGCGACGGCTCGTACTTCGTGCGCTTTTACTGGAAGAGGCTCAAATCAGTCTTCTGGAAAGATGAATGAGCCTCCCGAATGGTGTCCCTTAGAAAGAAAGCCACAGCATTCTTCGATAAAGGTAACTCTGGCCTCTTCACAGAGCACCAGAGGTTACCTGAGGGACCTCTTACCTCTTTTAGTTCTATGCACGTAGAACTTTGAGAGCCCTTACCTGGGCTAAGGACTCTCTCTGGTTCTTGGCCCACCAGACTTGACCATACCCTTGATCTCGAAAGTCTTCGGCCAAGGGTTCGAAGGATTTTCATTCTTCGCCAAGAAAGATGGGTTCAACGAGCAGACAGCATTGTCCCCCTTTGAATCCCATTAACTTGCTAAACGCTTGAATTTCACTAACTCTCTTAGCCGTCGCAAGAGAAGTTAGGAAAAGAGCCTTCCTTGTCAGGTTTCGAAGAGACGCTGTCTGAAGCGGTTCGAAAGTGTTCGACATAAGGAATTTCAGGACTACATCCAGATTCCATGATGGAGGTCTCATTTGAGGAACCTTCGAGGTCTCGAAAGACTTCAAAAGGTCATGAATATCCTTGTTGTCAGACAGGTCCTAGGCCTCTGTGCCTAAAAAGAAAAACCGCTGACAACATGCTTTTATATCCCTTGATGGTAGGGACCGCTAATTCTGCACATTTTCTGAGAGAAATAGCAGAAAATCAGCTATCTGGTTCACAGAGGTCGAGGAAGAGGAAACTCCCTCCTTTTTACACCATGCCCTGAAGGAAGCCCACTTCGATTGGTAAACAGCTTCTTGTGGAAGCACGTCTCGCATGTGCGATTGCTCTCACGCAGCTGCTTTCGAAAAAACCTCTCCGCTCTGGCCAACTTTTCGATAGTCCTGAACGCAGTCAGACTCAGAGCGGAGAGGTTTTGGTGAAACCTTTCGAAGTGAGGCTGTTTGAGTAGATCTTTCCTCCAGGGCAAATGTCCTTGGAAAGTCTACAAGGAAAGACATGACCTCTGTGAACCATTCTCTCGCTGGCCACATCGGAGCGATCAGGGTTAACCTTTGTCCCTTCCGAGGCCGCAAAACTTCCTCATGACTTCCCCCAGAATCTTGAATGGTGGGAAGGCATATAGGTCCAGGCCCGTCCAATTCCAAAGCAAAGCGTCTACCGCGATTGCTTCTGGATCCAGGACCGGGGAGCGGGAGCAGTAAAGAGGAAGTCTCTTGTTCCTTGACGTTTGCGATAAGTCGACCAGTGGACGTCCCCACAGCGTCCACACGGTCTCGACAAACGTCCTCGTGCAAGGTCCATTCCGTCGGAATTACTTGGTCCCGACGACTGAGAAGGTCTGCCCTGACGTTTTGCACTCCTGCAATGAATCTCGTCAGGATCGTTACCTCTTTCCTTTTGCCAACAGCAGAATCTCTCTCGCTAGGGAGTACAACGTTCTGGAGTGTGTTCCTCCCTGGTTTTTTTAAATAAGCGAGTGCTGTGGTATTGTCCGAGTTTATCTGAACAATCTTGTTCTCCAAACTCTTTTTCGAAGAACTGCAGGGACAGAAAATACTGCTGCCAGTTTCTTTTGACATTTATATGCCCCAGGCCTACCTGTTCCCCCTCTCAGGAGCCTGACACTTCCTTCCCCCCTAGTGTTGCTCCCATCCTGTGATGGAAGCGTCTTGAAAACAACACTAGGTCGGGGCTCAAAAGACTTAGGGGACACGCCCTCTTGAAGCTTCTGAGGGTCCAACCACCATCTTAGGTGGTTCTTGATTGGAATCGATATTCTCAATACTGCATTGAGATCGTCTTTGGCCTTCCACTCGTCTGCCAAGAAGAATTGGAGAGGCTGATGTGCAGTCTTCCAAGGAAACAAACCTTTCCAGCGAGGAGGTGGTCCCCAGCAGACTCATCCATTCCCTCGCCGAGCAAGTCTCTTTCCTTAGAAAGGCTGAGATCTTTTCTAAGCCTAGCCGCTGACGTTCCTGGACGGAAACGCTCGAAAAGCCACTGAATCCATCTGAATCCCCAGATACACGATGGACTGTGTTGGGGTCAGATGCGACTTTTCGAGGTTTGACCAGAAGTCCCAGGGACTTCGCTAAGGCTAAAGTGAACTGCAAGTCCTTCAGACACTTCTCTCTCGACGACGCTCTGATCAGCCAGTCGTCGAGGTATAGGGAAACTCTTATTCCCGAAGAGTGTAGCCACCTCGCTACGTTCTTCATCACTACTGTGAACACCATCGGAGCCGTGGTCAGTCCGAAGCACATAGCTCTGAACTGCCATACTTTGTTGTTCAAGACAAATCTTAGATACTTTCTTGAAGAGGGTGGATCGGGATGTGGAAGTACGCGTCCTGCAAGTCTAAGGATACCTCCAGTCGCCCGGTCTCAACGCTCCCAGAACAGAATGAGGCGTCTCCATCGTGAATTTGATCTTTTCCACGAAAAGATTGAGCCTGCTTACATCTAGAACTGGACGCCAACCTGACGACTGCTTTGGTACTAGGAAGATTCTGTTGTAAAAACCTGGAGACCCCAGGTCCGCGACTTGTTCCACCGCTCTTTTGTCGATCATCTGCTGAAGGAGATCGAACAAGACTTTCTTCTTTTCTCCTTGGTAGGATGGAGAAAGGTCTCTGGGAGTCGTAGAAAGAGGAGGAAAGATCTAAAAAGGGGATCTTTGTACCCCTGCTCCACGATCTTGAGGGACCAAGAGTCCGTGTCTCTCTCTCTCCACGCTCCCGCAAAATACTTCAGTCTGGCTCCGACTGGTGTCTGAAGGACATGCTTTTCACTTGGAAGGCTTTGGCTTAAAAGAAGCTCTTCCTCGTGAAAACCCTCTCCCTCGAGGAGCTGCTCTCGAGGGGGGAGCCCCACGAAAGGCTTTACTTTCTTCGGCGGACGAACTGCAGCCGAAGAGGTTGAAGGTACGGCTGACCGTCTTGTAGACTGGGCCAAAAGGTCCTGAGTAGCCTTCTCTTGTAAGCTGTTCGTCAGGTCCTTTACCAAAGTCTGGGGGAAGAGATGGTTCGAAAGAGGCGAAAACAACAAATCCGCTTTCTGAGTGGCGTCACCGAACGAGCTGTGAAGTTGGCACGCAGCAAAGCTCTCTTTTTTAACAAAGCTGTTCCAAAGTGAGATACGAGCTCCTCCGAACCCATCCCTGACGGCTTTGTCCATACATGCTAACACGCTGGACAGCTCTCCCAGACTAAGATATTCTGGGCTTCTCGCTTGCATATCCAGAACTCCAAACACCAGTCAAGGAAGTTGAAGACTTCCAGCGTCCTGAGCAGACCTTTCAAATGATGGTCAGTCTCCGACGCGGTCCAAGTTACCTTAGCAAGAGGGTAAAAGTGACCTCCTCTGTAAGTCCACAAGGCTGGAGAAATCTCCCTGAGCCGAAGAAGGGATACGAACTCCCACTTCATCTTTGGTTCTATACCAAATGCCCCCTTTTCCACTAAGTCTAGTAGGAGGCAAGGCGAAGGTCGTCTTGCCTTGGGTTTCCCTCCTTCTTATCATCCAATCCTGGAGCTTCTTAAAAGCACGTTTCGTTGATAGAGAAGTTTTCATCTCTACAAACTCCGGGATTTTACCAGTTTTCGATGAGAAAACTGTGAAGGAGGAGACTTGGGAGCTGCGGGCTGAAATTTGTCCTCAAAAGAAGACGCAAGAGTCGTACTAGGACTTTATAGTCCGAGATAGAAGGGCTGTAGCAGGTTCCTCTTCACCCGATTCAGCCGAACTACTTAGTTCTCCTTCTTCTCTAAACGGAAGATGAGAACGTCTGTCAGGAGAAGGCGTCCTAATGGCGGGTCTTGGCAAGATCAAAGGACCCCTATCCTTGCTAGATGCAGCCTTATTTCGGCTGTCTTCTTATGACGCTTACTGCTCGTTGATGGTAGAGCGTCCTGAGGAGGACGAGTGTCCTCAGCGCCTTCCGCGGCAGTCTCACCTGCCCGAAGCAAAGTCCTTACATCTCTTCGCTGGCATACGTGCCTGAGCGCGTAAAATAGCGTCTGGGGGTAAGACTTCTTGATCAGAATCCCCAAAAACGTCTTGAAAGGAGGTTCTGAACGTCCTGGCGACGCTTCCTCCTGCCAAGCGTCCTGTCTAGCGTCCTGGAGAGCGTCCTGCGAGCGTCCTGTGTAGCGACCTGGCGAGGTCCCTGGCCGAGCGTCCTGACGACACGTCCCGCCACGCGTTCCTGACGAACGTCCTGCCTAGCGTCCTGCCAAAGCGTCCTGACGAGCGTCCGTCTTGACAAGCGTCCTGACGAGCGTCTTGCCGAACGTCCTGCCGAACGTCCTCGTACAGAGCGTCCTCAAAAGCGTCCTGACGTAACGTCCTTCTAGCTGACGAACGAGATCGGCGAATCGCTGAAGGAGAAGCGATCGGCGAACGAGACGCAGTAGGTGAAGGAGACGGAGACTGCTTAGTCCTCTTGACAGGCAGTCTAAGGTCCTTCTCCGCTTAGGTCGACTGCTGCTGGGCGAGTCCTCTGAGCCATAAGCGAGGATAGCTGGTCCTGAAGGGACAAAAGAATGTTCTTCGTCGGAGAAGAATGAGCAGAGGAAGCAGGACTGATCCTGTGAGAAGACGAGGGCGAGGGGACGCCTCCTTCCTTCTCACAGGTACAGCTACCTGTTTTCTCAGGGTATAACGCGCCTGTGCACGCAATCCTAGCGTCCTCATCGGTAGGAGATCCTACCTCTCTTCTGAGGCGGAAAGACATCATAAGCGTCTTCCGACGAAAGCGGCGAAAGAGGACGTGAAGCGTCCTCCGCCAAGAAACGTCCTCTTTAACGGACGATGTCCTCTCCGAGCGCTCCACCCTTGCGCGGGGAGGACGCTTCGGAGGACGAGAAGCACTCTTTCAGGACGCGTGCTCGTGCACGGTCCTTGGCAGCCTGGGTCTTTGCTACATGGTCTGCCGAAGGGACGCCAGATCGGTGGGAAGCCCCCGAACCCTCTTGCGGCTTTCGACATACCTCCTCCCTGGGTCTTGGGAGTCTGATAGAGGTCTAGGCCTAGAGGCATTATGGGCCGATCTGACGCCCCCTCCCACAACACTGGGGCACGATCACACACTTGCACCAAGCCAGTTTCTAGGCTTTCACTTTGGGTCTCCAGAGTGGCGAAGAGACTCCAAAATCATAGAGAGAGCATTCGCTTCTCCCGACACAGAATCAGAGCCCGAAGGCAACACAGGTTTAGGGGTTGTAAACACTACAGGTGTTAGTGCAGGAGAGATGTTAGTCTTACCTTTGGAAGAACCACTCCTTGAGGAAGACCTCCTGATCCTATCGCGCTCCAATTTAAGGCGATAGGACTCATATACTCTCCATTCATCATCAGTCAATTTCTCACATTCATTGCACCGATGATCAATCAAACAATTAAGCCCCCTACAACTCATACATACTGTGTGGGGGTCTACCGATGCTTTCGGTAGCCTCACCTTACAATCAGCCCTCACACACACTCTGAAACTCACAACACTTGATCCAGACATATCTTATAGAGAAAAGTCAATCCAAAATCAAAAACGGTCCACTATCGCGCATGCCAATTCAACAATCCAATTCAATACCAAAAAAATCAATCAGATACTTAAAAGCGAGTCAATTTCCAAAAAATCCTGAGCAGAGGTCTGTTAAACAAGATTTTGTTTACCGGACCACGGCGACAGAAAAAAATATGAATAGAAAATGGGAATGGTTCCTGATATCCGCCTCCCAGCGGCGGGATGGATACTACCACCTGGCCGCCCACCTGCGTGTGCCGCGAGTTTTGAAATTTCTGTCGGACGTCAGAAAATACAGCTATATATATATCTGTCAGGTAAGTGGCATGAACAAACTGGTATATTTAAGGGAAACTGAATTTGCTAAATATAAAAGGCTAACTTGGTATTGTCATAACAATACCTTAAATGTTTAAAAATAGGGAAACCGGCAACCCCTGAATAGTTGCAAGGGAGAACCGATTAAATGTAATAAGAATAATCGTACTCTCGGTTGTCCTCCGTAGGAATAACTATGGTATGAGTATATAACTTGAACCATACAACCGCTTGATAGTAATATGACGTAAGGGCAAAAATAATATTACTATGATACAACAACGCTTGTTCACCTTTACTCGGCAGATATATATATATATATATCTGACTGGTAAGTTTTATGAACAAACGTAGCGTATTTTAGACACTTGGACAGCTACCTCCCTACTACATTCTGCCTCGCCGAGGTAGGGAGAGCCATCACGCGGTAGTGTTTTGTCAATGAGAAATTATACGCTTACGCGATAGAATGAACACTCATGGCATTATCACTATACTTCACTACACTACTAAAACTTTCCAATGCAAACATGATTCCAGGCTATGCAAAGATTTAAGAATCACAGATAGGGTATTACCCTCCAAAGACACTATTGTAGGGCCCGAAGGCATCACAGGTCTTTGGAGGGATAAATTCTACTGGACGGGTAACTTGTGTTACACGCCTGGAGGAAGACCTCCTTACACTATCACGTTCCTATGATTCATAAGCCTTCCACGCAGAATCAGACATATTTTCACACTCGTTGCAGCGGTCATCAAACATACAAACATGTTTCCTACAATTCGCGCACACTGTATGAGGGTCTACCGAAGTTTTCGGTAGCCTAACCTTGCATTCTTCCACACAACATACTCTGGCCTAGTCGAACTAGATCCAGACATCGTAAGTTTAAGGAAAAATCAAGCCAAAATAAAAACAATCCACAATTAGCGTATGCCTAACCACCGATCCAAATCAAATAACCAAAAATCAATCGGGATACTCAAGTGACCAAAAGAGTTCCAAAATCCAATGACGGAGGTGCAGAAAACACTTGTTGTCTGCACCGGCGACAGAAAATATCTGCAGAAAATGGGAATGGTTCCTTACGCCCGCCTCCCAGCGGCGGGAATGGGTACTACCACCTGGCCGACCACTGCGTGTGCCGGGAGTTTTGAAATTCTGTCGGACTTCGGAGAATACAGCTATATATATATCTGGCAGGTAAGATTCATGAACAAACAAAGTTTTAATTATACTTACCCAGTAATTACATAGCTATAGTTTCCGTTATTCGCAGCAATATAGATTCAAATTTCGCGGAAGTGACACCGATAAGTGTGTAGGTGACACAGTCTCGCCCCCTAGCAAGAAGGTTACGAACGACACAGCCAATTAGTTCATTCTGTTTATGCTTATGTCCATCAGCGGGGAGGAGGGAGGCCTGTGATCATGTAATTACTGGGTAAGTATAATTAAAACCTTGTTTTATTATAAAAAAAATCATTTTCAATTATGGAACTTACCCAGTAATTAGTACATAGCTGACTCCCACATTGACAGGAGGTGGGATAAATGGACATACTCTACTCTAAAACATTAAGTCATGTAATGAATTAGAAATAGATAAGTTGCTAGCATTGAGACAATGCTTGTCATTCCTTGTTAGTCAAGAGAGCTTGCAGTAGAGACTGCCTCTGGTTGGCACTCAGCATAACCTGTAGTTATGCAGCAGTAAAGCCAAGGGTCGCCTCTACTTAAGGGGGAGCCTTGTAGCAAGGATGATTCCAATTGCTCACAAGGACTACAATTTGCCCTTGCCCTGGGCACAGTACCACAACAAAAAAAACAACCAGATTATTATGTCACCTACACTGAAGTAAAAACCACAACCCATCCACTATAGTGTCAGGTGCTCTGGGTACATTGCACCCTCTTGGCTCCCTAAACATCGATCCTTCACTACCATGTGAAGGTTCGGATAATAGGAGGGAATCCTATGCTTTCTTCCTTGATATCATGCCAGTAATTAAAATTTTCAAATTACTGCCTAAATTTTAACTTTCCAAAAAATTCTCTTATGCTATGAGAAATGATGATCATACTACCAGTAGGTTGAATGCGAAATGGACGTATGAGATATATATCTCTTGAATGCTATGAGGTAGAAGTTTACTTAATGCCATTAGCTTTGCTAAAAAGATGCAAATGCTCCCCTTAATTCTGAGTCTCAGAAGATAAAGACCATTAGGGTAAATGATGGCAAGAAGTCCTAATCCGAGGACGAGACACATATGTACTTGCCATAACATCTTGGGTTGAATTTGGTCTGGGCTTCTGGTTCTAAGAAATACCAGACCATCTAGCCAGGCTGAGAGTTCCATTCTTCTCCCTGCCATAAAGCACTCCTGGCTCTGATAGAACAGGGTTTGCACTCAACTGTAGTTGTCATCCAAAGTTCCTATCAGAAGGTGCTAGTTCTGCTAAAAAACAACACTCTGTAGGAAGATTTTGCTTCTTGCAGTTTAATCCATCTGCCAGGATGTTGAATTTCCCTTGTATGAACTTGGTTAGGATTCTGGTGTGGTTCCTATCAGTCCATAACAGAAGGGTTCTTGCAGCTTCGCAGGGAGAAAAAATGCGTTCCTCGCTGTTCTTGATGTAAGAGAGGGCTACCCGAGTGGACAGTTACTACTTTGTTGCTGACCAGGTCCACAAACTCCAACATCACCAGGTGGATAGCCATCAATTCTTTCATATTGATGTGCCACTCTCTCTGTTGACATCCCATGTCCACAATACTCCATTGTCTCCCAGGAGATCTCCACATCCTGGATTGGACGCATCTGAATAGAATACAGGCTGAGGCTCAGAGGAAGTAGGGACTTCCCTTCTAATAGCCTGTCTTCTGATCTCCACCAAGACAGGTCCTACTTTACTTCAGATGTTGCCTGGAACAAAAATGAGTCTGGAAATTTTTTTCCATTCCAGTTATCTTTAGGAAGAGCTGGAGATTCCTCATGTGAAGACTCCCACACGAAATGAACTGTCCTATAGAGGCTAGAGAGCCCAGCAGGCTCCTCCACTCCTTTGCTGAGCAATCTTGAAGGGCTAGCAAATGGTCCACCTACTGAAGGCATGACTCCACTTTGTGGAGATGGAAAAGCCCAAAACCCACCAAGTCTATCCTCATCCTCAAATAGACAAAATCCTGACAGAAGACTAACTGTAACTTCCTCAAGTTTATCATAAGTCCCAACTCCTGCCAATGATGGAATTTTCTGCATGTCTTCTGTGTACTTCTCTGAGTGTGACCGAAGAAGCCAATCGTCCAGGTAAAGAGAGACTTTTATCCTGACTAGCTGCAGTCATCTGCAATGGGTGCTAACATGTGAGTACGTAAACACTTGTGGGGCTGCCGAAAGGCCGAAGCACAAGAGCTCTAAATTGGTACCCTCTCTGAAGACGAAACAAAGAAACTTCTTTGAGTCTTGGTGAATTGGGATATGGAACTATGCATCGTCCATATCAATGGACACCACCGAGTCCCCTTGAAGATGGGATAACCAAACTGTCTGGTTGTTTCCTTTATGAATATTGTCTTCGGCAAACACATTCAGTGTTTACATCTAAGGCCGGGTATTCACGCACAGGTTTACCTGTCGGTCTCCCTGTCAGTTAATCGAAACTGACGCTAAAACGTATGTGTGGATGACAGATTGTGGGCGGAGTCAGTCCACTCACCAGAACTGATGAACTGATGGAATTACCTAAAGTTCTTTCAACCGACTGACGACAGGCGATAACACGTGGATGGGTAACCAACGATTTTATGACAGTTCGCCGCAGGATTTTGTCTGGGAAGGATCTCAGCTGCTCCAACCAGAATATGAATAAACTATGTATAGTCCTAATTAATATCATTTTAGACTCTGCAGCACTATTTGTAGACCATTGTGAATCCAAATCATATAATAAATACAATTTGATATCGGCCTAGGCCAGTGTCCTGCCTTTTTATGAAAGGTGTTACTAGTGAAAGTAGGCTTCATAAACAAGTGAACCAACCCCCAAGTCTAAATCAACCTTATTCATCAATATTGTATGAGAACAGACATCTCTCTTTAATAAGCAATATTTAGACTATACGTACTCTGTTATGCCTTTTTGCTTCTTCCCTATTTTGAACTGAATTGCCGCAGCTGTATGGTCTATGTAGCTCTGCCTCCTTATTACCCAGTGGAGTTTCCATCGCTGCCACGACGAAGGCTAGGCGAAAAATGAAGACAATGGCCTCGAGTTGACTGTCTGACTGACAGTTCTACTCTGTACATGTGGAAATTCACCTGTTGATTGGTCGTGGGTGGACTGACAGGTAAACTTGAGCGTGAATACCCAGCCTAACACGGGCCTCAAGCCTCCTGAAGCCTTGGGGACTTACTAATAGTCAGTTGTTAAATCCGGGAGTTAGTGACTACTACTAACTCTATGGCCTTCTGCGAGAATGACGAAACTCTTGACAGGCAATAAATGGCTGAATTCTGAATTTTCTGAGTAGGCTAAAGTTATCGGAGAGCCGAATAAGTGTGGAACGCTCTCGAAAGGAATGTTGTAGCCTTCTCTCAACACTATACAATCCAAGGTTCTGCTCCTCTTGCTTCCCAGTTCATCCAAACTGGTGGAACCTTGCTCCTGCAGGTGCCCGGAGGACTGTCCTTTTACTTCTTAGAGGGGATTTTTGGAGGAGGATTTCCCAATGGTTCGAGGATTGAGACATACTCTTCCCCCAATCTAGGGAATGACTTAGAGAGCTTCCCCTACCATGAAATAGCTGAGCGCATGTGAAAGGAGAAGGGTGCGAGCTAGTAGTAGTAACATGAGAATACTTGATTGAGTGAGAGAGAGAGAAGGTCCAGGTTGACTTCATCTGAAGGTCAGAAGATACCTAAATCACTGTATCCTCAGGAAAAAGGTGTTTACTACCAAGAGGAGAGTAAAGAAGGGTAGACCTCTATGTCCGATACACTCCTTGGTGGTGAAATAACACAAGTTCTCTTTTTCAGAATGCCCAATGTAAGGGGAGAAGAAAATTCCAGAGAACCGTCTGATACCCTTATCCACGTAGGAAGTTAGTCGTTAAAGGTCCGTAAAAATCCTCATCCAGCACTGAACATTCCCGGATTTTGCGGCCAAAAGCTCCAACAGTCCAATCAAGGAAGCCCACTACTACAACCACACGGAAGATAATCTTAATAAAATAGTCTAATTCCCATGCCGAAAACATTACTTGTCTGTCGAAAGATGTGATGGTGGGAAATTAAAGTTACACCTTTTCCCTCTTTCAGAAAGCCAAAGGTTAACTTCCTTCATCGCCTAACAAGAAGAAAAGGAAAAAACTAGATAAGCCACTTAGATGAATCTACCTGATTATCACTAAAATATGAAAATAATGGCAATGTTAGAAGTCTCCTTATCTCCTTCTTCCGCCAAAGAAACAGGGGACAAGGCTGTTTGCAGCTGGATAGAAGGAATAGTATGCTTCATGAAGCCTTGGCGAGAACAAAGCTGAAGAATTCGCTACAAGGTAGTAAAGTAGCAAATTGTAAGATGTTGGAGACAACTCCATATACAGTGGTACCTCAAGATACGAAATTAATCCGTTCCGAGGCGGCCTTCGTATCATGAGCTTTTCGTATCTTGGACCGCATTTTACATGTAAAATGTCTAATCCATTCCAAGCCCTCCAAAAACACCCCAGTAAATTTCATAAGCAAGCTAAATTGACCTATAAACAATGAAATACTACAACAATTTGGACCATTCAATACCTAACTTAATAAGTACTGTTAATATACCTGTAAATAAAGTGTATTAGCGTACATGGTATACAAGAAATATGACAATTTGTCGAAAATTGCATTTTTCCTAACTATACAAACCTGAGGTCCTTTAACAATAGGAAGGTAACTAGCGGCAGCTGGACGGTCGTAAGCTTCGAACAAGGGGGAGAACGGTAGTTAACTGCTTGTCCGATCGTGCGCGCGCCCGAGAGGTGAAGAATCACTTTTGCTTTAGGCCCATGCAAAAAGTTGCAGAGTGAGGGGTGGCATGAGGTGGGACTATATGTAAAGGACCTCAGGTTTGTATAGTTAGGAAAAATGCAATTTTCGACAAATTGTCATTTGTTCCGATACGTAATACAAACCCTGGCTGTTCCTTTAACAATAGGAAGACTCACTTCTTGGTGGGAGGAATCTGAGTCTTTTTGGTGAACAGACTGGTGTTCGTACAACCCTGGGTGCTCCCTGGTAACAGTAAGAGCAGGGAGGGATCCAAACCTCTGTCCGATTGATCGGGGTGTGCACCGCAGGATCAATGGTCAGACCTCTGGGCCAAGTACTAAGAGAGAGGCAAGCGTATCTCTTCGTACCTGCAAGCAAGAACTTGTTCCTGTTTGCAAGAGACAATCATAAAATGATGGGTTTGTCTCAAGTTGGCATCCACTTCCTCCCCCTTGTTGGAGGAAGTGGTGGATATTTACTCCTATCCCTACTGAAAGGGATAGCTGAAAGGGATAGGATGGTGCTCTATTGAGTAGCTCACCTGCATCTCGTCCTTACCCAGCAGGGTGACGACCGTGTCCCTCTACCCAGAGGTAGAGGGAAGAAAAATGATTGAAGAGGAGCCAGTCACACTCTCATTCACTCATCCATTCTTACGGTCACACCAGGACTCGATGCTGTTCAGCCTGCGAGGGTCTGGGTTAACTACACAACGTGTTGAGCAACCACCACGGTTCCCAGGAAAAGATCCAAGGAACTGTGGGCAATATCCCGAAGGTAGAAGGAGGTGCATGCGGTCCGGTTGGACCAGGCCCCTGCCTTCACTACCTGCGCCACGGAGAAGTTCTTGCGGAACGCGAGAGAATGATGAAGAGGCGTCCACACTCATCCTGGGTGTCGAGTTTCTTCAGACAGCTCCGTCGCGCCTTCACAGGACAAAGCAGCATAGCCTTCGTATCGGAGGCGGTGAAGTCCATTAGGGAGGGTATTGTGAAGGACTCGAACCAATCGTCAGTTACCGAAGGGTTCTGAGTCTTCGCTACGAAGATCGGTACGAAATCGAGCGTCACAAATCCCCATCCCTTGTGCTCGACTTCTCAAGAGAAGTCATGCAGTTACCTAAGACGAAAAGAAGGGAATAGTCGTATGACCTATCCCTCTTCTCGACTTTGGTTATGTACAGTACTCATACTGACAAGCTATTAAGACGAAGTAATGATTGCTCTGGAACAACCGAACTAAGTCCACAGCATAGTTCGTAACTGACCCGGCCGCTCTGACAGCTGCCGACTGACTGGTTCGGAATCGGTAGAGGCAAGTTGTCCAAGCATCCGGGTAAGTCATGTGACCTTCGCCCTTTAAAGAGTTATGCTGAGAGACCAAACAAATAATATATTTGTTAGTCACCGATGCCGGACGGCGCGGTGATGATTCTCTTAATGCATAAGCTCAAAAGGCGAAAGTCAATTGCCTTCAAAAGACCGAGGTCCCTGATGGCAAGAAAATCTCAGACGTTGAATCTCAGCTTAAGGAGAAACAACACTATGTGACGTTGAAGACGAAGGTAGGCAATGAATGCAACCTACGTCTTCCAGCTGAATCGAGAGAAGGAATCTCAAGATTCTAAACCTGTGCTTACAAATGACTGAAAACGCTAACCGCCATTTCATTGCTGTCCGGTGTGCAATGAAAGCGGGGCGTTCTTCAGTAATGAAACACAGGGGAGAGCCGCCTGAAGAACTGCTTCTCATGGGCTGAACGTTTGGAAGTAGAGCTGGCAGGTGTGGGAGTAGGCGATGTCTTTCAATACATCTGCTAATCCGGGGTGAACAATGAACAATTGCACACCTCCGAATACAAGATATTTTGAGGACAAACTCAGATTCCGCAAAAATCATTCGCATTATCGAGATACGATGCAGCAAGAGACTATTACAGAATTCTGTTACCGTGCGGTAAACAGAAAGATGAGAGTCGAATAGATATCTCTGTTTAAAATTCTCGCAATACCGAAGACGATGAATACTAGCGTCACAGCAGTAGATGGTCATTCATGTATGCGAGAATCCCCGTTAATCAGAGACTTAAGTCCGTGATTGTTGGGCAGAGATACGGTTGGTATTCAATCAAGCAGGTGAGAAAAGACATAGCCAAACCGTGCATCTCGAAGCGGACAGCTGGCGTACTGAAATGCCTCGGGCAATTCGATACGCAGTAGCTGTCGCTGACTCGTCATCCTGAGTTGCCAAGTAATCCTTTCCACGAAGGAATGCGTTCGGCTAGAACCACCGAGCATAAAAAGATATGCTCGAGCAATTATATTTATGCGAAACGAATTTTGGTAAAAATAAAAGCTTAAATGGTGTTACTGTGACAACACCATAAGTATATAAAATTGAAACTGGAAACTCCTGGGAGGTTGCAGGCAACCCCGAGTTGCAGTTCAATTAGAATACTTCTCGTCTAAGTCGCAATCCGTAGATTAACTAGGATATGCGCCTACCCCTCGGACAATTCAACTGCTTAGCAGAATCATGTCGCGAGTTAATATATGTAGTATATTTGTAGGATTCTGAACAACGATCTCCATCCTAAATTCTTTCCTTCAAGAAAACAAAATAAGATTGGAGATCGACCACCTTCGATCTCTATCAAAGAGAGTAAGAATCTTCCTCGAAGGAAAGCTTCAATGGTGAACAGAATACTAAGACGATAGTTCAAGCCAAACTGGATATTCCCGTCCGTTCTTCTCTATTCCAGGTTGGTCGCCTACTGTGAGATAGTCTTCTTTCAGCAGCAGTCTTCTTCCTAATGCTAGAAATTCCAGGAATTCGAGCATAGGCGAGGTTCCCGATTATCGTGTAACATATCGGGGATTCTCGTCTCGCTCACTTTGGACCGTGGTCTCGCCTAAGTGTTTGGAGATCGTAAAAAACTCGAACACTCTGATGCGCTAAGAAATTCCGTAGAATTCTAAGCACTCTGCTGCAAACCCCCACCGAATTCGTCAAACAACATCGGCTGGTGGTCCTCTCGATTCCCGTAGAAATCGAGAATGGGGCAGGATCCCTCCTCAACGACCGGGGCTTACGTCAGGTAGGACCCGAAGGTCCCCCCGGTAGCGCAGTCCCCAACTTGGGATCCTACAGAGAAATCTCTGTAGGATCCCTCCCCTATCCCTCGTAGCCGTAAGGAGAGAGGGAATGGGGGAGGAACTGGATACTCGCTCGCCTTCCCAGTGGAACTAGCAGTTGGAGAAGAGTAGGAGCAGCCATCGCCTTGCGGCGATGGCCTCTCAGAGTCTGGGAAAACGTATCGTCAGGAGAAAAACGTTTTCCCGAGGAGGGTTACGAACTCTCTCTGTATGTAATGGGTCTGCCGCCACTGTGGAACGTCGTCTGGGTGGGGCTGATCGACACCTGACAGGAGAGAGCCGATACTGTCCTCCGACTCATTCCAGTCCTCGTCGAGGTCGAAACCTCTCAGGAGGACAGAAGGAGTGATTTTAAATACTGTTGTCCGAAGACACGTAGAAACGCCGCTGTCACAGTAGAGGAGGGGGAAGTAGCTTGATCGACCGGCCAGAACTGAGAGAGCCTTCTTGTCCGGAGACGAGAGACTCTGGTTCAAGACAGAATCGGCAAGCTCCGATCGCGGCAAACCCACCGTCGGTTTGGGTTCCCTCTCGGGCCCCAAAACGACTCGAGCAGAGACATGGGCTCTGCTGGTGGGAGCGGCGATCCTTCCCCCAGGTCGTTGTGCTGACGAATCAGTGCAATAACCTGGGCAAAGTTACTCTGAATCTCGGAAGTTACAGCGTCTTGAGGAGTAGGACCGTCCAGTCCCTCCAACAAGAGCAGCTCCCAAGACCCTCCTCCTTCAGAAGAAGGACCAGCAACAGATCGCTGACGGTTGCCTCCAATCACTTGCGCGTACGTCCTGGCTGGTCCTAAGACCATACCTGGCACGTGCGGCGTCGTGACGGGATTGTGAGTGGCGCATCTCTCACGATCATTCCTATATACCTCGCTCTTCCTGGCGTATGCCGAGGAAGTTGAAGGTATCGGAGAGACAGAACTGACGCTACCCCCCCCCCCCCCCCCCCCCCGACGGTCGCCTCCAATCACTTGCGCGTACATCCTGGTTGGTCTTAAGACCATACGTGGCACGTGCGGCGTCGTGACGGGATCGTGAGCGGCGCATCTCTCACGATCACTCCTATATACCTCGCTCTTCCCGGCGTGCCCCGAGGAAGTTGAAGGTAGTGGAGAGACAGACCTGACGCTCCCCCCCCCACGCTCGCTGGCAGGACCAGCGTACGTGGGGGGCTGCAGCCGATCACCAACCTGCGGTGGGGATCGATCTGCAGGCCTGGCCGTGCCGCTCACCTGTGGCGAGCGGCTCGACTGAGCACGTCGACCCCGGTCCCGTGCGTCAGACGAGCTGCTGCTGGTCACCGTATCCGCCCGGTCCCTGTGGGAGCGGCGGTCAGGTGACCTGCAGAGCTCGCTTTCGCGGTGAGACCGGTGAGCGTCCTCGCGGCACGTCAAACCGCTGGTACCAGCCGAGGCTGGTACCGTCGGTCGAGGGGACCTGGGGGACCTCTTCCCAGCCTCAACCCGTGGCCGGTCAGAGACCGTCACGTCCACCCGAGGTACCGGCTGGTCGCTACGAGAGCGGCCGCTGGCCTGGCTCCGTGCCGTGTCTTGGCGCCGAGCGAACTCTGGCGCCGAAACTTTGGCTGCACAGTCTCCCGAGGGAGAGCGTACACTCGGGATCTCCCGCGAACGAGAGACCGAGCCGGAACCTGGCGTAGCGGCATCGCCGCTAGCACCTGGCGAGGAAGTACCAGTGCTAACCGATACTCCTCTGGTCCCCGTCTATCTCTTCCTTACGGAAGGGGAGACGGGCCCCGCTCCCGAAGGAGCAGGAGGACCAGCAGAAGGACCCCCCATCCCACCGAGGTGGGACGGGCCCTTAGAAGTTCCCGAAGGAGACTTCTTAGGGGGGGGAGGCAGCCTTCTTCTTCTTCGGCTTATGGGCCTTAGAAGTCGAAGGGGAAGAGGCAGCAGCAGACGAAGACGAAGATGACACCTTCCTCTTCTTCGTCAGCTCACGCAGGACAGTCGTCAGGTCCTCCATCCAGGCCGGAGTCGGGCCTATTGCCGAAGCAACACGGCCTGACTGCACCCGTCCGGAAGGACCTGGGACTGGGGAAGACACACCATGGGCAGGACCAGCATGGACAGGCGCAGGAACCAGGAGCGACAGGAACAGCAACCAGCTCAGGAGCGGCAGGAACAGCGGCAGCGGTAAACACAGAAGGGACAGCCAAGCCAGTAGCGGGAACCACATCAGCGGCAGGTACGGCAGGCCCAGCCATCGCCTCGTAGAATCATCGGCAGCCAGCGGGAACCTGGGTACTGGCGGCCGTCCAGGGGTGAGCTGCTGGGACACAGGCGGAAGTCTGAGGCAGGCAACAAGAAGAAAACACAGGCGGCGGCGGCATACCCTCCTCGGTACAGCGGCGACCGGCCCTAGTAGCGGCAGACGGCGTCACCGACACAGCATGGGGAGTGTAGACCAGCGGGGGGAAGCAGCCTAAGCGGCCGTGTAGGTTGTAGTGGAGACCGCTCCAAGGTCACCGCCCCAGACCTCGCTAGACGCTGCAGCAGATCGTGGATGCTAGGCACGCCCTGCAGCCGCAGTGGCCCATACCTGTCCAAGGTCGTCTCCCACGGATGTAGCACCTGCGGTAGCACAGACAGATTAGTAAGAGGGGTTCCCTCACGCATGGGAGGGAGACATGCCCCACCCCGAACGCAAGGAAGACCCCAAATACAAAATACGAGGAAGCTGAGCGGGGGGCAGGAAAGAAGACGAAGAATCGGATACCAAGGGAGTCGCGGGAGAGCTTTCCGACGACTTCCTGGCAGACCTTCACTTCCCCTACCCCCGCACAGCAGTGAAAAGTAATATGAAAATGAAACAGAATACTGCACTTGCGATTCACTTCATAGAACTTAAAGGGGGAAAGATCAATTCCCGGGTAAGAGCGGAAACTTGATCCATAATAATATGATGCTATCATAAAATATATATGAAAATGAAACAGAATACTGCACTTGCGATTTTCAATTTCACAGCAATAAATCGTAAGGATTAATTCCCAGGTAAGAGCGGAAATTGATCCAAAATTAAATATGATGCAATTAATAAATGAAAAGAAACTGCATTGCGAATCCACTTTCATTGCATTCTATTCATACAAAATAAGAGGCTCGTGCCGAGCGCAATCACGCTCTCGGCAACGAACGCACAGGGCAAAAATATAATGAAAGAGTACTTACATCTTTCAATTACACACTTTCGCCCAAAATACATGACTCGGCGCGAGTGCGCCCGCCCTTGGCACCGAGACATAATTCAAGTCAATTTCATGAAAAGAGCGGAAATCGCCGTCTCTACGGCGATAGCTCCATGTTGATTCATAATTAAGTAATGAAAATGAAAACAGTGTACTTACAGTTTCATTTTCAAGTCAAACAAACCATTAGTAGAAAACACAATATAAACAAAGCATACGACGATGAAGCGGGCAGAGAGCGATGACGAACACGTCCTTCACACCCGCGGCCGAAAGCAAAAGTGATTCTTCACCTCTCGGGCGCGCGCACGATCGGACAAGCAGTTAACTACCGTGCTCCCCTTGTTCGAAGCTTACGACCGTCCCAGCTGCCGCTAGTTACCTTCCTATTGTTAAAGGACCGAGGGTTTGTATTACGTATCGGAACAAACTGTACGTACATACGTACGTATGTTGTAAAATGTGGAAGCTTATCTTCCGAGTGAGGCTATCTCCAAAAGTGGCGACAGAGGAGGAGGACAAACGGCAGATACGTACACACACTTAACTTTACGAAACAAAAAAATGTAAGGAAAACATAAAATAAACTTTATGAAACACATTAACAAAACTGTAACACTTAACTTTACAAAAAACTTATAATTAAAAAAAAAAACTATTTTTCCTCTTTATTTTATTCTTACATTTTTTTCTACATTTTTATACTTTGCATTTTTTTTTTTTTTTTTACAAGATTTAAACTTCTTCACCACTTTCAACTCATTTTTTTTTTTTTTTTTTTTTTATCACTTGGTTCTTCCTTTTTGCTTACTACTCCTACTAAAGGCCTCTAAAAAATAACTATCCAAGGAAGATTGCTTCTGCCTACTTTTGACAATGTTCCTGAAACGACTCAGGCAAACGTCATCGAACTGTGCAAGCATACGACCTGTGTAAGCCTTTTTGGGGTGTCTCTTTTCTACAAATGATTGCACCTTATGAAAAGCAGCTAGAACATCCTTAATTTCTGCCATTGTTGTAGAGTCCTTGTCCTCCTCCTCGCCGCTGCTAGAGAACTCCTCTTGAACGACGTTATGTTGCATGGCCTCCAACTCCTTCGGGTCATCCATCGTAAGCTCCTCTTGGTGCTCCTCGATAAGGTCATTGATGTCGTCCTCATCGACGACCAGCCCCATGGACTTGCCGAGTGCAACGATCTCATCAAGATCTGGTTGCGAAACAGTTTCAGGATCGTCAACTGTTCCTGAATCTGCAGCACCAGCTTCGCCCACGTCGAATCCCTCAAAGTCTTGGGCGGTAACGGCATCAGGCCAGAGTTTCCTCCACAAAGAATTCAAGGTTTGCCTCGAAACATCCTGCCAAGCTTGGTCAGATGCATATGACGATGTCGAAATGCTCCTTCCAAAATTCACACAAGGTGTGGTTTGTGGTATCGGTGATGTCGAAACATCTCTTGAAAAGATGTTTCGTATACAGCTTCTTGAAGTTCGCTTGCTGGTCCAAGGGCTGGAGGAGAGGGGCGGTGCTAGGCGGAAGATAAAGAACCTTGATGAAGGAATACTCCGCTAGGATATCTTCCTCGAGGCCAGGAGGGTGGGCAGGGGCATTGTCCAACACCAGCAGACATTTCAGAGGGAGGTGCTTCTCTTCCAAGAATTTCTTCACTGTCAGGCTGAAACACAGATTTACCCACTCCGTGAACAAAAGCCTCGTTACCAAGGCTTTCGCATTAGCCCTCCACATCACTGGAAGCTTCTCCTTAAGCATTTTGTGGGCCTTGAAGGCTCGAGGAGTCTTGGAATGATAGACAAGTAGGGGCTTCACCTTGCAATCCCCACTGGCATTGGAACAAAGTGCGAGCGTAAGCCTGTCCTTCATAGGCTTATGCCCGGGTAGCTTCTTCTCTTCCTCCGTGATGCACGTCCAATGAGGCATTTTTTTCCAAAAAAAGGTCAGTCTCATCACAGTTGAAGACTTGCTGAGAACTGTAGCCTTCGTTGATCATCTTGTCGAACGTCTTTTTAAAGGCTTCGGCCGCTTTTGGGAGCCAATGGAAGCTCAGGAGCTAATGGATGCTCGGGAGCCATTGAATGTTTGGGTGCCAGTGGTAGCTCTTGACCCAGTGAGTGCTCTTGAAGAAGAGGTAAAACATGCACCAGTAGGCACTCCTGCGCCAATGAGCACTCAGCCGCTTCTGGAAGCTGAGATGCCAATGGGTGCTCTTCCGCTCTTGCACCAATGGGAGTTCTTGAATTACTTTAAGTACAGTAGGAAGGCAGAGTCCCTTCCTGCTTGAGAAGGACACAACAGGCACCAACAGAGGCTCAGTTGCCGTACACTTCTTAAGAGTTACACGAACACACAAAGGGACTAACTGGAGTAGGGAACATAAGAGGATAAAGGTCTGGCGCCAACAAACACTCAGAACTTTTCCTGCATGCAGCCTCATCAGATGGACACCCAGAGGACAACCTCCTCGAATCTTAGAAGAGGGTATTCTTTCACTACACTTACCCTCTAAGCCGTTGTCATCATGTGAAAAGCATTCTGGACTGTCCCAGAAGCTGCAAGAAGGACGCTGGTCCTCTTGTAACACACTGGCCTTCTTAGGAAGGACAGAAGGCGACACGTTACGAGTCCTCCTTTACAATGGATGAGACTCAGTAATAAACCGCCATTAGCGCCTGGGTGACAACTCCTCAGAGCTCAACCCACAAGCGGAAAGACGAGACACTTCCTTATAGACACCTTTCCAATGGCGCTCTGTCAAGACCTGGGATTTAACGACAGAACCGCCTGAGGGGGCGACTGTCCGTGGGCAAATCCCACTGACCTCCCTTGGGTTACCAGTATGCCTTCTCCCAGGTGCTGGAGAGTATGACAGGGACCTCTGCCTAGGAGAATCAGGGGACTAACAGCACCTCCTCCACTGCACAACGCTTCACTATCACAGGGTTGACAATGCTAACCCCAACACAACTGGCAATGATATGGGAAGGAAGTGTGGGTGACAAGCGAAGGAGCATGTGGTACAAAAATTTTTATAATAAAAATGTTATTGTTATAATACAATTAAGTTTGTTCATACTTACCTGGCAGATATATATAATTAGAGTGCCCACCCTCCTCCCCTCAGGAGACAAGGGTCATGAATAAAATATGAATAGAAAATGGGAATTGTTCCTGATATCCGCCTCCCAGCGGCGGGAATGGGTACTACCACCTGGCCGCCCACTACGTGTGCCGCGAGTTTTGAAATTCTGTCGGACGTCAGAAAATACAGCTATATATATATCTGCCAGGTAAGTATGAACAAACTTAATTGTATTATAACAATAACATTTTGTTCATGAAACTTACCTGTCAGATATATATATAGCTGAATCCCACCTTCGGATGGTGGGTAGAGACAGAATAGGATTTTTAGGAAACTTAAATTAAGTAAAAGATTTACTTCTTGGTTCCTTACCTGATAGCAAAGTAGACTCTGTGATTACTGTCACTTAAGCCTGCTTCTGCTTTTATCAGAGTTGCCAGCCAGGTGTAGACCTGTAGTGCTGGTGCACTCTGGATGCTCTGTCAACGGGGACGTGACCTCAATGTGACAAGACCATCTAGCCAAACATATGGTAGTAACACAGCAACCGACCACCACCTGACCAACTAACCAAAAAACCCCTGACAGTTAAACTAAAGAATGGGAGATTTCCACAGAAGATCTCACCATCAACCAAAAACACAATAAAAAACTAACCTAAACTAAGCTAAGGATAGGGAGAGAGCTACCTCAGCCCCCAAAAAACTGTGTCTGCCGAAATGTAAGGCCCCAAAGAACTACAGTTCTCGTAAATCGTCACATCCCGGATGGTAATGTGAGGCGGAATACGGAATTGCTCCTCCAAAAGGTGCTATCAAGGATATCTTTGATAGACATATTCCTTTGGAAGGCAAGAGAAGTAGCTACGGCTCTGACTTCGTGAGCTTTTCACTTTAAAGAGGCTCAAATCAGTCTTCTGGCAAGATGAATGAGCCTCTTTAATGACGTCCCTCAAGAAGAAAAGCCACAGCATTCTTCGACAACGGCAAATCTGGTCTCTTCACCGAGCACCAGAGATTACCTGAGGGACCTCTTATCTCTTTAGTTCTATTAACATAGAACTTGAGAGCCCTGACAGGGCACAGGGCTCTCTCTGGTTCTTGACCCACGAGACCCGACATACCTTTGATTTCAAAGCTCCTCGGCCAAGGATTAGACGGGTTCTCGTTTTTTGCCAAGAAAGACGGGCTCAACGAGCAGACAGCGTTGTCCCCCTTGAAGCCCACTAGGCTACTGAACGCTTGGATTTCACTAACTCTCTTCGCCGTCGCCAGAGAAGCTAGGAAAAGCGCTTCCTCGTCAAGTCCCTTAGAGAAGCTTCGTGGAGAGGCTCAAAGGGACTTAGCATTAGATGTTTCAAAATCACATCGAGATTCCATGAGGGTGGTCTTGCCTTGTGGAATCTTGGAGGTTTCGAACGACCTTAAGAGATCGTGTAGATCCTTATGTCGGAGAGGTCCAGTCCTCTGTGGCGAAAAACGGCAGACAACATACTCCTATAACCTTTAATTGTAGGAACTGCCAATTTCTGCACATTTCTTAAATAGAGCAAGAAATCTGCTATCTGGTTCACAGAGGTTGTGGAAGAGGAAATTCCTTCCTTTTTGCACCATGCCCTGAAGGAGGCCCACTTAAGACTGGTAGACAGCTCTTGAAGAGGCTCTTCGAGCATTAGCGATTGCCTCTCGCAGCTGCCTTTGAAAAGCCTCTCGCTCTGGCCAACTTTCGATAGTCTGAACGCAGTCAGAGCCAGAGCGGAGAGGTTTTGGTGATACCTTTTGAAGTGAGGCTGTCTGAGTAGATCTCTCCTCCAGGCAACGTTCTTGGGAAGTCCACAAGGAAAGTCATGACCTCTGTGAACCACTCTCTTGCTGGCCACATCGGGGCAATCAGAGTCAACCTTGTCCCTTCTGAAGCTGCGAACTTCCTCATGACCTCCCCCATGATCTTGAATGGGGGAAAGGCGTAAAGATCTAGGTCTGTCCAGTTCCAGAGCAACGCGTCCACCGCAATTGCCCCTGGATCCAGAACTGGGGAGCAATACAGAGGAAGCCTCTTCGTCCTCGACGTAGCGAACAGGTCGACTAGAGGATGTCCCCGACAATCTCTCCATAATTGTTGACAGACTTCCTGGTGCAAGATCCATTCTGTTGCAGAATTCTGATTTACGACGACTGAGAAGGTCCGCCCTGACATTCTGAACCCCTGCCACAAATCTCGTCAGGATCTTGATGTGCCTTGCGTCTGCCCATAGCAGAACTTCCCTCGCAAGGAGAAAAAGGGATCTGGAGTGAGTTCCTCCCTGATTCTTTAGATATGCAAGGGCTGTGGTACTGTCTGAGTTGACTTGAAACGCCTTGCCTGACAGTTTTTGTCTTCGAAGAACTGCAGCGACAGGAATATCGCTGCCAGTTCCTTTACATTGATGTGCCAGGCTACCTGTTCCCCTCTCAGGAGCCTGACACTTCCTCCCCTCCTAGTGTTGCTCCCCAACCGGAAATGGAAGCGTCTGAGAACAACACTAGGTCGGGGCTCAGAAGATTTAGGGAGAAGCCCTCTCGCAACTTCCGAGGGTGTCGAGGCCCACCATCTTAAGTGTCTTTTATTACGTTTTTGTTTTGAGATCCTTATGATCGCATTCCAGGTCCTGCCTTCGACTTCCATTCTTCCGCGCAAGGAAAAATTGAAGAGACCTGAGGTGCAGTCTTCCCAGCAAGACAAACTTTCCCAGCGAGGAAATGGTGCCCAGCAGACTCATCCACTCCCTCGCCGAACAAGCTTCTCTACCTAGGAAGGCTGCGACTTTCTCTAAACCCAGCCGCTGACGTTCCTGGGATGGAAACGCCCGAAAAGCCACTGAATCCATCTGAATCCCCAGATACACGATGGACTGTGTCGGGGTCAGATGCGACTTTTCGGAGTTGACCAAAAAGACCAGAGATTTTGCTAGGGCTAACGTCAACTGAAGGTCCTTCAGACATTTTCGTCTCGACGACGCTCGATCAGCCAATCGTCGAGGTAGAGGGATATCCCTGATCCCTGAAGAATGGAGCCACTTCGCTTATTCTCAGTATCATTGTAAAAACCATCGGGGCCGTGCTGAGACCGAAACAAAGGGCTCTGAATTGCCAAACCCTGTTGTCTAAGACGAATCTCAGGTACTTCCTTGAAAGCGGGTGGAACGGGGACGGTGAAAGTACGCAGGTCCAGAGACACCATCCAGTCGCCAGGTCTCAAGGCTCCTAGCAACCGACTGAGTCTCCATTTTGAACTTGTTCTTCTCCACAAAAAGATTGAGCCTGCTCACATCCAGGACTGGGCGCCAACCCGACGACTGCTTCGGTACCAGGAAAATCCTGTTGTAGAAGCCCGGTGACCCCATGTCCAAGACTTGCTCCACCACTCTTTTTTCGACCATCTGGTCTAAAAGATCGAAAAGGATACTTTTTTCTTCTCTGATAAGACGGAGAGAGGTCTCTGGGAGTTGATGTTAAAGGAGGAGGATGTAAAAAGGGGATCTTGTACCCTGCTCTACGATCTTGAGAGTCCAAGGATCCGCCCCATCTCTACCTCCATGCCTCCGCAAAGACTTCAGCCTGGCCCCAACTGGGCGTCTGAAGGACTGTGCCAAGAGGTCCTGGGTCGCCTTCTCCTGCAAACTCGTTGCAAGATCCTTTACCATAGCCTGGGGGAAGAGATGGTCCGAAAGAGGCGCAAAGAGCAATTCCGCTTTCTGAGCGGGAGAAACCGACTTCGCCGGTAAATTACATAAAAGAGCTCTTTTCTTAGGAAAGCCGTCCAAAATGAGAAACCAGCTCTTCCGAACCATCCCTGACGGCCTTGTCCATACACGACAACACCGCTGGACAGCTCCCCCAGACTGAGAGAATCAGGACTTCTAGACTGAAGGTCCAAAAACTCCCAAGCACCAGTCTAAGAAATTAAAGACACTCAAAGTGCGCAGCAGTCCCTTCAAGTGGTGGTCAGTCTCCACAGGAGTCCAGGACACCTTAGCAGAAGATAAGAGGGACCTCCTCTGAGCGTCCACTAAAACTGGAGAAGTCCCCAAAAGAGCGGACGAAGGAACCTTTACCCCCCACGTCCTCCTTGGTTTCATACCAAATTCCTCCTTTCCCGGAGAGTCTAGAGGGAGGAAGGGCGAAAGTGGTCTTGCCCTGGTCCTTCCTTCGAGACATAAAATCTTGTAGCTTCTTGAAAGCCCTCTTGGTCGAAAGCGACGTCTTCATTTCGACGAACTCAGGGGTCTTAACAGACTTAGAAGACGAAAGTTGAGAGGGAGGAGACCTAGGGGCTGCCGGCTGAAACTTATCCCCGAAGGATGAACGTAACAGCCGCACAAGAACCTTATAGTCCGAGACAGCCGAAGCTACAGGAGGTTCTTCTTCGACTGAACTCCCTGGACTACTAAGTTCCCCTTCCTCCCTAAGAGGAACTGGAGAACGTCCATCCGGAGAGGGCGTACGTCCAGCAGGCTTAGGCCTGAACAAAGACTTCCGTTGATTGGAAGTCACCGCTTCAGGTACGGAATCGCCCTTACGACGATCCTTTGAAGGACGGACATCCTGCGAACGTAGCGCGTCCTTTGAAGCAACGGGAACTGTCTTACCAGACACGTCCCTACGAGAGGAAGCGCGCTCTCCTGACGAGAGGCGCCAAAAGCGTCCTGCTTAGCCAGCAAGCGTCCTGCTGAGCGTCCTCAAAAGCGTCCTCCCCTCGCCCGCCTAAAAGCGTCCTGCTTCGAACGGCGAGCGTCCTGCGAGCGTCCTCAAAAGCGCCCTGCCGAGAGCGCAAAGCGTCCTGCTTCTTCGAACGGCGACTGACGTCCTCCTGGCCGAGCGTCCTCCAAAGCGTGTGCGAAAAATCTACTCGGAGAACGAGAACGGTGACGATCCGGAGGCGGAGAGAGAGACGAACGAGACGAGAGAGAATGAGACTGCTTCCTCCTCTTGACGGGCAGCCTAACGTCCTTTCTCCGCTTAGGCTCGACTGCTGCTGGGCGAGTCCTTTGAGCCATGAGAGACGTAATCTGGTCCTGAAGGGACACAAGGATATCCTTCGTAGGTGACGAAGGAGCAGAAGAAGGGGCAGGACTGACCCTGCAAGAAGGCGAGGGGCGAGGGGACGCCTCCTTCCTTCTAGCAGGTACAGCTACCTGCATCTCAGGTGAACACGCCTGTGCGCGCAACCCAACGTCCTCGTCGGTTGAGACTCTACCTCTCTTCTGAGGAGGAAAAGCGTCATACGCGTCCTCTGACGAAAGTGGTGACATAGGACGTGAAGCGTCCTCAAAATGATATTGTTAGTATACAATAAAGTTTTGTACATACTTACCTGGCAGATATATACTTAGCTTAGGTCTCTGACGTCACGACAGAAAATTCAAAACTCGCGGCACACGCAAACAGGTAGGTCAGGTGATCTACCTTACCCTCCGCTGGAGGCGGGTGTAAGAACCAGTCCCCCTTTCTGTCAGGTTATTTTCTTCCACCTGTCTCCTGAGGGGAGGCTGGGCGGGCCATCAACCGTATATATCTGCCAGGTAAGTATGTACAAAACTTTATTGTATACTAACAATATCATTTTTGTACATGAACTTCCCTGCCAGATATATACTTAGCTGATTGACACCCTTGGTGGAGGGAAAGAGACACATACTTACTTAGAAAGTGGGGACAACACATGTTAAAGGAATACATAATATAAACCTCTGGTTCTTACCTGATTTAGGCAGAAGACTTGATAGTTACTGTCTATTAGTCTGCGTTGCCTAAAGAGTCTCAGCGAGGGCGTGACCTATGGCTGAAGAACTCTTTGGGTCTACCAATGGGAACTGAGTCCACTTACTTGGCAGAATCCAAGCAGGATCTGGTCAATGGGGATCACCCGCTTACATGCCAGAGCCTATCACTACCAATTGCAAGGAGCCTCAAGCACAACCGATCACCTAACCAAATACTAACATTAGTATACGAAAGAAGGAGCTGCCTCCTGCAACCTCCTTCGTACAACCAAAAAACTCAAACTTAAAACTAACAGGGAAAAAGGATTAAAAAGGATGTGTTTCAGCTCCCTGCCCCAGCACTGAATCCGCCGATACGTAAGGGCCTAGCCCAAAACACTTATCATACGTAATCGATACGTCCCTTAGGTAGTGATTAGAGAAGACTGATTCACACCTCCAAAAAGTGGCCTTCATAAGGTTTTGTGTAAATGACAATTCTTCGTTGAAAGCCAAAGACGTCGCGATGGCCCGTTACCTTCGTTGCTGCCTTGACTTTCAGAAGGTTAAACTGTTGCTGATTGCAAGAAGTGTGTGCTTCTCTAATAATATTCCTGATAAAGAATGAGAGTGCATTTTTAGATAAGGGCCTACTGGGGTCCCTTACAGAGCACCAGAGATTGCTCTCATTAGCGGCAAGTCTTTTCTTCCTCTGAAGATAATATTTCAGGC
This sequence comes from Macrobrachium nipponense, assembly GCF_015104395.2. Taxonomy (NCBI): domain Eukaryota; kingdom Metazoa; phylum Arthropoda; class Malacostraca; order Decapoda; family Palaemonidae; genus Macrobrachium; species Macrobrachium nipponense. The sequence continues at coordinate 6,393,082 of NC_061090.1, read as the reverse complement.
TTCTCACCGGGCAAAGAGATCTCTCCTCTTCTGTCCCAACTAAGGAGGATAAGCTTTTGATTTCGAAGCTCCTGGGCCACGGCGAAGAAGGGTTTTCATTCTTGGCTAGGAAAGCCGGAAGAAAAGAGCAAACCGCGGAGCCTCCTTGGAAACCTACCTCACCTTCTAGAGCCTGCAGCTCGCTGACCCTCTTCGCTGACTGCTAACGCACAGAGAAAAAGTCTTCATCGAAAGGTCTCTGAACGAAGCAGCATGGGGAGGTTCGAACCTTGAGGACCTCAGGAAGAGCAGCACGACATCAAGATTCCAGCTAGGCACTAAGGAGGAGGTTCTTTTAACCGTTTCAAACGATCTGATTAAATCATGGAGGTCCTTGTCCTCAGATATGTTTAATCCTCTATGACGAAAAACTGAGGAAAGCATGCTCCTGTATCCCTTGATGGTGGAGACAACCAACCCGCATTTTTCCCTCAGGAAGATAAGGAAATCTGCAATCTGAGTCACAGAGGTACTGGAGGAGGAAACTTTATGAGTCCTGCACCAGCGTCGAAAAACATCCCACTTCGACTGGTAGACTCGAGATGTGGAAGGTCTACGTGCATTGGCAATAGCCCTTGCAGACTTTGCCGAAAAACCCTTAGCTCTGACGAGACTCTTGATAGTCTGAATCCAGTCAGACTGAGAGCGGGGAGGTTTTTGTGAAACCTGTCGAAGTGGGGCTGTTTGAGCAGATCGACTCTTAGAGGTAGGGATCTTGGGACATCCACCAGCCATTCCAGTACCTCTGTGAACCAGTCGTGGGCGGGCCAGAACGGAGCTATCAACGTCATCCTTGCTCCCTCTGACGCTGCGAATTTCCTTAACGTTTCCCCTATAATCTTGAAAGGCGGGAACGCGTAAAGATCCAGATTCCTCCAATCCATCAGGAATGCATCTATTGCCACTGCTCTTGGGTCTGCAATAGGGGAGCAGTATAGATCTATCCGCGCATTCCTGGAGGTCGCAAATAGATCGAGATGGGGCCTGCCCCACGTCCTCCACAGCTCCTGGCATACGTCCGCGTGCAGAGTCCACTCTGAGGGAAGGACTTGATTCCTTCTGCTTAGCAGATCCGCTCTGACATTTCTTTCTCCCTCTGTACGAACCTGGTGAGAAGCCTTATGTTCCTTTCCTCTGACCACAAGAGGAGCGATCTCGCTGTCTCGTACAGGGAGAAAGAGTGAGTCCCCCCCTGTTTCCGAATGTAAGCCAGGGCTGTAGTGTTGTCGGAGTTGATCTGAACATATTTCCCTTTTACGAGGGGTTCGAAGGTCTTGAGAGCTAACCAAATCGCTGTTAGCTCCTTCTTGTTGATGTGCCAGGACACCTGATCCCCCATCCAGGTGCCTGACACTTCTCTCGACCCGAGAGTAGCTCCCCAACCTTTGGCCGAAGCGTCTGCATACAACACTAGGTTGGGGTTCCGAACCTGCAAGGAAAGGCCTTCCTTGAACAATAGAGGGTCTAGCCACCAACGTAGATCCTCCTTTATCTCTTGCGAAATCTTGAACGCAAAAGTCCAGACCTTGAGATTTCCGATCCCAGTTCCTCGTCAGGAAGAACTGTAGGGTCTGAGGTGCAACCTTCCTAGAGAAACGAATTGCTCCAGCGAGGAGAGTGTCCCCAACAGACTCATCCACTCCCTCGCTGTGCATACATCTTTCTCTAGAAAGATTGCTACCTTCTCCAAACCTCGGGTTATCCTCTCTGGGGACGGATACGCCCGAAAAACCTGAGAAGCCATCAGAATCCCCAGATAGATACGCTCTTGACTGGGGATTAGCTGTGACTTCTCGAAATTCACTAGCAAACCCAGAGAAGCTGCTAGATCCAACGTCACTCGTAAGTCCTCCAGACATTTCTCCTTGGATTTGGCCCTGATAAGCCAATCGTCCAAGTAGAGGGAAATCCTCACTCCCTCGAGATGAAGCCACTGGGCAACGTTCTTCATCAGTCCTGTGAATACTTGGGGGGCCGTGGAAAGGCCGAAGCATAGGGCCCTGAACTGAAAAACGTTCCCTCCCCACATGAATCTGAGATATTTGCGAGAAGAAGGATGGATCGGCACATGGAAGTAAGCGTCCTGAAGGTCCAGCGACACCATCCAGTCCCCGGGACGAAGAGCTGCTAAGACTGATGACGTCGTCTCCATAGCGAACTTCCTCTTCTTCACAAAGACATTCAGGGCGCTCGCGTCCAGAACCGGTCTCCATCCTCCTGAGTTCTTGGGAACTAGGAACAGACGGTTGTAGAACCCCGCTGAAAGAGGGTCCTGAACCATCTCTATTGCCTCTTTCTCTAACATCAGCTCTACCGCTAGAGCGAGGGCTTGATTCATTAGTGGTCTTTGTATTTGGCCACCAGTGCCCTTGGAGTGGTGGTCAAGGGTGGTCTCGAAATAAAGGGAATGAGGTATCCCCTCTTGATGATCGCGAGGGACCAGTTGTCCGCCCCCTTTCGTGCCCAGACATCTGCAAAGTTCAGAAGTCTGGCACCCACAGTTGTCTGGAGGACACCCGAACTACTTCTTGGCCCTAATAGACCGGGAGAAGGTCCTTCCTCTTCTAGGTGGTCTCGAACCTCTGGAGGAAGAAGAGCGAGACGAAGGTCCTCCTCGAAAGGGTTCTTGCCTACTTTGAGCCTCTTTCTTCGTCTTCTGCTGAAACGAAGGTTTCGGAATTCTAGCTGAGCGAGCTAGCACATCCTGCGTCGCTTTTGCTGATAACGAGCTGGAGATATCGTTAATAGTCTTCTTGGGGAAGAGTTGCGGGGAAAGCTGTGAATACAGCAAGGAAACTCTCTGTGCGTGAGAAACCGCCTTGGTAAGAAAAGAGCAGAAAACGGCCCTCTTCTTTACCACTCCTGCACCAAAAAGTGAAGCAATTTCCCCGGAACCGTCTCTCACTGCCTTGTCCATGCAAGACAGAACTGCGTGGAGGTCTTCAGGCGAAAGAGTGTCTTGCTCTTGAGTCCTCTTAGCCAACACTCCCAGGGTCCAGTCAAGAAAGTTAAAAACTTCTAAGACTCGGAACATTCCCTTCAGAAGGTGATCCAACTCGCTCATACCCCACGTCGTCTTCGCAGAATTCAGCGCCGAGCGACGTGCGGAATCGACCAACGAAGAGAAGTCCGAGTCTGCAGAAGAGGGAAGAGTTAGACCCAAGGGCTCTCCTGACTCGTACCAGAACCCCATCTTACCCGTCAGCTTGGACGGGGGAAAAGAAAAAAACTGTCTTGCCCTTCTCTTCTTTGAAAGCAACCAGTCGTCAAAGTTCTTCATAGCCTTCTTCATAGACACTGTAGGCTTCATCTTAACGACTGAAGACTTCTTAGCCGTATTGGTCGTTGAAAATAAGGACGGAGGAGACGGAGGAGCAACGGCCGAAAGAGACTCCCCAAAATCTTGCAAGAGGAGGTCTGTAAGTCTCTTATACGAAGAAACCGAAGCATCCTTGGGCAAATCTTCCTCCGAATCAGCAACAAATTCTTCCGAAGAATGACGTCTAGAAGCTCTACTGCCCGAGGAGAGCTAATCCTTGGAGAGCGCCTGTTCGGAGGCCTATAGCGACCGCGCCTACTGGAAGAGAAACCACTGGGAGAGCGCTTACACGGGGAGCGCCTACCAGGAGAGCGCCTACTTTGAGAGCGCCTCCCAGGAGAGAGCCTACTAGGAGAGCGCCTAGTTGGAGAGCGCCTACTAGGAGAGCGCCTACTTTGAAGGCGCCTCCCAGGAGAGAGCCTACTTGGTGAGCGCCTGCTAGGAGAGCGCCTACTTGGGGAGCGCCTACTAGGAGAGCGCCTACTTTGAGAGCGCCTCCCAGGAGAGAGCCTACTTGGTGAGCGCCTGCTAGGAGAGCGCCTACTTGGGGAGCCGCCTACTAGGAGAGTGCCTACAAGTGGAGGCCCGTCTGTCGGAAACAGATTCTAACTCCACAGAAGAGCGTCTGGATACGGGAGAGCGCCTATCAGGCTCTCTGCGCCTGCTAGGCTCTTGGCGCCTGCCATCCTCAATACGCCTGCCAGGCTCTTGACGCCTGCCACGGGGAGAGAAAACATCCACAGACGAATCCCTGTCAGAAGCGCGGCGCTTACAAGGCTCTGAGCGCCTATCCAATCGGGAGTGATCTAACGGAGGAGAAAACTTCCGTTGCCGCCTACCAGGCTCTTGGTGCCTACTAGGCTCTTGGCGCCTACTAGGCTCTTGACGCCTACTAGGCTCCGAGCGTCCGTCAAAAGGAGAGTGGCCACAGGCGAAGAACTCTTCCTTCGCTCCTGACGAAAACGAGGCTCTTGACGTCTGTCAAGCTCTTGACGCCTAACTGAAGAGGAGCGGAAATCCTGAGGAGAGAGCCTGTCTGGCTCCTTACGCCTTACATGCTCACAACTCTTGCTGGGAAGAGAGGAGAGCCTACTCGGAGAAAGATCCCGAGCTCCAGCCTGCACTTCTGACCTCCTACTAACAGGCTCAAAAGCTCTTCTAGCCAAAGGAGATTTAGCCGAAGGAACGTTCTTAGACTTCTTCACCGGAAGTGAGGCGTCCTTCCGACGATGAGGAGTCCCGGCAATAGACTCCGCTAAAGCCGCAATCTGCGCCTGCAGACCCGCCAGGATACGCGCAGGAGATCTCTTAAACTCCTCTGGGACAGTGGACGAAGTCCGGAGAGCGAACCAGAGATCGTGAACCGACGAAATCTTGGTTCTCTTGCGTTCCACTTCTGGCTCTTCCGCGAAGGATTCGGGGCTGGAAGGAAGGGCGCAAGGATCCTTCCAGGGCCTCTTGAGAGGGCGAGACGACTCCGATGCGCTCCATCTACGCTGAGGAGAAGGCGACGAAGATGACGAGAAGCACTGGCGCAATAACTCCTTCTTGGTTCGATCCAAGGCAGCCTGGGAACGAGCAACAGGAACTGCCGAGGGGACGCCTGACCGGTGGGGGTTCTCCCTAACCTTCCTGCGGCTTTCGACTTTCCTCCTCCACTGGGTCTGGGAGTCTGGAAGAGGTCTAGGCCTGGAAGCGTTAGTGAGCCGGTCAGACGCACCCTCCACTACACTAGGGGCACTGCACTGATCACTTGCACTATCATCACTCTTACCTTGTCGAGAGCGAGCGAGGCTCTCCTTACTCCTGATCGAGGCTCTCCAGCACAACTTCCGAAAACGAATCTTCGGGTTCAAAGCTGGGCGCAGGGGCTGAAACTGGAGAAGGAACTACTTCTACTACAGGATTCTCAGCGTCAACTTCACTCATCCTCGATCTACTAGAACTCTTTGAAGAAGCCTTGCGCACCCTATCCTTCTCTAACTTTCTCACATAAGAAGAGAGAGCCTTCCAACCATCCTCATCCAAATTCTCACACTCTTTGCAAGGGTTAATAAAAGAGCATTCATTCCCTCTACACGACTCACATACCGAGTGAGGATCTAATGCAGCTTTAGGAAGCCTAACTTTACATTCCTTCTCTGAACAAACCCTAAATAAACTAGGTTTCTTAACTTCAGAATCATCCATGATTATAGATATGTAAGAGAAATCCAAAAGAAAAATCCAAAAAACAGTCCAAAAAGCGTATGCCAAGCCAACAAACAAAGGGTACTTCACCAAAATCCAAATCGTCGGCAACGAGAACGAATTTTAACTATCGTAAGGACTGAACAACAGGTGTTGTCCAGCCGGCGACAGAAAATAATCTGACAAGAAAGGGGGACTGGTTCTTACACCCGCCTCCCAGCGGCGGGTAAGGTAGATCACCTGACCTACCTGTAGCGTGTGCCGCGAGTTTTGAATTTTCTGTCGTGACGTCAGAGACCTAAGCTAAGTATATATCTAGCAGGGAAGTTCATGTACAAAAACGAAAAGTCCTTTTCAACGGACGCGAGTCTCTCCGAGCGCTCCACCCCTTGCGCGGGGAGGACGCTTCGGAGGACGAAAAGCAATCCTTCAGGACGCGCGCTCGTGCGCGCTCCTTGGCAGCCTGGGACTTAGCAACAAGGCCTGCCGAAGGGACGCCAGATCGGTGGGGAGCCCCCATAACCCTCTTGCGGCTTTCGACATACCCACTCCCTGAGTCCTGGGAGTCCGATAGAGGTCTAGGCCTAGAGGCATTATGGGGCCGATCTGACGCCCCCTCCACAACACTAGGGGCACTATCACAAACTTTCACAGGGCCAGTTTCTAAGGCCAACACTTTCGATTCAAGAGCGCGAATAGACTCAAGAATCAGAGAAAGGGTGTTACCTTCTCCAGACACAGCAATAGGGCCCGAAGGCAACAAAACAGGATTAGGTTGAACAAAATCTACCGGTGTTAGAGGAGGAGAAATGTTACATTCCTTACCTTTTGTAGAACTGCTCTTGGAGGAAGACCTCCTGACTCTATCGCGCTCCAATTTACGTCGATAGGTCTCATACATCTTCCATTTATCATCTGACAAATCCTTGCATTCATTGCACCGATCATCAACCAAGCAAACATGCCCCCTGCATTCCATACAAACTGTGTGAGGATCAACTGAAGGTTTAAGAAGCCTCACCTTACATTCACTCCTCACACACACTCTGAAACTCCCTGTACTTGATCCCGACATCATGTTCACAGAAAAGCCAATCCAAAATCAAAAACCAATCCACTATTACGCGTGCCAATCCAACAATCCAGAAGTCGATACCAAAAGTCAATCCAGATAATTTAAAGCGAGATAAATAAAAAATCCTAGACGGAGGTACTGCAAACAGTTGTTTCCAGCACCGGCGACAGAAAAAATATGAATAGAAAATGGGAATGGTTCCTGATATCCACCTCCCAGCGGCGGGAATGGGTACTACCACCTGGCCGCCCACTACGTGTGCCGTGAGTTTTGAAATTCTGTCGAACGTCAGAAAATACAGCTACATATATATCTGACAGGTAAGTTTCATGAACAAAATGACATTTTCATATAATAAAATAAGTTTCAATAATACCTACCCAGCAACTACACAGCTATAAGTGGAACTTACAGCTGTGCAACCACGGGCAAATTATATCATTAAAATTAAAGAACTAGAGAGAGAGAGAGAGAGAGAGAGAGAGAGAGAGAGAGAGAGAGAGAGAGAGAGAGAGAGAGAGAGAGAGAGAAACAAACTGAAATAGAGTTATCCAACTAGGTGTCCATGTATCACAAGAAAACTACTTGAACACCTGTGTAACATACAATACTGAGAGCTCAGAGCCGCGGATGCTACTAGGTGCTCGGCGCCGATGGATGCTACTAGGCACAGCGGATCCGCTGAGCACTTGTGGATGCTATTAGGCACTTGGCGCCGGACACTCCATAGCTGGCTCCCTCAGTATACTATAAGATAAATGCAAGACATAATCTTAGGTCAAACATATGGCTAAAGACAGGATCAGCCAAAGTAACTCAGCATCAGGTAAGCTAATAGCTTTGACAGCAAGCGTAATATTTCGTCAGTCTAGCTACCTAACAGTTTGTTTGGTTTAAGCTAAGCAGGCACACTAAATCAACACTACTTTATTCCTTTAACTGGTTTCAAGTACAGCCCTCTATAGGGTTGTTCTCTCTGTAGTGGGCTCTTGTACGTTTTCAAAGCAAGTGGTTTCCAATAATAATATTATATCAATAATAATAATAATACATCATTAATAATTTTATTTTTGCTTTTAATTGGATTTCAATAGTCATCCTCCGAAAATCCATCATAACTAATTCCCTCCTGCTACATTTGGCTTTATGCCTATACATACTTAATTTTGGAAAGATTGACAAGCATTTAGATTTATTGCAAATTTGCTGCATTAGTGAACATGCTAATAAGCAAAAGTGATGAAAACACCTTAAAACAATAATTATTAATCCCCCCTTGCGGAAATAAAATTCAACACCAACATCATTCTCATAACGAATGCAATGTTTACATTATTACGCTACTCTATCAGGAAGACAGCTAATGCAGTGTTTCCATTATTACGCTACTTGCTTATTAGCTAAGAGTCATCTCACTTTGTTGCATTACTCATCGTAAAAATAAGTTAATCAAAAGATCGCTATTGAAACGTGTTATCGAACAATATCTGATAATTAGCAAGTGTAAACAGCAGTCCGACAAACCAGTGTTTACATATTATAGTCTGACACTCGTCAAAAAGTAGTTGACCAATTAACTGCATGTCGGTGTAAATGCGAACTAAAGATGAATTAGTACTTCAATGAAAAGAAATAATACAAGGAAAAAACTCATCCTGTAGCTTTCAGTTAGAGTTATTCCACTTTCGGCTTCTATACCGAAATCTGGTAAATAACCGGCAAAATTGAATAACTACAGCCGACACCAGATGTTTACACCAGGAGTCACAGAAACGGAATGAGCTAATTGGCTGTGTCGTCCTAACCTTCTCGCTAGGGGGAGAGACTGTGTCACCTAAACACTTATCGGTGTCGCTACCGCGAAATTTGAATCTATACTGCTGTGAATAACAGAAACTATAGCTAGGGGAAACAACCGAGTGGACTACCTGGGCCAGTCTTGCCTGCTCGTTGACCCACCTTCCAGAAAAAGTTACTTAACACATCCTGACACCGGAGATGGACACCAGTCACAAGTCATCAGTCGTGGAAGGAACACCTTGAGACCTCTACTTTCCTCTTGAAATAAGAGTTTTCTCCCAAAGTACAAAATAATGATATAATTTAAGATTAAACAGAGGTGAATGAACTTCTAGCCAAGAGCAGTGCAAAATTACCTCCATGACTCTTTCAAAATTTTTACTTAAGACGCCTTATGTGTAGAAGATTGACACCATCTCGATGCTTGCAGAGTCACTTGTGTCAATAAACTTTCCATTTCATATGCTAAATCCGCACATCACTCGTACCCATAGACGCTGGGACACTTTCTTCACAACAATCTTAAACGATGATGCTGTTCGCCCTCGAGTCCAAGGAAACTCGCGATTTTTTGGGAGGAAAGAAGAAGAGCGCTGGATAATTTAGAAATAAATAGTTAAACATCAGTGTAAGGTGTAAGGTATTGCTTCCACGACCAATGACTCGTGACTGGTGCCCATCTCTGGTGACAGAACGTATTAAAGTACTTTTTCTGGAAGGTGGGTCAACGAGCAGGCAAGAATGGCCCAGGTAGTCCACTCGGTTGTTTACCCTATACATTAGGTTGGGTTGGGTTAGGCTAGGATTGTGGCCTTTGTAACTAGTCAGCTTATTTTTACAACAGTTCCAACTAAGTTTTTCTTAAGTAATTTGCCTAGCTAGCTATGCGTTTGTGTTTTGAATGATGATGGTAATAGCTGCATGTGGGAAATGAGTTATTTTTTTTTTTTGGATGTAGGGGTGTACTGTAATAAAAAAAACAATAATAATTTCCTACATGTATTACTATCATAATCATTCAAAACACATTAGGGTAAAATACCAAAGGACCAGCCTCTACCATAACACAACCACCTTCCCGAATATCAGAAATTGCTTATGGCCTTACCTACCTAGTAGGTAATTTGCGACATGGGAGAAAAAACTTACTACTAGGTAGGTACCTACCTAGGTAGCTACTTCGTGAGGAAAGCAGAGGTCTCGAGGTGTTACTTCAAAGGACACTGGCTCTTGACTAATGTCTATCCTGGGTTACATGACGTGTTAAAGTACTTTTTGGGGAAGGTGGTCGCGCTACGATAGAGGCCTTCCATTCTGAATTTAGCCTAACACACCCAAGAAACTACGTTAGCTAGTAGCTACTAGGTAGGCTATACTAGTAGGCTAATTAGGTAGTAGGCTACCTAGTAGTACTAGGTATACTAGGTATTTAGCCAAAGAAAAATGGAGTTGGAACTGTTGTAAAAATTTACTGAAACCTTATACTAATACTCATGACAGCAGCGAATTTGGACCCCTAAACTGAAGGATTACCACCCGCCTCAAAACCTAAAACATCGTATCCCTACAAACGACCAAGCAGCGTCAGTCTAGGTCTAGGCTAACAAGACCGCTAGGCTTGTCAGGGCAACAGAAGCAATTACCTTCCTAGTTAAGCCTAGATTCGTACCAAAATATAAATTCATAAGATGAAGATAATTAAGACACGTCTTGCAAATGAATAAATACTTTGCCTAAGGCAAACTTATTTTAGCTAAAGCAAAGGGTAGCATTGGCTACCCGACACGAATACCTAAAAACAACGGCATTTTTAGCGGTTTCACTTACAGTAAAATCTCTATAACACGACAAAAGCTTGCTTATTACAGCACTTACACGTTCTCTTTTTCATCAGCCATGATTGGCCTAATAAAAACTCGTAATTTGGCGAAATTATTTTCAAAGTGCAAACCACCACGAAGATAAAATTTGAAGTCAAATGAACCCGAGGCAGAGTGACGTCAGACAATAACAGACCGTCTGATTGGCCAATACCTTAAGGCGACTTTGTCTTTCTAACTGGTGATTGGTTGTACGAGCGAAAGGAAATGAAAGGGCGTCCTTTCAATCATAGAGAATATATAATTAAATTCAGAAAGAATTTGCCACTGATAAGGTCTCTAATAAGTGGATATAAGCGTTGACATTTGAAGAAATAACTGGGAAAATCCCTCGGAAAGGGAAGCGACCCGGTTAATGTCAGTAACTTGAAAAAGTGAAGATAGTACAGTACTACTAAGCTCTAATTCTTATATTCATCATAGTACATTTTCGTTTACCCACAATCCTATCATTTCAAACTTCATTTGCCTTCAGTAATTTACTTTTGTGTTTTAGCAATGAATTTAACATTTTTGTCACTTATCTCGATGCTCGGCCGGGGTCGGACATTATTTTGGTACTGATAATTTGAGTTTAAATTTTATTTTTCATGAATAACGTTCATGAATGTGATATCCGTTTTTCAGTAAACTAGAATCTACGTTTTTTTTTGCTAGCATGGTTCAGAGATCAATTTCGTGATTATTCTAACTTTCCAGCAGGCTCCGTTGATTGGCAAGACTCAATGATATAAAGAAAAGAGCAATCGAACATTCCTGCGCATACTTGATAAAATTAAGCGGAAATATAACTTATAAATATCAAAATAAAATATGAAATTCTAAAAAATTTATATAATTACCAACTTTTTTTTTGCGCGAGTTGTAAGTCATATTCAGCTATGCATGACCAGAACTCTGATATGAGATTTTCAAAGTATATAAAAAAACATTGTAATTTTAACTTAAATAGAAAATGCCTTTTCCTTCACTACATTCTAATAAGTTGTATTGTTTACAATTAAGTCACTGACATACCTACATTTTTTAAAGCATAAATTCAGTGAAAGTCTTGGATAAGTCAGTAATATTTATAGTTACCATATATATTTCATTTTTTTTTTTTTTGTCTTATTCGTGTATATGAGACATTCGGCCTTAATAGTAGCCTATTTAAAAATGCTGAAAATCTTGAATCCAAAATATATATGAATCATAACATAGCTTTGTCTATTAAATTCTGCCGTTGATTTTTTTTTTCTTTTTTTTTTGTACCTGGGAATGCAGGTCACAATGTGGCCACTGCATTAAGGGGTGTACCCCGTGCGCAAGTTGAGAGGTTGCCAAGTACATGCATACGTCGTTTGATTGTTTGTATGGTGTCTTTCACCTTGCATGGAACCAGTGCCATACGTCGTAATGGACACCGTACATCGAAATTGCTACTTGCGTCTGCCGTAATCACGTTAAGTTAGTCAAGAGAGAATAACGACACTCTCGTACGTCGGCAGACCTCTCGCATTAGTCGCATGACATGGAGACAGTCGACATTTGTCGTCGCTTGACCGCGACAATTACATGCAACAGATAGTTGTCGCAATCACTAGGTGAACGTTGTGAAACTCGGCGACTGTGCGAGGAAACATGGAGACAAGATCGCAATTCGGCCGTAATCCGGCCATTGCGATGGTGGCAGGACTGAATTGCCGATGTGCGAGTCCAGCCGTGTCTCTAGTGTTGCATTTTTATTCTTTTAACATCTTATTGAATGGTCTGGGTGCAGATTAATAGTTTTTTTTTCTCCACTTTGATGATAATTCATCGATGATTTTTTATGTGCTTACAGTGTCGTTTGTTATGTATTCTACCTATCAGATTTTTAAAGTTCCCAATTCCATTTGATTTGTTCCATGCCGACTGAATGTTGTTGTAAAATGAGCTGACCTTATGCCAGAACGAGCTCTTGGTCCAGAGCAGCCAGTCACAAGCTTCACACATCCGCTCAACACATATCTTGCACTTGTGGGAAATGAGTGAAACAAGATTAAAGTAATTTTTATTACGACCAGTTTAGTTCTCAATTAGACGTTAAAAAAAGTAAACTCCAATAAATTGGTATGCACATACAACAGGTATTCACTGATTTTAAATCTTAATGAAAAGAACAATCTGTTTAAGATTTTATCTTGTGGACTATAGCATGGAAAAAAAATTCTGTTTTAATGACTAAATACAGTTCAAAATGTCACTTAAAATACAACATAGAAGAAAACAGAAGAACAGACTGAAGAAAGATTCACCTGTTTGTAGAATTAGCATACGTTAATATTAGGAACTTTAAGTGTGTCAGATGGAAATGTTTCAACATAAAGATTTAACATAAATCTTCTGCAGAATCTATACAGACGAATCTATCTGAATTCAAACTGAGAGCCCACGGTAAAAATCTACAGATGATATTATTGAAGCTAACCATAGTTGGCGGAAGCCCATACGGATTATCACTAACCAGAAGTTACAATGCACATAAACTGACCAATCATAGGCAAGACAGACGCTTCACTGATATGTTCTGGGGATATTTACCGTCAGCTAGAAAAAGTATCTTAAGAGGCAAGATATGAAAACTTCAGTAATTGGAAATCCTCAAAGAGAAGTCCAGTCACAAAGGCAGTGAATGAAATGATCCCGTTTCAGTATCTTGTGGAAGGAATGGGAAAATTCTACAAAGATAGCCTGTATAATTCCAACGCATTAGCTCCCATTGCAAGAGGGCAATGTTGAAACCTGTACTAGGATAAGAGGATAATCAACGGGGGGAAAAATAAAGAAACCTTTAAAGTCTGTAGAAAGAGTAACACGGTATGACATTTATAAGTAATGTAAGTCAGACACATTTCGTAGTTATCAATATGTTAAAATAATCTGGATTTATGAATCTTTCATGTAAAAGTAAAGACACACTTTAATTTTGGTAGAAATTAATCCACAGCAAAGAAAAGGGCTGGATATTAGGAGAGAGAGAGAGAGAGAGAGAGAGAGAGAGAGAGAGAGAGAGAGAGAGAGAGAGAGAGAGAGAGAGAGAGGATTACTAGAAAGCATGAACATTAAAGAAGAAAGCACTTACGGCAGAGGATATAGAAAAGGATCACCAGCCCAAACTCCCAATTTTGTTATGAATGTAGACACCTATGATGTTGGGGCAGTCGTGTAAGAACAAAAGTAAACTACACAAGTGGTCTAACAGTAGGCTATGTTGTGGATTGAAATGATAAATAATCTTAATTTATCTTAGATAAAATTCTTCCTTGTGCGAACGTCATTTTTATGACTCCAAGTTAAAGTTAATGTCACGACCCTTCATTTGTTTACTTAACCAAGTGTTCCTGTGTCATGCAACGATACCATAGACTTTATGGTGTCGATT
>NC_061090.1:6349373-6376873 GCF_015104395.2 Macrobrachium nipponense | reverse complement strand
TTAAAATATGAATGCGATGACAGGCCTAAGTAACTTTTATTGTTGGTTTAAATATGAATATGCTATATAGTAGACCTTCGATGATTTTTGAAGCAAATCTGAATGCATGTCGAAGGATACAAAAATAACTCTTTAAACCCTGCTGTCACATTAAGTTCTGAATGACAGTGATCGAGTGGGAAAAATTACAATTCTGTTTTTATAAGTTGCTGATTCTCTTTTGCTCTGTGTATTCCAGATACCAAGAACTTAGAGAGAGAGAGAGAGAGAGAGAGAGAGAGAGAGAGAGAGAGAGATATTACAACTTCGTTTCCGCCGGAGACTGATCTTCTTTTGTTTTGGTAACGTCAAGCACGGCAGAATCGTCGATGGACTGAGTTGTGCCGTTGTTGAGATGGAAAATATCTCGTCCATTGTTCCACTTGTAGGTGGCGGTTCTCAGCGTGGAAGTTCTCGTCACTTCAGATTCTGGAAGAGTAATACGAGAATTAACTTCATTACTAAAACTTTATGAAATTGATAAATTACCGTATATGTGTAATTGGATATTTGGCGATTTGCGGGAATTGTGTGTTTAGAAACAAACATATATACATATATATATTTAGAACGTATATATAATATATATATATATAATACTATATATATATATATATAGTATATATATATAGATATATATATATATACTATATATATATATATATACAGTGGTACCTCAACATACGAAAGGCTCAACTTCCGAAAAACTCGAGATACGAAAGCAAATACGAAAAATTTTACAGCTCTACATACGAAAATTGCTCAAGTTACGAAAGGTTGTTGCTGTAAAGTCCCGAGATTCGCCTGGACCACCGAGAACAATTTTAAAACTCCTGCACCGCCAACTGAGTAAACTCGCCACCATCCCCCCACTCTCCCATTGGTTCCTGATGCTAGTCACCCCATAAGATCCTGCTCTCCTATTGGTCAGCATCTACCCCTTGTGCTTTAAGTATTCTATTGGTAAAAGGATGCCTGTAAATTGCTCAAGTTACGAAAGGTTGTTGCTGTAAAGTCCCGAGATTCGCCTGGACCACCGAGAACAATTTTAAAACTCCCGCGCCGCCAACTGAGTAAACTCGCCACCATCCCCCCACTCTCCCATTGGTTCCTGATGCTAGTCACCCCATAAGATCCTGCTCTCCTATTGGTCAGTATCTACCCCTTGTGCTTTAAGTATTCTATTGGTAAAAGGATGCCTGTAAATTGAAAAACTTATTCATGCAATACATTTAATAAAAAAAAACATTAGGTAAAGATAGAATAAAGAATAGAAATGAATGGTTATTATACTGTTTGGTAGTTTCAGTAGTAGAAGAGAGATAATGAAAATTTATGGCTTAATGTGTACAAGGAAAAGTGATTGCTTGGCGATCGTTCGATACTCGTAAGTGCTGGATGTAAACAGAAGTTTGGAAGCTTTTTTTTTGTTTGTTTATCATAGTTAATGGTTACTTAATAATTATTTGAAATGAGTACATGCAATACATTTAATAAAAAAATTGTGAATTAGATATCATAAAATATAAAATAAATCAGACTGCCAACAAATACGTATTTTTTAGAATTCTTCTTCTGTTTAATATTACGTTATGTATATGTTTAGTTATAGCTGTCAGTAAATCGGTATCTCCATTAGGTAAAGATAGAATAATGAATAGAAATGAATGGTTATAATACTGTTTGGTAGTTTCATTAGTTGAAGAGAGATACTAATGAAAATTTATGGCTTACTGTGTCCTAGGAAAAGTGATTGCTAGGCGTTTGTTCGGTACTCGTAAGAGCTGAATGTAAACAATCGATTGGAAGGTTTTTTGTTTGTTTGTTTGTGTATTATAGTTAATGATTAATTAATAATTATTTGAAATGAGTACATACTGATTATTTATACATTTTATTGGCATATTCTAAGCTTTTAGCTTCTTAAGTTTAGATGTCAGAATCATAGACTAGGCTACAGTAGCAACCGCTAACATAGGCTAGGCTTATTGCTAAGGGACATATGCTAAAGTCCTAATATATGCAGTAAAAATGGGTTTGAACATTACATGCAGTTGAATATTACTCAAGTATGTACAGTGTTTTGCCTTTTTGGAGTCATAGTTCTTCCGTCGGATCGGCGTCGTAACCCTAGAACATGTGTTTTAGGCCTGGAAAGATAATTTACTGGGGTGTTTTTGGAGGGCTTGGAACGGCTTAGCCATTTTACATGTAAAATGTGGTCCAAGATACGAAAACCTCATGATATGAAGGGTGCCTCGGAACGGATTAATTTCGTATCTCGAGGTACTACTGTATATATATATATATATATATATATATATATATATATATATATATATATATATATATATATATATATATAATATATATATATATATATATATATATATATATATATATATATATATATATATATATATATATATATATATATATGTGTGTGTGTGTGTGTGTGTGTGTGTGTGTGTGTGTGTGTGTATTTATATGAATCACACAAGTTTGGGATGTGATGAAAATAATAAATAAAGGTATAAGCCACGAAGGAAAAATAAACAACGGAGTTTCTACAAGATCTTTCGACGTTCAACGTCCTTTACTCAGCAGATAACAATTTAATGTCTAAAAATATCAATTCCTCTCATTTTCGTAATTTCAGATTCTGCAGAGAGGAAGACAAGAATTAATCTCAATGCTTAAATTTGATGAAATTTATAAATTACCATTTATGCAATTATGTATTTATGATATGGGGTAACTGAGCAGCAGACATCTATATTACAGAGTAAAGCCACATTGTTGCACATTCAGCCTAGAGAGAGATGGTTTAAATACTGTTTACAAGCAGGGGCAGTATACTAACTTAATGGCATTACTACAAAAAAAAAAAACAAAAAAAACCGTGTTTTACCCTTAGATTAGCGATAAACTCTAAAAAAAAAAAGGCGTGTTTTACCCTTAGACTAGGGATAAATTCGCCTCCTGATCGAGGAAACATTGTATGAGTAAAGGAAAGCAGAAACAAGAACAAATCCATATCATGTCAAATGAGAAAGAGAAAAAAAAAACATCAAGCTAGCAATGGATCCACTTCTTGAGAGACCAAAGATTGTGCAAGTCGAAGAAAACAAGAAGGACGAGAAATCCAAAGCTTAGGAGATAAATTTCGACAGAAATCCAAATCTGAGGGCATAAATTCCAACAGTAATCAAAAGCTGATATAAACTTCGACAGAAATCCAAAGCTGAGGATATAAATTTTGACAGAAATCCAAAGCTGAGATAAATTTCAACATAAACCGAAACTGAGGACACAAATTTCGACAGAAATCCAAAGCTAAAGAATAAATTTCAACAGAAATCCAAAGTTGATGACAAATTTCAATAGAAATCCTAAGCAGAGGACATAAATTTCGACAGAATTCCAAAGCCGAGGACATAAATTTCAATAGAAATCCAAATCTGAGGACATAAATTTCAACAGAAATCCAAAGCCGAGGACATAAATTCCAACAAATATCTAAAGCTGAAGACAGAAGTCCAAAGCGGAGACAAATTTCACTAGATATCCAAAGCTTGGTGCATAAAATTCGACAAAAATCCAAAGATGAAGACAAATTTTGACAGAAATTCAAACCTAAATACAAATTTTGACAGAAATCTAAAGCTAAATACAAATTTTGACAGAAATCCAAAGCTAAATACAAATTTTGACAGAAATCCAAAGCTAAATACAAATTTTGACAGAAATACAAAGCTAAATAGAAATTTTGACAGAAATCTAAAGCTGAAGACATAAATTCCGTCATAAATCCAAAGCTGAGGACAAATTTTATTATAAAACCAAAGTCGACGAGAAAAATTCCGTCAGAAATCCAAAGCTGAGGACAAATTTCATTATAAAACCAAAGCTGAGGACAAAAATGTC
This sequence comes from Macrobrachium nipponense, assembly GCF_015104395.2. Taxonomy (NCBI): domain Eukaryota; kingdom Metazoa; phylum Arthropoda; class Malacostraca; order Decapoda; family Palaemonidae; genus Macrobrachium; species Macrobrachium nipponense. The sequence goes on along the minus strand of NC_061090.1, from coordinate 6,372,907 downwards.
GTCAGAAATCCAAAGCTGAGGTCATAAATTTCGACAGAAATCCAAAGCTGATGGCAGACATTTCATTAGAAATCCAAAGCTGAGGTCATAAATTTCGACAGAAATTCAAAGCTGATGGCAGACATTTCATTAGAAATCCAAAGCTAAGGTAATAAATTTCGACAGAAATCCAAAGCTGATGGCAAACATTTCATTAGAAATCCAAAGCTAAGGTCATAAATTTCGACAGAAATCAAAGCTGATGGCAGACATTTCATTAAAAATCCAAAGCTGAGGTCATAAATTTCGACAGAAATCCAAAGCTGATGGGAGACATTTCATTAGAAATCCAAAGCCGCGGACATAAATTTCATCTCCAAACGGCCACTCACCCACTGTTGCCGAGTCTCGTCTCTGGGGCCATCGGCAGTTGGCCCCGTCAGAAAAAAGCCGCTTCGCGTGTGTCCGGAACTTCGTGGTGGTGAAGGTGTACAGGAATGGGTTGATGGCCGAATTTACGGGGAGGAGCACGACCACCACCCATGCGTACAGTTCGGCTGAAAGAAAAAATGGATTACTTTTTTTCATGACAATAGTCGTTCATTGTTGCAGGTGGAACTCCAAAGTTTAAGCGAAGATGCAATGCAGTACTGTCCTAATATTATTCTCCTTGCATTTCAATACATTTCTATATATTTATTAATCTATCTTTTATTTTTAAATAAGCGAGGTCTCTCCTTTCTGTATTTTCCTTCACCTCCTCTTACTTCTTCCTAATCAGTACCACATTCTTTGAAAGCTTGAGTTTCAAGCCAATGGACCCTGTGGGATTGTACCATGTGAATGGGGTTCATCTTCTAATAATAATAATAATAATAATAATAATAATAATAATAATAATAATAATAATAATAATAATAATAATAATAAGTCAATGAAGGTGGATGTCAAAATCCCCATGTCGTCATTCTTATGAATCTGAATAATCTCCCATCATTAAATCACTACTTTCCCTTCGAAACTGACACTTTACCTTTGAGTTTTGAATGGGAAAATCTGAAGCATCAAGTCAATGTATATTTTATGCCTATTTTAGAAAAGTATGTCTTGGAGGTTGGGCGGGAACATCTTTTTTATTCTGCGAAGATTTCTTCAAAGAATATGTGCATTTTACTTCTACAATTTCACTTGGAACATTTATGAAAGCATATTCTAATTTGTGGAAACTAGCTGGTCAAGTAAATGTGGGTTAGAAAAATTTGTATCGAATTAGGCATCAACATGGAAACACATCACTGATATTTGTTTCTCTCTCTCTCTCTCTCTCTCTCTCTCTCTCTCTCTCTCTCTCTCTCTCTCTCTCTTTTTATTGTGGTAGAAAATTTTGTTTAAACTCTGATAAACTTTTTCTTGCGTTTTTATCTAATTACCCTTTACCTTGCTTATAAAAGGAACATCAATAATAAGAATAAACAGCTAACAAAAAAAAAGGAGATGTTTGCAGCATAACTCACCTCATAATAATCGAGCCTACCTTTTAATTAAAGTAGTAACAACAACAATAACAGAAACATCAACATTAACAAGCAATTAATAAGTACATAAGCTAATAAGTATAAACAGAATCACTTATACCCTCAACACTTTTCCATTCTAATTTGGTTTCTCTTTCTTTGTACGCAAGAAGAACAAGAATAAGTCAATAAACTGTCAACAAAATCATCTTTTAGGTTTAAAATTCTTTAAAATTATTATTTAGTTGTCATTCCTTTTGCATAAAAAATAACATTTACCATTCCTTTTGGATTGGATTATAGAATTTAGGCCAAAAGCCAAGCACTGGGACCTATGAGGTCATTCAGTGCTGAAAGGGAAATTGAGAGTAAAGGGGGTTTGAAAGGTGTAACAAGAGGAAAACCTCAAAGCAGTTGATTTATGAAGTATTTGTCAGGAGAGGGTGGATAGCAGGATAGAAGAAAGAGCATATGTGTTAGATTTCTAAATTGCTTTTTTGTTGACCGATGGTTGATAAATAGATGTGATGAGCAATGATATTCTTTGAAACGATAGATATCATCATTTTGACCCCAATGGAAACGGGGTCTTGAAATGATAGATTCGGCTTTAGCCCCGAAAATGTTGACGCATCACTGGGGGTGGCGCCAGGTGATGCGCCACCCCCAGTGATGCGTCAACATTTTCGGGGCCAAAGCCGAATCTATCATTTTAAGACCCCGCTTGTTTCCATGGGGGTCAAAATGATGATATCTATCGTTTCAAAGAATATCATTGCTCATCACATATGTAATAATCACATTTAATAATCATATATATTCCATATATGTAAATAAGTCCATGACCCAAGGGGTCACTGGCGAGACAAGGAGTGTGATATGAGCTAATAAACAGGACGCAAGGTAGACGCTGCCGCGCTGTCTGCGACGCCCTGGTTTGCATTTGCCTGTGTAATCAAAAGCATTGTCTTGTAAAACAGGTCACAGTGTCTTCATCTGAGAAGGTGACCTATAGCCCGCAGAGACAACACGTGACTTCCTAGTCACATGTTCGTCTGTCTGTATGTTATGTATGCTGAGCTAAGTTTTACTCTACTATCTTTTGTAAAGACTTTTGTAACTTAGATCTCGACTTCCACTCATCGAGACAAGTTCTCTGAAATCACTTCTTCCTCTAATCAAGAGATGTAGTTTCCAAATATATGTTAAGTTTGACTACGATGAGTTTGAAGTCTTCACCTATACTCAAAGAAGATACTAACGAAACTTAGAAACTCTCTCTGCATCGATGTCACTCCGACGAGAATGGGAAGTAGACAAACAGATACTTGCATATAACATCGCAAGGTATAACATCCAACGGGACGCCTTTCTATACATAGGCATATCCCGTATACATCTACTTATCAACCATCGGTCAACAAAAAAAAAAAAACAATTTAGAAATCTAACACATATGCTCTTTCTTCTACCCTGCTATCAACCCTCTCCTGACAATTACTACATAATGCAACTGCTTTGAGGTTTTCCTCTTGTTACACCTTTCAAACCCCCTTTACTCTCAATTTCCCTTTCAGCACTGAATGACCTCATAGGTCCCAGTGCTTGGCTTTTGGCCTAAATCACGTCTTATGTCCGTGCATGAGTGGAAGGAAGGATCTAGTTTTGGGTAGATTTTACGGGCGAGGTAATAATGAGCTATATATGACGTCACGTATCTATTCCAGTACAATGAAATTGCGACGAATAAATGACGTCATATTATGGGGAGCGTCGTGAGAATGTTCGTGCTTGTGTACGTACGAGCTGTTTCCACTACATAATGGGAAGGTAAGATAACTAAGTTGGAGAAGCGGCCTTGCCTTTAAAATGACCATACACAGTTGTGTTTTAGTTAAGTGTTAGTGCTCACTGCTGAAATGGGTAAGCGTAGTACTTTTAAGCCCGAGTGTGGCTTTGTCTTTTTATATTTTAAACCTTTATTTCAGAGATGTCCTTTTCCAAAAGACTTTTTGACTTATGTCATTTTGGTTTATTGGCAATTTATTTGCGTGGGGTCCCTTTTCTTTTTTCATTTTAAACAGACGTTTCTGGTAGCTTCAATGGGAACTTAACTGATAGTTCCGTGGATAAGTTGTGGGGAGACTATGACTTTTCTAGTTGCCTATTTTATGACTAAATTAATGTTAGTTATTGTAGAGAAAGAGGTGGACGGGTTTGGTTCAATCCCTATTCGGATAGCAGTGGTGAATTATTTACATTTTGAATTATAACTTGTTCACTTAAACATTTGTTTCTTTGAGAATTTGATTTATTTAGTAAATCCTTTTATTCTTTAATAAATGTATTTTAGTAGTTCACGAGTCTGATTTAGCTACCTTAGGTAATTATTTGAGGTCGGTTGGATTAGTTGAGAGAGAGAGAGAGAGAGAGAGAGAGAGAGAGAGAGAGAGAGAGAGAGAGAGAGAGAGAGAGAGAGAGAGAGAGGGGTGGGGTGTTGATAGAGAGAAAAAGAGAAAGTCACTCAGTGCCTTACTGCTCTAAGGTCATGGCTACCAACATACTTCGAAGAAGCAAATTTTATATATAGCCCTCCAGTCTTTGTGGAGGGGTCAACATATGAATGGAGGTACAGTAAAATAAATGAACGGGGTTGCAGCTAGGGGACGAAGGGACGCTACATTCCTTTTGCATAAAAAATGACTTATCATTCCTAGACGATTAAAAATGCAGTTATTTATGCTCTAATGGTTATTTCATCGTCATTCATACCTTCCCTTGCATAGAACAACACTAATGCCTATAGCAGCATTAGTAACAACAATGAAAAAACTACCCATTGTAGCAAATGGAGAGACAAATCTACAGTTATGTAACTGTACAAATATATTTAAAAAAATAACAATTAGCTGAGAGCTTTCGAGAATCTGTACGATTCTCGTTAAAATTCTCAGTACATTTTTACTTTAAAATATATTTGTACAGTAACATAACTGTGAAACTGTATCTTCAATACCAATCACAAAAACCTATGAAAATAAATAGATGCACCAATTTTTAAAACATATTTGAACAGTTACAAACCTGTAAATCTGTTTTTCCAAGAACAATAATAAGAAATATGAAAATAAACAGATACACCAATTTTTAAAACATCTGGACAACTGCATAATTGTGGATTTGTATTTTCAATAAATAAAAACAAATAAAAGTAAACGGATGCAGAAAATAAAGTCCAAAATCGTTGTCTGGACTCGACTTACGAGGAATGTTGGTGCTGGAGAGAGCCAGGACCCTCAGGATGATGATGGGAATCCAGCAGACGCAGTCGGTGAAGACGATGAAGAAGAAACGGATGGCGAATTCCCGGTCTCCGAGAGCCAAGGGCGTGTTGGCCCTGGTCTTCCGGATGCTGCAGAACATCCAGGTGTAGGAGATCAGGATCATCACAACCCTGGAAAGATGGAATACCCGTGTGTTTAACGTCACTCTATCAAACGGCTCCAGAAGCCAGATCACTTGCTGGCATAAGGTCAGCTCAATCGGAACAGAACCAAATACAAAATCTAGGCCAAAGGCCGAGCGCTGGAACCTATGAGGTTATTTAGTGCTCAAACTGAAATTGATGGTACAAGGTTTGTAAGGTGTAACAGGAGGAAAACATCGCAGTTCCACTATGAATCGATTGTTAGGAGAGGGCGGGAAGTAAGATAGAAGAAAGAGAATATGAACGGAGGTAGAGTAAAAGGAATCAAAGGGGTTGCGGCTATCATCGAAGGGACAGTGCAAAGAACCTGAAGTAAGCCTACAGTGCACCGCATGAGGTGCACTAGATAAATCTGAATTAACAATAACAATTTCTATTTGGAATTCGCTGCTATATAAAGGGGACCTTTCCTTAATATAGGTCTCTGTTAGCTGGTCAGAGTCCACACCGGGGTTCATACTCAGTTTCAAATCTTACTACAATTACTGTACAGGGTGCCTTTGAGCAAAGATTCGTTCAGGCTTACAACTGGCTTAATCTAAATCAACAAACTTCCCCCACCTTCCAGCCGCCAACCCCCCCTCCTCCCACACATTTTTTTATACGTTTGGGTAAAACATCACTATGTACATTTCGTAAGAGGAGGCTCATGCATACGAGATGTCGATTAATAATTTTTTTAGTAGGGAGATCAAAGGAATAGGCAACACGTCTACGTTAGGTAGAATCAGCACAGATTAAAAAGAGAGATACGGTGAACCTCTCAAAATGAGCCTGGGATTCAGAACTAATTGATAAATTCTTGCTTCAACCAGCAATTAAGAAGATTAAAATGAAGCTATCATTCCTTCGCCTGTATAAATAGCACTGTTCTCTACCTACTAATCCATTACCTCTCCACTGAGGAAGACAGTTGTCTTCACAATATAATGCTATGATCTCTGTCCTCTTGGTGTTTTTATGGGCTCCCTTTATTATATATATATATATATATATATATTATATATTATATATATGTATATATATATGTATATATATATATATATATATATATATATATATATATATATATATATATATATAAGTCATATCACATTACCGTGATTCATATGCATACATCGAACTACAAATGTCCTTTAATATCTAATTCACTCTACTACGGAATTAATATATTTTCATATATGCTTCACCAAAGGGGAATTTTAATTAGGCGATAATAGAATTGTCGGCGCCCGGGCGCGAACCCAGGACACCATACAAATCCAGATCATCAGTGAAGCTATTTACCCATTCCACCACCGCAAGAGGCTATAAGTTAATGCCGTCTCTCACCCTCAAATACCTTTTGCGCTTAGGTATTCGCTGATTTGGAGCCAGAATTAACCCACCTCGACCTCGGTAGTGATGTAGTGCTTATGACAACACGTAGCCATTATATAAGTCATATTACATTACCGTGATTCATATACATACATCGAGCTACAAATGTCCTTTAATATCTCATTCACTCTACCTCGGAATTAATATATTTTCATATATGTTTAACCGAAGGGGAATTTTTATTAGGCGATTATAGAATTGTCGGCACCCGGGCGCGAACCCAGGACACCATACAAATCCAGGACGTCAGTGAAGCTATTTACCCACTCCATCACCGCAAGAGGCTATAAGTTAATGCCGTCTCTCACCCTCAAATACCTTTAGTGCTCAGGTATTCAATGATTTGGAGCCAGCATTAACCCACCTCGACCTCGGTAGTGTTGTAGTGCTTATGACAGCACGTAGCCATTATATAAGTCATATCACATTACCGTGATTCATATACATATATCGAGCTACAGATGTCCTTTAATATCTAATTCACTCTACCTCGGAATTAATATATTTTCATATATGCTTAACCGAGGGGAATTTTTATTAGGCGATAATAGAATTGTTGGCGCCCAGGATCGAACCCAGGACACCATACAAATCCAGGACGTCAGTGAAGCTATTTACACACTCCACCACCACAAGAGGCTATAAGTTAATGCTCTCTCTCACCCCCAAATACTTTTCGCACTCAGGTATAATGGGTACCTGCTGTCATAAGCACTACAACACTACCAAGGTCGAGGTGGGTTAATGCTGGCTCCAAATCAGCGAATACCTGAGCGCAAAAGGTATTTGAGGGTGAGAGACGGCATTAACTGATAGACTCTTGCGATGGTGGAGTGGGTAAATAGCTTCACTGACATCCTGGATTTGTATGGTGTCCTGGGTTCGCGCCCGGGCGCCGACAATTCTATTATCGCTTATAAAAATTCCCCTTCGGTTAAGCATATATGGAAATATATTAATTCCGAGGTAGAGTGAATTAGATATTAAAGGACATTTGTAGCTCGATGTATATATATATATATATATATATTATATATATATATATATATATTTCTAATCGATAGAGTGACATTTTAATCTCTTGATTTCTTTGGTATTTTAAGGGCTTACTGGATACTAAATATGCTAGTTTCTAGTGAATATGACCAGTAGATTTCATGTGGATATGTATCCAATGAAGCGTGTGATATCTGTGCATACTGACCCAAGCTGGTTAAGACCGACGAAGACGACTGCCGAATACATCCATCCGGGAACCCAGGGGTCGTCCAAGTGGAGTGGAAAGCACAGCCCATTAGTGCCGTAAAATCCCTGTCGGTTAGTGTAGTAAAATACTGAAAGGAAGAGAGGGAATAATGAACAGACTAACTAATGTTATGTAAAGCTCTCGTCAGTTGATGTCACATAATATTGAAAGGAAAGGTGTCCCGGTGTTTTTCCGGAATAAAATTTTATCAACGTACCTGACAAAGATGACACTTTGTCACAGGGTATCTTACATCCCTACCTAATTTTTTACTGTATTCTGTTTTACGAAAGTTGCATAATTCTGGTAATTATAAGAATAACACCGATTTCTTGTAGACATCGCCAGCAAAGTCAGAGGAATGTCTTTCGAAGATATAATGACGTAACTTATGACGTCATTAACTTGCCTCCTTCTCGATGGATAATTGGCTATTCGTGAAAGTCTCAGCCTCTGGCATCAATAAAATACAACCAACACTCATAGTTTACACTTTGTAGTAGTGGTAGTAGTAGGAGTAGTATAAAGGATTTATGTCCTGAGGTCGAGTGCTAGAATCCTTGAAGTAAAAGGTTTCCACAAGTAATTCGAGAAATGCCTAATTGCCTTCTATCATTATTTCTCCATTGAAAAATTACATAATTAAAAATCACTTAACAAAGTGAAGAAAACTTTGGCATTCGTCGTAACTCCTTTGATATTTTTCCTGATATGATATTGACGATCATTGTAATAAATAGAGCATATATAATTATCTTTCTGCACCTTATGGAAGTCAACAAATGACGAAAAATTGGTAGATTTGGATGTCCGGGTGTACTCGTTACCCCAAAAAGGGCCCTATTATTTACTGACCTGTTCAAGCTTACGTAGGTTTTGCCACGGGGCTCCTCACTTCTAAATAATTGTGCAAGTCGAATCCCAAAAGCTGTCCTGCACCCATCGGGAACAATGATTTATCATTGCTTCCATTCTTGAAGCCTTGACAAGGTACGAATATTCATTTAGAATTTCAGAGACAGCTGTTTGTTGGCATCACCTTGTGGGAGGAGTCGGGACGTCATATGTTTATGTCACGTATAACTTTGAACCCATTCATTAGTGTTCCACCACTGGCTTCGGCTGCTTTATTTTACTCTTATGAATATACTTTTTTTTCTAATATAAGTAATAAAGAATGCTGCCGAACATTAGGTAGGGATGTAAAGTATACTATGACTAAGTAATATCTTTGTCAAATGCACAGAAAAAAAGTTATTCCTGAAAAACACCGGGACATAGGCTCTGAATGTCATAGTAGTTACTCATTTTAATGAGATGATAAAGGCTTTCTGCCATTTTAATTCCCATCCGTACCCTTTGTTCTAGTCCTAATTACCTGTCAGCTTCTTAAACTTTACCTTGGTCTAATTTTCATGCACCTTTTAACAGAGATTTCTTGGGACTGGCCCTAAGAGCGTCTGGTAATACTGATACTAAAAAGTGATAATGATATTGGCCTGTAACTAAATGTTTCCTGGCTAATCCATATACTCTTGACGATAATGAATCACATTAGTATGAGATACGGTTACTGAAACGTTGTGTCAACTTTAAAAAATGGAATGTAAGTAAATACATTCGTATCTCTGAGACACTTTACAGTTCAGATACAACAAGAATGTCATGCACCAATTCTCAAAACTTCTTGGGTGTCATGACAGTTTATTATTGGGAAAATCCTGTATAAAATTAACGCATCTGAATCAGCTATAATTTTCAACAGAAGATATCATCATTATTATTATTATTAGTATTATACCCGAGGATGGGTTTACAAAGAAAGGAAGAAACGATTTTTGACTGGATGGCCATAGTTAAGTAGCGCTCCCTGACCACGACTATCCAAAGAAAACTAGCCCCTCATTATTATTATTATTATTATTATTATTATTATTATTATTATTATTATTATTATTATTATTATTATTATTATTATTATTCGTCTGGTTTGTATTTATGACTATGCTTGCTGAAAACAGCAGCCCGTATATCCCCGAACATCGCTAACTCCTTTGATTAAAAAAAATGTTTAGAGTAGTTCATCATTACCTTCAGTTTGATAAAATTCTTAATATATTACCCATGAATCTCGAAAAACTTATTATCATTACTACTACTGCTCTTTAATCCCAACCGAAAAGATCCAAATACAAAACAGTCAATACAGAAATAATATTAACTGTTTTCGTAATATTATTTCTCATTCTGTGTTGCCAACTAATTTGGAGCATCCGATTCTTGTTTGATTATTTGTGCACATTCAAGCAAATACGTTTGCAAATAATATCTCACTACATTTAAAGTTTTGTCTTATAACATTTTTCTTTGACTCCAAAAATAAAGCGAAGCTTCCACACTGCTTGCTAAGCTATATTGTGACTGATCACTCGTTATCATTGACCGGTTTCCACTACAACTAATGCAATCAATGTTCTCAGCACAATACGTAGCTTGTAGTGATTGCACTTGCAACCAGTGCATTAATGAGAGCATAGTAATAGTACTGTACAAAAAGTACGCCGTTTTATACCAGGAGCAATGGCGAGTGCGAATCCAGCCGCCCAAATAACGACCAGGGCCAACTTGGCCCGGCCGAGAGAGAGCTTCGGCGATCCCAGAGGCCAGGTGATGCACAACCATCTCTCGACGGACATAAACGAGAGGATCATGACGGACACCTGTTGGGAGAAAGGAAACAGAAATAACTCAACATGCAATGTACTGGAATGCAATGTACTGGAATGGAATGACATACAAACTCTGGCTGGGACCTATAAGGTCACTCAGCGCTGAGAAGGAAACTGCGAGTAAAAAGATTGTACAGGTGTAACAGGAGGAAAACCTCACTGTTGCTTTATGAAACCATCGTTAGGAGAAGGTGGAAAGTAAGATAGATGAAAGAGAATATGAACAGAGGTACAGTAAAAAGGATGAAATGGGTTGCAGATAGGGGGGGCGAAGAGATGCTACAAAGACCCCGCGTGAGGTGTACTGTTGGCCCTAACACTCCCCTCCCACAACAGGGATTAAGAAATGCACTGGGTTTGCCAAATGGTTTGCAAAGGGTTCGGATGCAAATGATTTTATGTTAATTATTTTAGGTATAGACGTCACACTGATTATATTTCTTCAGTGACCACAGCATCAACCTAACCCCATTCATTGCCTTTTATCTGAAGATTATATGATGGAATATTATCTTCTACTATTAGTATTATTATTCAGAAGATGAAACCTATTCATATGGAACAAGTCTACAGGGGCCATTGACCTGAATTTGAAGCTCAAAAGTATATGGTGTTTATCTGAAAAAAGTAACAGAGGTAATAGGAAATACAGAAATAATTTCAGTTATTTGAAAAGAAAAAATATATTAAGAAATGAATAAATGAATACATAAAACCGTCAGTAAATGATAAAAGACAATACAATGAGAATTACCTTAGGGTAGTAAAACATTGCATCATCGTTTGAACTTTTAAGGTTCTAATTGCTTAAAGAAATATAGTGATATAATAGTGAATTGATGTAATGCACAAACTTCCGGAATCGCAGACACTTACATAAAGACCAAGTGCGCCTCATGGTGGCCTGTTCGTTCGAGCAAAGGCATGTGGTGGCACACAGTCCGGTCATGTGACAGGAATCAATCTTGATATGTTATCAACTACGAGCTGCTAAAAACAGCTGGTATTCATTTTAATTATTGTACAATTTATCTCTTCCAACGATACCCAACTGTTCTTGTTGAACTGTAACATTTTTATCTGTATTATCCGATCAGTTACGAAGGCCTTTCAGGGAACCTGAAAACTGCTGAATAGTGGATAAACCCCCGGTGCATAAAACTAACACACTAACCGCTTCACACACATTCGCAAAAGGCTCATCAGCAGTGTCGAAGCTCCTTACGTGCCCTGCACCACTAATCTCTAATCCGGCACGCCATTGCTCGCTTCCTGGATGTGTATGCACGTACGTACGTACCTACGTGCGATCCTATATGCAAAGGTAAAATTTTGGGGTCTCTCACCTCAGACGAAGTCACTGCCAACACTCCGGTAATCGTACATTGCCACGATGACATCCAGTAGTAAGCGTGTTCGTGATACTCCGATCTGAACTGCAGGTCTTTGGAGGCCATCACGAGGAGATAAACGCCCGTGCATAAGTCGGCCACTGAAAATAAAGGTCCAAATAAATGCCAAAAGAACAATAGGCCTAAAGTGATAACACAATTACTTGAGAAGTAAAATAGGCAAAATTGAGGTGGGCTACTTTGCTGGTTTCCCTACGGGTTTTCATAAGTTACTTAAAACAATTTACAAATAAATGCCTGAAGATCAATAGGCCTAAAGTGATAACATAATTAATTGAGAAGCAAAACTGGAAAAGACTTTTGGTATTTTGTTAGTTTCCCGAAAGGTTTAAGTTTCTATTGAAGTTGCGCTGAAGAGGAGAAGTAAAAGAAAAGAAGGAAGATACAAAGCAGAAATATATGAATGTGAATTATAATTGGAATATGAAATTTAGGCCAAAGGCCAAGCCTTGGGACCTATGAGGTCATTCAGCAATAAAAGGGAAATTGAGAAAGAAGAAGGCTTCGGAGGTGTGACAGGAGGAAAACTTCGCAGCTGCACTATGAAACAATTGTTAAGAGAGGAGTAGATAATATGAAGAAAAAAAAAATATAAAAGGGGTTGCAGGTAGGTGCCGAAGAGACGCTGCCAAGAAGTCTTACGCAATGCCTACAGTGCACCGCGTGAGGTGCACTGATGGCACTACCCCCCTAGGGAGAATTTGAGTAGGAGAACAATTGAAGATTGGGGAAATGAAGCACAGACGGAATAAAAGAGGAACTTTGAAGCTCTATAAAAACGAGAAAATGCAGACAAAGAATATTTACGACCGATGATCAAAGGCCAAGCGCTGGGACCTACGAGGTCATTCAGCGCTGAAAAAGAAGTGGACAGTAAAAAGATCTGAAAGGAGTGACAGGAGGAAAATCTCGCAGTTGCACTGTGAAACAATCGTTAGAGAGGGTGGAAAGTCAGATGGAAGAAAGAGAATATGGACGGAAGCACAGAAAAGGAACGCTGCAGAGACCCTTCAGCAATGCCTACAGTGCACCGCGTGAGGTGCACTGACAACACTACACCCCAACGGGATAGCTTTTCATTAGGGAAATTAATAAATCATTGAACGTCATATCATAATAAAACAAAGAATATGTGATGCTGGATGACGTCATTTCCCTACGGGAATTAATCTTCTCACTAAAGGAATTAAAACTTAACAGTATACGTCATCATTATCCTATAATCTTTGGAAATTGAAGATTTCCTCGTTGGAGATAACGCTCTGAGATATATATATATATATATATATATATATATATATATATATATATATATATATATATAGTCATTCTCTCTCCTACTTCTTAGCGAATGGTTGGTGTTTTAGTAGTCGTGTTTTAATGTTCTTATTTCACTTTTAACTTTGAATTATGCTAATTTTTAAATTATAATTTTTAAATTTTAAATTTTAGATTGTAATTTTTATTTGTATTTTGCTTTTATTAATTTAAAAATGTACTTTTATTTTAACAGACTGGTGATGCACAAAGTTCCTTGTGCGAAACGTTTCTTAACGAATAAATCCTTTTAACTCATCATGTGTCTTCGGCTTTCCTGAAGTTATGATTGTATATATATATATATATATATATATATATATATATAATATATATCGAACTACAATGTCCTTTAATATCTAATTCGCTCTACCTCGGAATTAATATTATTTCATATATGCTTAACCGAGGGGGAATTTATTAAGTGATAATAGAATTGGCGATCGACGGGCGCGAACCAGCGACCTCCCAATTCCAGGACTGGCAGTGAAGCCTGGAATTGGGAGGTCGCTGGTTCGCGCCTGTCGATCGCCAATTCTATTATCGCTTAATAAAATTCCCCCTCGGTTAAGCATATATGAAAAATATATTAATTCCGAGGTAGAGCGAATTAGATATTAAAGGGGACATTTGTAGTTCGATATATGATATGAATCACGGTAAATGTGATAGACTTATATATATATATATATATATATATATACATATATATATATATATATATATATATATATATATATATTAGATGTGTCAGAATTTACTTACATTTCCTATTCAAAGTTTCGGGATTTTCAGTTGTAAACTTCTTCGTGTTACAGAAAAATTTAGACCATAATTTATAGTTACCGGTTCGGAAGTTGTATCTGTACTATTCCTGTGAATGTGAGTGCTTAAATTTTATATATATATATATATATATATATATATATATATATATATATATATATATATATATATATATATTCATATATATGTACATATACATACATATAATTGTAATAGAAAGAATGCCCTCTTAACTCTCGAATTCTTGGCGCTATTTTAGATTCGCTTGCCACTACAAAGACTTAAGAATTCGAGAAGTTAAGAGGACATTGTGGCTATTACAATTACATATGTATCTGGTAAAAAGTGACCAGTAGAGTCTACATATCTATAGATACATGCCATGTATATATTTTTGGGGAATATCTACCTTTTCAAAGGGAGGACCTGTGACTCTAAATATGCGTAGGCCTACCTGCCAGATTCCTGATGAAGAGAGAGAGGATCTTGTTGTCGTCCCTGTTGAGGACGCGCCCGAACAGCACGGTCATGTTGCCCAGGAGGGTCAGCATTGCCACCAGCCACACGCCTACCCTCAGCTCCATGCGCACCAGCAGGTGCTCGAACGACGATACGCCTGCCGGAGGGAGAGACGTGTCTTGCTTACGCCATAAAGAAAAGTGTATGTATATATGTATATATATATAATGAATATATATAAATAAATGTATATAAATATATTTCAAATATAACCTATCTATATATATATATATATATATATCCTATATAAATATAAATTAATAATAAAATATATAAATAATATAATATATATATATTATATTATTATATATATAATATAATTTTAATTAATTAATTAATTTAATTAATATATATATAATTATATATAAATTATTATAATATATATTTGCAGGTAACACGACTCAAGCTTAGCAATATTCCACACAAATCTAATTCACAATTAACATCATATAAGGCGTATCGAGTAATAGAAGAAATTCAAGAGGATATCACTAAGGAAAAAAAAGGAAAAAAAAAACACATAAATGGCACAACAGTGATTAAAAACATGCCATTACCGAGAGGCAGTGCCGTGCATTAAGCAGCAACGATTCACTTTGAAGGCAAATAGGGTCGATAGGAAAGGGCTGTCCGAGTCTCTCTTGCTTCGTTTTGTCATTACCGACCTTAACTATACATGGTTCACTTAAGGTAGATTCTTGGATCAGCCGTATGCCTACGAGACGTTTGTTTGGTGGCCGCTGATTGGCTGGTACCGGGAGGTAGGCAGCTTCCCAGCCAATCAGCGCCAGCCAAACAAACGTTTCATAGGCATAGGGCTTACCCAAGAATATACCTTAAGTGAACCAATTATAGTGGAGTGAAAATGGGTTTCTCTTAGCAAAAAAAAAAAAAAAAAAAAGTACAAAAAAAAAAAAAAAAGTACAAATACACACTATTGGTATTAAAATAAATATGATTTCTTACTGAAAACGTATACGTGAGCATGCACAGAAAATGTATGCATGAACACAGGAAATGTATACATGAGCATACTTAGAAAATGTAGACTTGAACGTACATAGCAAACATATACATGAACAAACTTTGAAAATGTGGACGAGCATATATAGCAAATGTATACGCGAGCATACATAAAAAAGGTAGACATGAGCATACATTGCAAAGGTATACATGAGCACACAGCATACGTATACATAAGCAAGCATTGAAAATGTAGACATGAACATAAATTGCAATACATCCAATAATATATCTAGAGCGGCACACAGCACAAAATCAAAGCGAATACGTATAATTAAATTGAGTAGCAATGCATGAAATAAATTTCAACTAATAACTATGTGAAACTAAGATTACAAAACTCAAACAAACCTCTTATGAAGTACATCAGCTTCAATATGTTTACAACAAGGAAAAAGAAGCAGACCTTTCTTTGACATAAATAAACCTATTTTATAGAGAAAACGTCATGCAAAAGATGGCGAATTTGATGATCATGGTGGCAAGGAATATGGTGATTATGGTAATATTGAGAATTCAATAACACGTAGCATATAAGTAATTAATTTTATGAATTTAAATCTTGACCACAGTTTTTCTCACACTATGAGGAATAAGTGATGTCAAATAAGGGTTTAAAATTTTTTTTTTTTTTTTTTATTACGGGACGTGTTTAAATAAACGGCAAAAAACACCTGAATGCCAATACCTTCATACAATGGACGAGGTTATATTCCAATATGACTGAGCTTTGAGCCCCAAACACCCGAAGATGACAATGTATGAAGTTTGAAGTCTGTCTTCCAATATATCCAAATTATAGTGTTTTATAAAACGCCAGTTTAATAGAAAGCCTGACATATGGATTGGTGGACAAGCAGACACATAAATTAGTACTAAGTTCATGATGAGTTATTCTTCACTTACCATCGGTTTTCGGCCAGCAGTCAGGAACGGAGGGAAGGTAACCACAGTACCGGAATCTCTTGAAGTATCTGGGGAAATAAACGAATGGAACAGAATAGAATGAAATATAACATTGAATTTAGGTCAAAAGCCGAGCGCTGCGACCTATGAGACCCTTCAGCGCTGAAACGGAAGTTTACAGTAGAAAGGTCTGGAATGTGCAGCAGGAGGAAAACCTGACAGTTGCACTATTTGTTAGGAAAGGGTGGAAAGTAATACGGACAAATTAATATGAATGGGGGTACAGTAAAAGGAATGAAAGTGGAAGCATTTAAGGGCCAAAATGACGCTGCAAAGAACCTTAAGTAATGCCTGAGAGGTGCACTGACTGCCCTACCCTCCTATGGAAGCTGAAATAAGTGAGAGATTAAACTCTTAGCAACATCCTCTCTGATACTGACATTTACTGACCTCAAGAAATGAACTACGTGCAATGTGGCAGTTGTGAAAGAAAAGTCATTTACACGCAGGAGAAAGACCTACTCAGTCTTTAAATTCTGATTTGGTCAAATTCTCAGTCTTCCCTCTAAGAGGAAACTTTTTTTTTTTCTACAATATACGGAGAACATTATAATTCCCCTTCTGAATTTTTTTTTCTATTCAGTTCTGTCTACACACGCACATCCACTGTACAGTAACTATTATTAGCTATATTCAGATTAGAAAAGAACACCGGGATAGAAAGTTCATCCCAAAAGATTTATTGAGTATAGGAAGGTTTAACCCATGTAGGTGAGGTAATATATACATATATATATACTTATATATATATCTATTATATACTTATATATATATATAATTAATATACTAATACTATATATATCTATGTATATACCTCACTACAGGGTTAAACCTTCCTATACTCAATAAATCTTTTGGATGAACTTTCTATCCCCGTGTTCTTTTCTAATCTGAATATAGCTAACAATAGTTACTGTACAGTGAATGTGCGTGTGTAGACAGAACTGAATAGAAAAAAAAATTCAGAAGGGGAATTGTAATGTTCTCCGTATGTTGTAGAAAAAAAAAGTTTCCTCTTAGAGGGAAGACTGAGAATTTGACCAAATCAGAATTTAAAGACTGAGTAGGTCTTTCTATATATATATATATATATATATATATATATATATATATATATATATATATATATATATATATATATATTGTAATGAGGTAAAATATCACACACCATCTCATCCTCCAAGAAGTAAAGTAATACTCACATTTATACTCTTACATATAACCAACGCATGTTTAGAAATATCTCTATACCGTCTGGGACCAGTTGACATTAGATCTTTAAATTACGATGATAATACTCTTGGAGACTGAGAACAAGGGAACTTGTACGAGAAATGACGCCGCTAACAAGGTTTTAATCACAGGTATGGTTTGAATTGAACTGAATATAGAATTTAAGCCAAAGACCAAGCACTGGGACCTATGAGGTCATTCATCGCTGAAACGGAAATTGACAGTAAAAGGTTTGAAAGGTGTAACAGGACGAAAACCTCACAGTTGCACTATGAATCAGTTGTTAGGAGAGGGTGGAAAGTAAGATGGAAGAAAGAATATAATGGCGGTACAGTGAAAGGAAAGAGAGGGTTTGCAGTCAGGGGCCGAAGATACGCTGCAAAGAACCTTAAATAATGCCTACAGTGCACCTCGCACTGCCATTGCTAAGGGGTCACAAGTATGGGTGATTCCTTGCGGGAATTTCCATCGTTCATAACCAACACGTAATCCTGAAAAATTAGAAATGACTTCATCTCCTATTCTCCCCGAAATGAGGTTCTGACGAGTGCCTTGTAGATGATGCTGCAGAACTGTAATTAATTAAGACGAACATTTTCCCATGTAATCAACCTTTCAGCCTCAGGAGTATTGTGACGATGTGATTATTCATGATTAACAGTTCTACTTCTACTCCCTGTGGGCGTCCTTATGTGTGAGTGGTAATAATCCTGATTCCGTCAATACGAGTCCGATGAGTCGGGCTAAGGATTGCTAAGGAAGAAGAAACAAGAAAAAGAGGGATTAAGGACTAAGTAAGAAAAGGGAGATCTAAGGGAGAAAAGGAATGGACGCGTAACAAATAAAAAAAGGGACTAAGAAAGAGACAAGAAAAAATAAGAAAAAGGCTAGTTAAGAAACAAAACACGGAAACTAAGAAAAAGTAAGACTACGAAAAGAAGAAAAAAGAAAGGAAGGGTAAGAAGAAAGAAAGAGGAGGGCTAACGAAGGAAACAAGAAAAAGGAATGCAACGGAACAAGAAAGAAAACAAGTAAAAAAGGAAGGCTAAGTAGAAGAAGACAAGAAAAGGGAAGGGCAAGAAACTAGAAAAGGAGGGCAGGGCAAAGGAGGTAGGAAAATTGACGAGGGATAGGAGACAAGAAAGCGGAGGGCTGGGGAAGAAGAAGAAGAAGAAGAAGAAGAAGAAGAAAAAGGAGATTCAGAAAGGAAAACAAAGAAAGGGAGGATGGGGGAAAACAGAGGAAAAAGGAGGAATAAAGGACAACAAAAAGGACGGCTAAGGAAGAACAAGAAAAGGACTGCTAAAGAAGACAACAAGAAAACAGAAGATAAGGAAGATGTAAAGAAGAAAAAAAAGTCTTACATTGATTTAACTAACAAGCGAAATAGACTCGATTCTTAGGTTAGTTTTAGGTATAGAAAAAATGATAGAATTAAGGAAACACGGAGGAAGGTATAAAGTTCCATCATTTTGTACTAAATGATATGGAGGATGCTGAAGCCGGTTTACTCTTAAGTTTGCGACGACAAGACAGAACTCTTGGCCAGTGAGGAAATGGCATCCCCAAAGAATGCACATAAAAAACCTTTGCATGCACAATATATTCGTTAACTGCACCCTTTAAGCTCGTGTTCATTTCATTTGGTAGCTATCGCTAACATCACGACAAAAATCTGTTCGGATTTCCAGCATATAATTAACACTCTTGTTTTGGGCACCGAGAACTCTTCAGACATTTTTTAAGACCTGTACAGAACAAGGAGTGGCAATTTCTCGTTATTATTAGAGACTTCTGGTCAATATGGAGCTAGACTTGAGCACTTGAGCAAGCCTAAATAATCAGGTCATAGGCATCGACTCTGAAGTGTATGTTAACATATTCGTGCCATATCAGTGTTAATAGGATCTTTTCGTTCACAGAGATGAATCCACCTCATCCTTGCATCGTCGTCCGCAGGAACTCCATGAAGAATTAGATCCTTATTTTTTCCTTATTTTCAAAGCACCTGTATAATCCACACGAGTTGGGCAAATTGGTTGAATTATCGCAACTGCAGCAAGAAAGAGAAAATAAAAGCTGTCATTACGGAAAATATCGATATAAAAAAGGCAGAAACAAGGTCTACGCACTGTTAGTTTGTAAACAGACTTATTACTCAGAGCCACCAGAGATCGCAAGGTGACCCCGTGACGTCACGACCCTTACCTGCGCACTAGTCCCTAATTTTGGGTCAGCCGTGAGACGACCTTGTATTCGTTAGATCTTGAGTAAGCCTACTGTCATAAAATGACACAGTTAATTTCCATTTCATCAAAAGAAAAGTGTTCATTTCTTTATCATTGATTTTACTGTAGATTTATTGTGATTTACTAATTACTAATTATTATTCTAATTTTAAGTAATATTTTTCACCCGTATTTCGCAAATGTGACAAGAGTTTCCCTCAACTAGTTTTCCCGCCTTAACGTTGGGGTTATGTGCTGTTGTCCGAGTTTCTGTACACACATGACAATTTAAGGGGATGTTCATGGGTCCCTATTGGGGCGAGCACTGCCATTCTGTATTAGTTATATTATGTAATTACTTCCTGTGCCTATGTTCATGGAGACATCGAACTAGCTAAGTATCTTATATAAGTTAATTTGCATGTTTAGCCAAATGTGTATAGGGGAGTTATATAAGAACGCTAGGTTAGTTCTCGTCTCTTTGCGTTGGGCGACTACCAGTGAGATTTAAGGTAAACACAAATTGATTTCTTGTTTTGTAATTTAATTCCAGTGCCTAAAATTCATACCGTTGTTGCATTCTTAAAGAAAATTATGTGCTATGGGCCATTTTGAGCAATCGGAGAATATAATTTCACCACACCTACCTTGGTATTTCTTAATCCCAAAAGAGTGCTGGGGACGTTATAGATATTTGGGGAAATTGGATGAATAGAGCTTGAGTTATGAAGC
This sequence comes from Macrobrachium nipponense, assembly GCF_015104395.2. Classification (NCBI taxonomy): domain Eukaryota; kingdom Metazoa; phylum Arthropoda; class Malacostraca; order Decapoda; family Palaemonidae; genus Macrobrachium; species Macrobrachium nipponense. The sequence continues at coordinate 6,352,356 of NC_061090.1, read as the reverse complement.
AAAGTATAGACCAAATCTGCTCCTTGTCATGGAGAAATAACATAGGCGTCTTTACTTCTGGTACGAACAGGTTTCTGGTTCGCTGCCTGATAATCTTCCCTGCAAAATCTAAAAATATTTGTAAACTTACTCTAAGGCCTTCTAGGGCCCAGCTTAAATCTCTCCAAGAAATGGAAATCTTTCTCTTTCATGACTTCTTTGGATTCAAGGCTTTCAATGAAAAGTATATCCATCCATCCGTCTGACATTACTCAGTGGTAATTGAAAATATTCCGACTATATTCTAAGGTTCGGTGACTTTCTTTTCTTCTATTGCCAGTCTTTCTTTTTTTTACAACTGATACAGCATTTCTAATCTTCACAACTCATACAGCCTTTCTTCCGTTAAAGAGAAAGACCGTCACTTTCCTCCTTTCCCTTCATTCTCTTGAGCCTGGGTTAGAAAATCCCATTAGGTTACCCATAGGCCTATGCCCTTACAGTACAAAATCAAACAACAACCAGCGACATAGGAATAAATCTTTTGTGTCAGCGCAGAGGTCTAGAAATGAGAGTAGCCGGTCTGGTGAAACTTTTTCAGAGAAAAGGAAAAGGAATGTCATGATTTCCCAGCAGGACATAAGCAGCAAATTACTCCAAGGAAATATACTCCGGTGCGCGGTTGAAATATTAGGTCCCAAAAAACTAGATTTCATGTGTATCTTGAACGAAGTTTTCCGACTGAAAAACGATGTTGCAGGAAAATTTCTCGAAACATAAATACTACTGTTAGCATGTTTGAGCACACACACACACACACACAACACACACAAAACACACACACATATATATATATATATATATATATATATATATATATATATGCATATATACATACAGGCATACACACACACACATGTATATATATATATATATATATATATATATATATATATATATATATATATATATATATATCTGACAATGTCACTACACATCACGAATGATTCAAGTGAAAAAGATAATAACCACGTTTAGAAAGTGGTTTTTATAAATGTTTCAATTATTATTAATCTTTGAGAAGCGCCCTTTATACATAATTAATGAAAACAACATTCACATTAATGAAATAGGAAATGAAACGAAGAAACTTCTAGGTTACTTACACGTGGTAGAGATTAGTCGGAGATTCAGAATCCATGTGTGCGTCAGAAATATTCAGCAGGAGCTCAGTCGACAACTCCATCTGGTACAAATGCCTAAGATTACAGGGGCATAAAACAACATGAGTTACTCCTTATCGATCACAGATATATTATGGTTCAATATAAGTGACCCTCACATGAAAAGGAAAGGAGGCGAGACTCTCTACTTTTATTCCAAAGTCATCTTCAGGGTATACCATGAAGAGGACTTTACGATAAAAGTGAAAGACTTGATATTTCTTTATTTTATTTTCATGTAAGAAAAGAATAGTATAGAACGAAATATCAAATGTAGGCCAAAGGCCAAGCGCTGCAACCTATGAGGTAAATTAGTGTTGACGCTGAAATTGACAGTATACAGGTTTAAATGTTTAACAGAAGGAAAAACTCGCAGTTGCAATATAAAACAATTGTTATGAGAGGGTGGAAAGAATAAAAATATGAACAGGGGTGCAGTAAAAGGAATGAACGAGACTGCAGCTAGGAACCAAGGGGACGCTGCAAAGAACCTTAATGCCTACAGTGCACCGCATGAGAGGTGCACTGACGGCGATACCCCTCTACGGGGTAATTTTATGTGAGGATCTCGTATATTTTTCATCCATAGGACTGTTGTGGAAATACATGACATATGTTTAAGAGTTTACTGAATTCGTTAATGCTCATGACAATTACGACTGCGACCTGAGAAGATCAAATCTTAAGGCAGTCATACTAGAGTTAAGTTTTTATTACTATTTAATATATGGACAAACCAATATATTCCTAAGCTTATTTATCTTGCCTCTGATGACATGAATATGGCATAAGTTTCTTAGTACCATCCTAAATGTTTGTTAATTGTGTTATTATAAAAAAAAGAAGAAAAAAGAGTTACCCACTTACAAGGATGCCAAAAGTGGAATCCTCTTGAAGGTAGCTTCGGCCATGGACACCAGAGGGTTGCCGTCCAGGTTCCTATAGGGGCATTGGGATAACTGAGGCTTTGTTACAGATGTTTTACATACATACAAACATATATATATATACATAAATATATATAGTATACACAAATGCACACACACTCACACATATATATAGGAAGAAAAGGAGGTGATGCATCTTTCAGCTTCATTTCCAGACAACGTTTCAAAGCAGGGCTTCATCATCAGGACTAATATGCAAAATTAACAACAATTAAACTCAATTCGTAAGACTCAGTAAAATTCATTAATGTTAAGATATAGATATCAGAACCGAAATATAATAGTTAAACCAACCTAGCGCCTCAGAGTAAGAAAACTGTGTAACCAAGAAGGGCACCAAAAGGACGAAGAAACATCTTAAGCTATAAACAGGGCCAGAAGAAGACTGACTATTCAAAGATGGAACCAGTTGTTTGATGGTTAACGACTCGAGGATATGGAAAGAGGTTTCATCGGCAGCTTGTTTTCAAATGTCAAAATCGTCATAGGATATAAAACACTCCTTCTTACTCAAAGTACACCTTGTTCTAAGGGTAACACCACGGAGACAGTCGACTCGCACTCTCAGCATTCTTTTCGTGGACTTTACGTAAGTCTCGAGATTACATATCGGGGCAAGTATACTCATGCACCACCAAAGAACGCATAAGGTTATGCATACAGTGTCTTTAAATCTAAAGCGAGATCCAACTGTTCTTGGATTCCTTAGAACGAGTTTGGAATTAAGACAGTAAAAGTATTTATTTATATTCTGCCGTAATATAGTTAAAACGTAAAAATCAAGTTTAGGTATCGTAGGTATAGGAATCTTTGGCTGAAATTTATTATTCAAGA
>NC_061090.1:6331873-6344373 GCF_015104395.2 Macrobrachium nipponense | reverse complement strand
TTTTTTAAAAATAATTTTGGGAGTCTGGAATGCATTAATTGTATTTACATAATACCTTATGGGAATTATTGTTTTGGTTTTCATACATTTTGGACTTTGTGGGAGGTTCTTGAACGGATTATGTACAAAAACCGAGGTTCCACTGTATATATATATATATATATATATATATATATATATATATATATATATATATATATATATATATATATATATATATATATATATATATATATATATATATACACACACACAGATATAGAGATATATATAAATAGATATATAATATATATATATATATATATATATATATATATATATATATATATACTATAAAGTCCGTCGAAAATTTGGACTACGATTATATTTTCATGCAGTGTCCTCATCACAGATATTTAAAAATAACCAAAAGATAAATTAAGAGATGATGTTTAAATACAGTATGGTCTGGTAGTTAGGGCACTGACCTCGCCAGGGGAAGGCTTAAGTGTTCGATTCTCAAACGAACCGGAACGCTTTAGGCCTGTTTCATTCAATCTTTTTATGCTTCTGCTTATCTATGCAGTGAATAGACTATCTGGCCGTTAGTTGACTGTGATGTGTTGCAACTACGGTTGACTGGGGTATGGGGATAGCAACCTCATGCCAAAACACTTGCAGAATAGAACAGAATCTAGAATTTAGACCAAAAGCCAAGCGCTGGATCCTATGAGGTCACTCAGCGCTGCAACGAAAATTGACGGTAAAAAAGCATGAAAGGTGTAACACGAGGAAAACCTCGCAGTTGCACTAGGGAACAATTGTTAGGCAAGGGTGGGAAATATGATGGAAGAAAGAGAATATAAAATATAAACGGAGGTACGGTAAAAGGAATGAAAGGGGCCTAGGGGACGCTACAAAAAACCTTGAGTAACGCTTACAGTACACCGCACGAGGTGCACCGACAACACAACCCCCAACGTTGTACACCAAAGGACTTCGATGTAAGCAGTCTGAAGACAATTCCCTCTAACGTAATTAGGCGTACAATGAAAAAATATAAAATGCCCCAAAATTAATTTGCTTTCTTCTTAAAAACATCATATTTGGTAGAAAAAAAGGCCAAAAATTAATTACTTTTCTCCTTAGAAAAGATCTTATTTTGTAGCGGTAACACAATCGAGTATGGAAGGCATCATATCTACTATTCTTAGCTCCTCCCTTCCCTCCTTCCTTCCGTGACGACTTGAAAGCAAGTATCCGTGTATTATAGACGTAAATCCTTCTCGATCTGGCCAAATCTCGCCCTGCGTCACGCAATCACACATGATAAGCACAATGGAAAAAAATATGGTACATTTCAGATTCCCTCAATAGATTCGTACTAAAAATAGGAACCTAATCGTTACATCTAAAACCTTCGCTGAAAACTGATGTGTATATACATATACGTATAAATGTCCACACACAACACACACACACTTACATATATTTATATATATATATATATATATATATACATGTGATATATATATATATATATATATATATATATATATATATTATGTATTGTATGTATGTATGTATGTAGTATAGTATGTAAAAAAAAAATACAGATAATATCTAATGAATATATATATGCATATATATATATATATATACATATAATATATGTATATATTTTTTCTTTTCTTTTCTTCAAGAGCTAATCCACACACAGCGCTTAAAGACCTTGAAAGAAATGCACAATTAAAAAGTACTAGAGATGTTGAAATTAATCCCAGTAAGCTGTAGATGTCATGCCATATGCATTAACACCTTAAATATACAACTACATATATATATATATATATATATATATATATATATATATATATATATATATATATATATATATACACATACTTACCATCTCCCTCTGTCAATGGTACGCCAACTACAGACAAATTCAAAGCATGCTATTTCATTCACTTATGCAAACCCAAAAGAGGAAAATTTAGTTGGCAGAGAGAGAGAGAGAGAGAGGATGAGAGAGAGCGAGAGAGAGAGAGAGAGAGAAAGAAGAGAAAGAATGAGAGAGAGTACTTACAGGTCAACCAGCAATTTCTGCTCCGCGAAAGCCCCATCTTCAATGCGGCTGATCTTGTTATGACGTAAGTACCTGATATAAGAAAAAAAATCATATATGCTTGCGTTATATATATATATATATATATATATATATATATATATATATATATATATATATATATATATATATATACTATATATATATCTTATGTACACGCACAAAACTATCATGCATATAAAGTTCATACAGTCCGACAGGCAAACGCATACACCTCCATAAGTCACTGAGAATTTCTAACATAATCTATAGATCATAATTTGTTATCTGCTAATCTAATTCATTATCAGTTTTGCAACATATTTTGTGTTTTACTATCACTTAGTCAGGTTTTCATACTTTTAAACATCAAACTGCACTAACCTGCAAACAGTCATGCAAGGTTATGATACAGAGTTACAGAAGCCTTCAGTGGAAATCTTTGAGGCCAGGTCACAAGAGCATTATTTTTGGCTCCCTGTAGCATATGGACAACGATTATAATTATCGAAGCAAGTGGCCAAAGCTGCAGCCTAAATTGATAATGGACATATTTGTAAGAATCATATTTTGGTAACATGTCCTCAAACAGGGAGCAATTAGTTCCTGTTTTGACAAAGTGGCGTATCATACTTTTTTTTTTATAACTTATCAAAATTTTAGCTGCCTTGCTTGATAGATTTTATTACAAAATTTCCGCCAAAGGTGATCTAATTAGAAGCTCTGAATAGCACAAAATTTTTGAATGCTATTTTCTCAGTATGAGGAAAAAATGGCTTACGTCTGTTTGTCAAAACAGGGACGACTTCAGCCTATACTGGCGTTAATACCAAAAGACGGCTAAGTACTGACTCAAGTCACTTTAATTTTACCGAAAGCTTTTGGTCAGTGTATACATACACACACACACACATATATATGTATATATATATATATATATATATATATATATATTAGATAGATAGATAGATATATACATATATGTATATAAATAGTGTAAATACTCATTCAACATAAACTTGAAGGCTGTCAGAATGGAATGGAATGAAATATAAAATTTAGGCCAAAGGCCAAGCGCTGAGACCTACGAGATCCGTCAGTGATGAAAGGGAAACTGAGAGTACAACGTTTTAAAGGCGTATAGGAAAATCTCAAAGCGGTTGCCTTATGAAACAACTGTCAGGTGAGGATGACAAGCAAGACGGAAGAAGGATAATATGAACGGATGTACAGTAAAAGGTCTGAAAGGGGGTTGCAGCTAGGAGCCGAAGGGACGCTGCAAAGGACCTTCAGTGATGCTGTGAGGCGCACTGAAGGCACTATCACCTTACGGGAAAAGGATATCAGAAGACGTCTGGGATCCTCTGAGTATACTTACAAGGAATGAAGTCCTGAGAGACCGATGAGGGAATCCTTCGTCAGTTCTTCAATTTGATTGTTCTCTAGGAACCTCGAAAAGAGAGAAATGTTCTATTGGTGACATAGTGGTGGTATTGTGATAACACCGAACCTTCTAAAATAAAGCTAATGAACCTAAAAGTAAATACTAGATTCACAGTAATCTCATTTACCCAAAAATATGACTTTTCAATAAGGAGTTTTTATCTAATTATCTAAGAGAGATAATTATCTGAGAGAGAGAGAGAGAGAGAGAGAGAGAGAGAGAGAGAGAGAGAGAGAGAGAGAGAGAGAGAATATTAGTAAACATCAGAAATAGCATCAGCAGTACTTACAATTCCTGAGGAAAATGCGCATTAGGGCTGACAATTCTACCTTTGAGAGTTATCAGGTTGCCATTAAGCCATCTGTAAAAATAGATTCATTAAAGGCTATAAATTATTTACCATTATGTAAACAAAGTTCGTATCTGTACAGTGGTATATCCACTGCGTCAGCTACCTTAATGTCATGATATGATTATATTTAGCTAAATATATCCATATATATAGAAATACTGATAGTGTATATATATATATATATATATATATATATATATATATATATATATATATATATATATAAAATTTGATCTACATTAGAATGGGTGATCAACAAGGACAGGGATATTTATTTATGTTGAGTTCTCATCTTAAATTCGAAAGTTTTTTGGTGTTTATAAGCCTGTAATCGTTCTTTATATTATATTTTATATATATATATATATATATATATATATATATATATACACTATATAATATACGTATATACATATACATATATATATATATATATATATATATATATATATATATATAATGTATATATAGTATATAAAGAACGATTACAGGGTTATAAACATAAAAAAACTTTCTAATTTAAGATGAGAACTCAACATAAATAAATATCTTTGTCTTTTGTTGATCACCCATTCTGAAGTATATCAAATGATGTTTTAAGAGGCCAAACAGGACAAAACACAAAATGATAATTATTATAATTTTAGCTCTAACAAAGAAATAGAGAAAGGTATATTAACCTAAAACTCTAATCCTCTGAAACAACAGCTGAAACAAAGCGCAACACTCTTGACTCTTGCATCGCTGCAAATGTCCTCATACAAAAGCAGATAATGTGATCACCTTGACAATAGCACAGCGGGAATTTCAAGCTACAATGACGTTGAACATTGAGATCACGATACTAGAACCCCAAAGGGTAAGTCAGGTAGGATATAGCGCCTTGGGACGGGTCGGGCAAGGCAAGGTGCCCTATTATTTGTCAAAGTATGAAACGGAGGCTTTTAGGGCTGGTTAGGTAGGACAAGGAATCCTACGACAGGACCAGGACAGGAAAGGATATGTTGCATCACATTGTCCTTGGGAGCATTCATTAGGACACAGCAGCCAAAGAAGGTACGACAAGGAACAACCTAGGCGGGTCAGGAATGGCATTCTGACCTGGAATTAATTAGATGGGATCGATGGCGTACCGTGCGATTTAGATTAAACAGCGCCCTAAGAAAAGGTTATACACTTACCGAGTCTTACTGACGAGGCAATAGCATAGAATTTAAACCAACTACACAAACTGATACTGGATTTTAATTCAGTTAGGACCAATTAGGCTGATTTTGATTATTAGGGGTCAGCAGCTATCTTTTCTTATTTGACAAAAAAAGGGCATTTTTGTTCATGAACGAGTTTCACTACTCGAGGCATGAGAATGCCATAAAAAGGATTTTTCAAAATGGATTACAGTGTCCATGTCAGTTCCATATCTTTCAGTATATGTATATGTATATGTATATGTATATGTATATGATATATAGTATGTATATGTATAGTATATGTATATGTTATCATATATAGATATATAATAAATATATATAGAAATGGTAATTGCAAAACAGAGGGAGAGAGAGAGAGAGAGAAGAGCACATATATAAATCTTGGTTATTTTTAGATGGAGAGAGAGAGCGAGAGAGAAGGCACATATAAATCTTGGTTATTTTTTAGGATGAGAGAGAGAGAGAGAGAGAAAGATAGAGAGAGAGAGAGAGAGAGAGAGAAGAGAGAGAGAGAGAGAGAGAGAGTCCCTATCACATTCCCAGGTAGAAGGTAGTATTACAAGAGGTAATTCCTCCGGCGCCAATCCCTTGAGAAATTCCTAAGTGGAATTTTATGCTCAATTCCCGGGAAATGAGCGAGCGAGCAGTATCAGTGTTGAATTTCCGTCTCCTGCACCTCACGTGTCTCGCTGGATAAACCGCTGACTCTTTTAAAGGGGAGAAATTTTTCCTCATTCTGTAGCAGATGTAGTGTATAATACAAAGTCTGTATATATACAGACATACCTTTAATTATATATGTATAAAATATATATATATATATCTATATATATATATATATATATATATATATATATATATATATATTATATATATACTATAAAATCACAAAAGTAAGCACGTGATTTTGTTTACCAGCAAAAGCCACAGGGAAAATTTTAAAAAAAGAAAAGACAGAGTGCCAAGTACTTTCGTGCATTTACCACATCTTCGGGGCACAAAGTAATACAAAACGTAGTTTTGTTAAAGAGCTGAAATGTATCTTGAGGGGGAGGGATGAGCTAATTAAGCAATTTACTGTCAAGTGTGCCAGTTTACCATATATGTACGGCTTGGTTAAGACCCATAAGCCAAACAATCCCATTAGGCCTATTATAAGTTCAGTAAGTTCTGTGTCTTATAAATTGTCAAAGTGGCTAGTCCAAGTTCTTACGCCGGTTGTTGGTAAAATATCAAAATGTAATATTAAGAATAATGTTGATTTTGTAGACAAACTTAGCAATATTAATGTAACTTTTGAGTTTAAAATTGTCAGTTTCGATGTTGTATCATTATTTACTAAAGTTCCAGTGGACGATTTGTTAAATTTTTTATCAGAGGAATTGCCTAAATATAACTTGCCGTTACCTTCGAATGTAATAGTTGACTTGATTAGGCTTTGCATTAAGGATTGTAAATTTACATTTAATGGAAAATATTTTTTACAAAAATTTGGTATGTCAATGGGGAATCCATTTTCTCCGGTGCTTAGTAATCTTTACATGGAGTTTTTTGAGGTCAGACTGTTACCTAGTATTTTACCGATTGGTACTGTATGGTATCGTTATGTGGTTGATATTTTTTGTGTATGGCCTGTAAATGCAAACATTGGAGAATTTTTAGATAAACTGAATGATCTAGTTCCCTCAATTAAATTTACAGTGGAGGAAGAAAGAGAGTCAATGCTACCATTTTTAGATGTGCAAGTTTACAGACAAATCCGTAGTTTTAAATTCAATGTATATCGCAAGCCCACTAATATATGTTCGTATGTTCATTATTACTCTGAGCATCATAGTAAAGTAAAATTATCTATTTTTTCTTCGATGTTTTTGAGGGCCTTAAAAATATGCAGTTCTGAGTTTTTAGATGAAGAGATAGGAAAAATATGTGACATAGGTGTAAAACTTCAATATCCGATGTTTTTTATTGACAAGGCATTAAAAATGGCCAAAGGTACTTTTTATTCAAACAGGGTTAGAGAACCTTTTTCATGCCATAATATGTTAGTTTTACCATACCACAAGAATTTTTATGATTTGCCTAAGGTACTTCGATTTTTTAATGTAAAATTAGTTTTTAAAAGCTCAAATGCGGTTTGTAATATACTGATAAAGAACTCCCCATTTTCATCTACCTGCTGCCTTTATACAATTCCTTGTCAGGGGTGTGATAAGAAATATGTCGGCCAAACTGGGAAAGATTTGTCTACAAGATTAAATCAACATAAATATTCGGTTAGAACAGGACAGACTTCTAGTGCCCTTTTTATTCACCTTAGTAATGTTAACCATGCGATTGATTGGACAGAGGCAAAAGAGATTTTATTTTGTAACGATTATATTAATAGGAATATAATTGAATCTGCTTTTATAAAGACATATTCTGGAAAACTTTTAAATTTGAGCCCTGGTATGTACAAATTAGACAATCTTATCATAGATAAAATAGTGAAGAGTTTTAACATTATTCTTTAATTTGGTGTATTTGTCAAGTTCCTTCTTATGTATTTCTTGTGAGTTTTAACATTATCCTTAAAGTTTTTGTACTAGTAAAATTTTTTTTTTTTTTTTTTTTTTTTATGTATTTCATATTGATAATATTGTTCAATCAGTTATCTTTGTTTATTGGTGTTTTAAGTATGTTGTTAGTGCCGTTATTATTGTTACTATTCATAATTGTGAGTTCAGTTGTTTTATAAAAAACTGGTTGACATAGTCAATGTTTTTCTCTTCTGTAAGTAATTGGGTCATTGGGTAATTACTTTTTTTCTTTTGACTTGTTGGGGTGTTAAGCGGTTGGGTAATCTGGACGAATGCTGTTTCTGTTTGTAATGGCCTTATTGTACGCACATATATAATTCTTTTCCACTTTGCTTTTGTGAGAGCTTTCTTGCTCAATAGTTTTTACGTTTTATATTACTTTGTCCCTCGAAGATGTGGTAAATACACGAAAGTACTTGGCACTCTGTCTTTTCTTTTTTAAAAATTTTCCATGTGGCTTTTGCTGATATATATATATATATATATATATATATATATATATATATATATATATATATATACTATATATATATATAATTAAAGGTATGTCTGTATATATGTTATATTGATTAAGCCGTACTGAAGATTATTTGCAGCTTTCCATCTTCGGCTTCAGATACCTTTTGATCTCTTCCCACTAAGTTTCCATCTCCTTTAACGTACTCCGCTCCATATAGTACATGTATATATGTATACAATGATAGATAAACAGATAGATGCACTCATACATACTGACATTATACGTAGTATATATAACTTATATACATGTACATGTATATATGGATAGATAGATGCACACAAGCATACTCACATTATATATATATATATATATATATATATATATATATATATACACATGTATATATGGATAGATAGATGCACACATGCATACTCACATTATATATATATATATATATATATATATATATATATATATATATATATATATATATAATGTGAGTATGCATGTGTGCATCTATCTATCCATATATACATGTACATGTATATAAGTTATATATACTATGTATAATGTCAGTATGTATGAGTGCATCTATCTGTTTATCTATCATTGTATACATATATACATGTACTATATGGAGCGGAGTACGTTAAAGGAGATGGACAACTTAGTGGGAAGAGGTCGAAAGGTATCTGAAGCCGAAGATGGAAAGCTGCAAATAATCTTCAGTACGGTTTAAACAATATAACATTTAATATGACAGGGGATTTCTCCGACTTCTAACGAAATTTACTTCACCGAATTTCTTTTCTCTTGATATATCTCCTCCCAACAAAAAGTCATCCCGGAGTGTTAACGTATGGTTATTCTGCTTGTCTACTATAGTGAGGATGGCAGTCCCACACCATTCTCTGCCTTGGCTGTGACCCACTGTAGTCGAGTAACCATGACTTAGTTCCAAGGGACACAGCGAATTTTCAAGGCTAATCTGGGGATCAATCATGCACCTTTCTGTATTGAGGCAAAGTCATTAAATGTTGAATGGAAAAAACGGCAATGTTTTAGACAATTTCAGCCTCCACAAGCCATTTAGAGGCTTCAATTATGAAGAGAATTCTAGCATTTTTGTTCTAAAATCGGCAAAGTGTGTTGCAGCGCCTATAAACCCCTCCAAAAAAAAAGGAACGTTTCTATTTCTTGTGTGATAATAGAGTTACTTATGTTTCCATCTTATTACATAAGAGCCATTTGCCAGCAGTGCAATTTATCGAGTAATAAAAGGTTTTCCAACTAATATCACCGAGGTTACTCCACCTTATCGAGAGAGAGAGAGAGAGAGAGAGAGAGAGAGAGAGAGTCTTTCATTTGTATTCTAGTATTTAATAATATTCATTCATGTCGTGAATTAACAAACCCACTTTCAAAGCATAAAAAACTTTATTTTGCTCCAAATTGATCTTTTATCTTATGGTACCACATCAGTCGATTTTCAGATTTGATTAATTAAACCTTTAGTCGTTTATTTTGTCCTTTTTTTATCTTAAATTCTAACAACTATTCACTTGCCTATACAATTCATCTGTTTGTGTCTATATTATTTCTATGGTATCCTTCTTTTCCTCTATTGTACAGCAGCTTGCTTTGTATGATATGGGCTTGACGATTATTCAATACGAACGGCAGTTTATTCTGAATAATAAAAATATTAATAGAAATAAAACGCAGTGCACTTATAAATATTATATATATATATATATATATATATATATATATATATATATATATATATATATATATATATATATATGTGTGTGTGTGTGTGTGTGTGTGTGTGTGTGTTTGTAAATATATATATATATATATATATATATATATATATATATATATATATGTATATATATATATATATAAAATTACATTTGAGTTATATTTGTATTGAAATTTTTTATTATCTAGAATAATCAACCGTTTCTATTGAATAAGCGTAAAGCCATATTCTCTTCTCTCTCATCTATATTCCATTAGTTCACTTTCCCTCGTGGATTATGTCTTTTTATATATATATATATATATATATATATATATATGATGGTTTGTATATATATACAAATATATTAAATTATATATATATATATATATATATATATATATATATATATATATATATATATATATATATATATCTATATATATCTACTAATAAGAGGAGCCCATAAAAACACCTAAATATAGAGAGAAAAGTACTATATTTCAGAGACTGCTGTCTCTCTCTTCAGGTATATGAATGAGAAAGGTTTAAAGAAAAGGTGGTATTTATACCAAGAGATCCTTCCACAGGTAAGCCAATTTAGGTCACCCCCGCTGATAATATTCCTTTAATCTTCTTCAGCGTTGGTTGAATGAAAACTTCGTCAATCACATCTGAAATCCACGCTCCTTTTGAGATGTTCATTACCTGCCTCTCTTTTATTAAGGCCGATTCCATCATTTGACTCTTGTACCGGCAGTTGCTGCTATAAATTATACGTGACAAATTCCAGTTTATTCTATGGTTATGTTCATTTATATGGTTGAAAATAGCTGAGTTCTGTTGTCCATACCTAACTGACCGTTTGTGTTGTATAATCTCTGGGGAAGTGATTTTCCTGTAAATCCGATATAAGATTGGTCACAGTCCTGGCATGGGATCTCGTAAACCCCAGTGTCCTTGGGCGATGTCTTTTGTTGGACGTTAATCAGGGATTTAGCTAAGGTGTTCGGGTAAGTAAATGCAAAAGGGTTAGTTTTTCCAAGGGTCTGAGTCACCTTTGTAATCGTGTCCAGGTGGGGAATTTTTATTTTGTTGTTGGGTGTATCTCTGGTCTTGTCTTTCGGGGGTCGGTAGAAAATTACGTTTGCTTTGTGAATTGCTTTCTCAATTATATGGTCAGGATACTTTAAAGACGAAAGTTGCTTACGAATTAGTTCGAATTCTTTTTCCAGGAAATCTGGGGAACAAATTCATAAGGCTCTTAAGAACAGATTGCTGGCTACACCTATCTTGATAGCAGTGTCATGATAGCTAAAGTAGTGAATGTATATGAAAGTGAGAACGTTGGTTTTCTGTATATGGTAAATTTGTATTCTGTCGTGTCTCTGATTATTAAAACATCAAGAAAAGGAATTTTGTTGTCTGTTTCCCATTCAACTTTAAATTTGATGCTGGGCACTAATGCGTTTAATTTTGAAAGGAATTCATTAAAATTGCCCCACCTATTATCCCAAAATGTTAGAATATCATCAACATATCTCATCCAAAGCATGTTTTGGGGTTTTATTGCATTTATTACTGTAGTTTCAAAGTATTCCATGTACAGATTGGCTAAAACAGGGCTTAAAGGACTACCCATACTACACCCGAATTTTTGCTTGTAGAATGATTCCCCGAATGAAAATACGTTATTAGATGCTCATAATTCAACTATCTTTATTATTTTGTCAAGCGCCAATGGGAAATGATCTGAATAGGGGGATAATTTTTCCTTCAAAAACTGAAGAACGTCCTGTACTGGTACTTTTGTGAATAGGGAATCTACATCAAGGCTTAAAAGTTTTATGTTGTGAAGTGGTATATGTGCTTCTCTGAATTTGTGACAAAAATCTTCCGAATGTTTAATGTGACTGGGAGAAAAAGTGCCTGAAAAAGGGGAAAGGAGGCCAAGGACACTGGGGTTTAAGAGATCCCATGCCAGGACTGTGACCAATCTTATATCGGATTTACAGGAAAATCACTTCCCCAGAGATTAATACAACACAAACGGTCAGTTAGGTATGGACAACAGAACTCAGCTATTTTCAACCATATAAATGAACATAACCATAGAATAAACTGGAATTTGTCACGTATAATTTATAGCAGCAACTGCCGGTACAAGAGTCAAATGATGGAATCGGCCTTAATAAAAGAGAGGCAGGTAATGAACATCTCAAAAAGGAGCGTGGATTTCAGATGTGATTGACGAGGTTTTCATTCAACCAACGCTGAAGAAGATTAAAGGAAGATTATCAGCGGGGGTGACCTAAATTGGCTTACCTGTGGAAGGATCTCTTGGTATAAATACCACCTTTTCTGTAAACCTTTCTCATTCATATACCTGAAGAGAGAGACAGCAGTCTCTGAAATATAGTACTTTTCTCTCTATATTTTGGTGTTTTTATGGGCTCCTTTTATTAGATGGAATTCTGTTGTAACAGAACATTTTTACCAGTCATATATATATATATATATATATATATATATATATATATATATATATATATATATATATATATATATATATATACATATATATTAAAAAGGGTGAGGTAGTGAATCGTTAATCTTAG
>NC_061090.1:6311873-6326873 GCF_015104395.2 Macrobrachium nipponense | reverse complement strand
GGGGTTATGGTTTACATGTTGAAATGTATAAACAGTGCAAAAGTATTTTGCCTTATACATTTACCCTCTCTACATTCCTATTCCAGACCTATTATCCATTTTACGAAGATGGATTGATCAAGAGAGAGATAAGTTAAGATAAAACTGATTTATTGACATACATACATCTACGATATCGTGTTCACTGTCTCGAATGGTTATAAACTGTTCTCTAATTTTAACCCACTGTTTTCATTCCATATGTAGAACAGTGAATTTGGAATAAGTTAAGTATATCTCCGTTCTACAAGACCACTGAGCTGATCAACAGGTCTCCTATGGCTGGCCCGAAATATTACATTTTTTTTCCTTACGCGGCTAAGAACCAATTGGTTTTTTGGCAACGGGACCTGCAGCTTATTGTGGGATTCGAACTAACATTATATCGAGAAATGAATTTCTAATCACCATAAATAAATTCCTGTGATTCCGCGCTGGCAGTCGCGGCGAGAGAACTCGGGCTATCAGAATTGATTTAGAATAAACATGAAATATCTTTTCACCGGGAAATTCTGCAAACAAAATGAAAACAGTCACATTAATGAAGAAAGTAACATACGCTACAGGGTGTAATTACGTCAAGGAAGATTAGGGAGAAGAATAATCTGGTGGAGTGGAAGAGGAAAGTTGGGCCTAGCGAGGAATTCACAATGAGTAGATACTCGGGACAAGTTCAGTACTACCCAAGCTATTATGTACAAAAGCGTTGATCCGTTCGCTGGTTAGCCAATCAAATTCAAGAGTAAAGTGCCTGAAAAAGATGAATTTGGACATTGAATTTATTACCAAATATTAAGGGAAGGCATGAAACACACTGTTCCAAAGAAACGCACCGATCCATCAAATGATTTGAAAGATATTGGCAAAAAAAAAAAAAAAAAAAAAAAAAAAATTTCCTGAAATATATAGTGATACATACCAGTCGTATGGGCTATCTGAAGCTGTCTGGCAGATCAGATCGTGGACAAACATGAAATGTTCATATGTTAGCATAATGAAATGAGCCTGTTTTATAATTCTGTAAGTATAACTGGAAACACATATGTAAACAATGCTGTAAAGAACTGCACCTCAAAACGCAACAGGCTATTCGACGCACACAGAAAAGATACGTTATTAGTTGCATAATAAATAAAATACTTGATGCTCGCTCTCTCTCTCCCTCTCTCACTGAGTGGACGGCAACTTAATAGTTGCGAAGAATTCATTAACACGTAAATAGCGGATCACTGTTAGTTGCACAACCAAGAAAATACAATCAGCCTCTCTCTCTCTCTCTCTCTTCTCTCTCTCTAGCAACCTTCACATCAAAACACCACTAAAGTGAAGTTAAAAATAAAGAAAAAAAAATGGAGAACCATACATAAGTAAACAACCAAAATGGAGCACCACATATCTTTTTCTTTTTCTCCCTGTCCACAACCAACATCATCGAAGGGGTGTGGGGGAGAAGGGTCAATACTCACAGGAGCCTCAGCTTCCGATATTTGGCGAAAGAATTCTTTTCCAGCGCCAGACTGTTGTTCGGGAGTAATCTGAAACGAGGAAATTATGATATCAAATGTCTGCGGGAGGGAAAACCTGGCGGCTGACGGCGGCCTGGAAGGGAGGACAGGGAAAGGAAACGAAGCTCGTGGAAAGAGCCATTGCAAAGGTATACTATTATACGGTACTACTATCGGGAAGTTAATAATGGAAAGGCATAGTGGGCATAGTATACCTAGTTTTGCCCGTTTTTCTTTTACCGACGTTGGAAAGTAAGTTATCAGGTAAACAAAAAGATCAAGAATACCAGATGGTTAATTGTCAAAAGAGTAAAATCAAAGAGATAATCCAGGATTATCGGACAACACACGGTCACAAACTTAAACATAGATTTAACCCTAACAGAAACTACAACGTATCCATATAGTACAAAACATGTAAAAGCTGAATATATTAATTTTGTTGCTTATATTTATCTAGAACTTTTTTCATTATGAAGACATCGAGTTTAAATAAACCAAGACTTAAATTTAGAACATTTCCATTATTTGACTTGATAAAACAAGGTTCAATGATATTCCTTTTAACTGTGTCATTACATACAATTAAGGCTCTTGCTTGACTCCAGTTAATAGGGTGATCTAAATCTCTCATATGTAGGAATAATGCATTCGAAATTTGTCCAGTTCTCACAGAATATTGGTGCTGTTTGAGTCGTTGTGAAAGAGATTTACCGGTTTGTCCGTAATATACTTTATCTCACTTTTTGCAAGAAATTTCATATATGCAGCCGGGAAGATCTTTAAGAGAATTTCTTATTACTAAACTCTTAACATTAATATTAATGAAAACAACATTTATGACAAAAAGCTTTAAAATTCTAGGAATTTCTAAAAACCTTTCATCATAGGATAATTTTATAATTGTTATGCCTACTAAATTTAAGTTTGTCATTAGTTAAATAAAAAGTTTTTCTAGCTCTTTTCAATGCCACATTTACAAAAGTCCTTGGGTATTTAAGTTTCAAGGCAATATCATAAAAATATTTTTAATATCAGCGTCAATAAACTGCGGGCTACAGACACGTAAAGCCGTTAGGAACATCCCAGAAAAAAAAAAGAGAATTTAACATTTTGATGGTGATTGGAGTAGTAATGAACAAAAAGGCAATGTTAGTTGATTTTCGAAAGACTGAAAAGAGAAGGGAATAAATTATTGAGATAAATAAGGAATTCCTGGAGATTTTCGTAAAATTAATCCTATCATTTTTCTATATATATATATATATATATATATATATATATATATATATATAAATGATAGGAAGTTATATATATATATATATATATATCTATATGTATATATATATATACATATATATATATACATATATATATATATATATATATATATATGTATATATATATACATATATATATATGTATGTATATATATATATATATATATATATATATATATATATATATATATATATATATATATATATATACATATATAGTAAGGAATAGGTTATGAAATATCTATACGGAGAGAGAGAGAGAGAGAGAGAGAGAGAGAGAGAGAGAGAGAGATTATTTAAATCTTCACTACATTATCAAGGTTCTGAAATGATGTAAATGGAAAAGGGCAACAAGCAAAAGGAACAAATAAAAAATTATGGAGGATTACAACTGAGCATCCAAGGATAATCTTTTTCCAGGAACTCTGATAATTAGGTATTTTTATTTAGCTGTAAAATCAATTTTTTCGGTATTCAAACATCGGTACGAAACTTGAGGGCTTTCAAAATAAATTAAAATGCGGACCATTATTATCCTGCCACTACTTGTATGATTATCATTATAATAATTATTATCTTATGACATTATAATAATTATTATATTATGAAATGAAACAGAAACAAGTCACGACATCGTGTTCTGGAATACTAACATTGTTAAAGCTTTTTGATTTCTCAGTCACAATTCTAAGTCCACCATTGAAAAAAAAAAAAGCTTGAAAATGAACTGTTTCTCGGAAAAGATTTTTCCCTTTGAAAATTCTTTTCAAATAAATAACCCTATCTGTTTTCGATGTTTCTTTTTTATCAAAGAAATAGTTCTTTCTTTGAAATGTTTATTAATTCAAAAAGCTCCTTATCTAACTTTTTGAATATAGAAATACTCCCAGACATCAAACTTACGTTTCAGTTTTGGAGATGCTTTTTAATCAAGACTATTTATGAATTATAATCGATATTGTCGACAAATATTTAAAAAGAATACGTTTAAACTGTTAATCAAGAATAACCATAAATTGTTACTTAATACATAAAAATTGTTAATTAAGAACACCTACAAATCTTTAATCAAGAATACCTATAAATCTATAATCAAGAATCCCTATAAATCTTTAATCAAGAATTAGATATAAATTGTTAATTAAAACTACCTATAAATTTTGATCAAGATTACATATCAACTGTTAATCAAGAACACCTACAAATCTTTAATCAAGAATACCTATAAATCTTTAATCAAGAATCCCTATAAATCTTTAATCAAGAATAGATATAAATTGTTAATTAAGAATACCTATAAACTTTAATCAGGAATACATATCAACTGTTAATCCAGAATAACTATAAATTGTTAATGAAGAAGAAATATATCAAGAATACCTGCAAAATTTCTAATCAAGAATAAATATAAATTGTTAATCATGAATACCTATGAATTTTTAATCAAGAATACTTATAAATTGTTAATCAAGATTACCTATAAATCTTTAATAAAAAATACATATAAACTGTTAACCATGAATACCTATAGATTTTAATCAAGAATACTTCTACACTTTAAAAATACATCTCAATTTCAGATACTTTTCAACATAAGAAAAATTTTAAGCTTTTCATAGACTTCACAAATATTTGTAAAATTTTTGGTACACTTCTTAATATTTTCAGAAATGCTGTTTTCCCTACGAAGTGCTTCTTAATTTGTGCTTCTCAACCGCAGATTCTTTAAAATCTAAGCGGCACACCATAGCCTAAGAAATGATCCAGAAATGTTCATGATTTCAGATATCCTTCACAAGCTTTGGCTGAAAGTTTCATGGGTCGCGGCTCATACAGCATTATACTGAGGCCACTGAAAGATAGATCTATTTTCGGTGGCCTTCATTATACGCTGTACAGAAGACTCCATTGCGCCGAAGAAACTTCGGAGGATTTTTGAATTGTTGAATATTAGAGCTACATCAAAAAGACTTACAATGCCGTCATGTCCGGATCGAGATTTTGGGGCACTTTCTTGAGCCCGGCCCTCGGGCAGTGAAGTCTCGTGTTGATCCGGCACTTGCAGTGTTCGGGCACATGAGTCAGGGCTGCAATGAGAAAATAAAGTGTTACAATAAAACAACAAAATCAGTCAGGAATGAAATCTCACAAAAAATTATATCAATATTCAATCAGAACTGGCCGAAAGAATAACGCTTCTTTCTTTCGTGAATCTGAGTGAAAAGTCACATAGGAATGATTGGTCCAACACAATATAATAACAAGATGTAATAATATTGTGGTCAGAAACATTCTCGAATCAGCATTAATGCAATTAACAAGGGAAAATATTGATTTAAACCCAGTTCTTCGAACTCCTGCCCTCATGCTGCCAAAGATGTTCGGAGGAGAATCAAGAGTGAAACTAAATCTTTTCAGAAATTCCGATGAATGACCTTTTCTTGGAATTAGAGTATGAAAATGAGATTGAGGCATCATACCAAGCGCTGGGACCTATGAGGTCATTCAAATCTGAAAGGAAAATTGAGTGTATATGAGGTTTGAAAGGTGTAACAATAGGACAACCTCGAAGGTTGACCTAGGGGCCGAAGGGACGCGGCAAAGAACATTAAGTACCGCGTGAGGAGCACTGATGGCATCGTCCCCATACGGAGGGAATAATGTCCTTCGCCTTGCCTTGTTCCATCCAAGTACCTGAGTTAATCTTAAAAAGCAGTTAATCACTTTTAGATTTACTCCAAATCCAACGGCTTTCGTATGCATTAAAATGGTTATATACCCCGCAAAGATTAGCTGTTATTTGTTGAACAGAGTCTTAGTAATCATTTATTCCATTTTATGGAGTTGGCTAGAAAATGAAAGAAAAGACTGATCTTGCACTCTATTGTTTCGTGGCAATATACTCCCCCCACCCCCAACTCTCTCTCTCTCTCTCTCTCTCTCTCTCTCTCTCTCTCTCTCTCTCTCTCTCTCTCTCTCTCTCTCTCTATATATATATATATATATATATATATATATATATATATATATGTAACTAATATACATACATTTGTAAAATGCACGGTGACATTTTTAATATAAAAAATATGAAGCCACGAATATCGCTTAATGCATAATTCACTTTAATTTTGGAATAACTTACAGCCACAGATAAGTCTTCCTTTACCAGTGGGATTCAGGCAGCTCCCTGGCTGACAAAAAACGATGTTAATTTATAACTAATATATATATATATATAATATATATATATATATATATATATATATATATATGTGTGTGTGTGTGTGTGTGTGTGTGTGTATTATACACACACACACACATATATATAAATACATATATATATATATATATATATATATATATATATATATAATATATATATATATATATATAGTTTGCATCGGCATGTTTGCGTACGTGCGCATTCAGCTATTCAGGTATTTATGTATGAATGGACATTGGTATTTAAGAATTCAACCCGTAATTAAATCCTACTGGCGTAAGGGCGTAAGCATCAATGAGAGCTGAGACAAGCAAATGTAAGCCGTACAGTTCGTATTTTCCAGACTGGTGTAAATCATGAATAACTATTCATAAGGGATAATGGAATGGTATATAGAATTTCGGCCAAAGGCCATGCACTGGGATCTATGTGGTCATTCAGTGCTGAAAGGGAAATTGAGAGAAGAAAAGACTGAAAGGTGTAACAAGAAGAAAAAACCTCGCAGCTGCACTATGAAACAATCATTATGAGAGGTTGGACAGCACGATGCAAGAAAGAGAATATGAACGTAGGTGCAGTAAAAGGAATGACAGGGTTGTAGCTTGGGGTCGAAGGGAAGCTGTAAGGAACCTTAAGTAATGCCTAAGTGAACAGCGTGAGGTCCTATGGCAGCACTAGCCCCCTACAGGACATAAGGCATAATGAAGCTATGGCATTCGATAAGACTAGCCCAAGCGGTATCATTTCATCTACTTGGATTTTATTCGTCTGGTCTCCGTCCGCGTATTAATAATTCATACAGAATAACTTTGCATTTATTTGCGAGCAAACGTAGGTTTATGTTAGGCTATAAACCTAATGAGAGTGAGCAGCAGTATTCATAATAGATAACTATTCCAAAACCACACGTTCTGAACTGACAAAAAGGTACAAAAAATCTTAAATGTAAAATAATAGTAAAGTAATCTATAAGTATGCCGCAATTGATTTACAATAATTAACTGCATAAATCACATACTATACAGTAGTCTATGTACTATATGATGATGCTCATTCATTATTTGCATAACGCACCATTTAAAAAAGAAAAAAAAGCGGATACTGATTAAAAAATCCACATTAATAACATCGAAGTACTGTACTTGTACATGTTACAAGAAATATGTGACATTCACGAAGAGATTTCACGAAATCCCTAGTCCATGTGAAATAACTAATTCGCTTAGGAACACTTGATCCCAGAGGGTTAGTACTAAACACGGTGAAACAGTGATTCATCTTTGCCATGTTTGGTACTAGTTCCTTAAGGCCCGTCAACACTATGAAACATTTTTTGCAAACAACAATGTTTCCTGTCAAGACCTCAGTTGTCGTCAGGATGCTTATCTGTGCAGTAGCCTCTGTATTCTACTTGGCTATTTTAATGCACTCGAGGAGGGACAAAAGAAAGAAAAAGCCACGGTCTAGTTTTCTTTATTAGTGTCCAATAAATAATTTATAGGGAGGAATAAGGATTCAATGATGCATGCATTTTTTTCTTCAAAATCTAAATGATACATTTGATTGGGAGGTAATTTATTCACATCGGCCTATTCACTCCATCTTCCCACCAACCCCCGACACCCAAACATCCCAGGATACACCGACCTCCCTTTACCACCCTCTATCGCATGAAAGAAGCGATAGATAGATATAACGATTATTTTTAAAAAAATCCCTCACCAACGAATTGCCTATATATGTTCTTAAAAAATTTTCTGCTCAGAATAACTTTTTCTTTCATTTCCCACAATATTTGCGTAAACTCGTGTTACACCCTGTATATACACATACAAACACACATACTTATATAAATTATTTATATAAACATATACATACAATGTACATGTGTATATATACATATATGCATGTATACATATGTATATATAAACATATACATATAGTGTATATATACATATACACACAGAAACACTAAATGTTTTTCATTCTGGATGGGAAACAAATATACGGCAAAATTTGATTGCAAACAATGTTTCCTATACTCTGTTTTTTTCCATCTGTCCATCCGCCTGTGGTGTTTGCGCATGGTAACACTGCGTCCAGGGCTTTAAATAATATCCTATTTCGAATATTAACGGTGTAATTAGCATACAGTAAATTATTAAAACACTTTTCAGTTGAAAATGTACACCCAGATATCCTTTTATTTACTTAAAACTTACACATAGCGTAACTATTTAAGGCTCGGGACGCAGTGTTACCATGCGGAAACACCACAGGCGGATGGACAGATGGAAAAAACAGAGTATAGTGTGGATAAGCATTTAGGTGGCAAATGTGTTTCGCCGTGTTTAGTACTAGAGGGATCAAATGCGCTTAGGGACATTGGATCCCCCACGGGCTAGTGCTAAACAAGGCGAAATACATTTGAATCCCCATGGGGCTAGTACTAAACACGGCGAAACAGTGTAGATGGATCACTGTTTCACCGTGTTTAGTACTAGCCCTCGGGGTTCAAATGTTCCTGATTTCATATATTCCCTGTAACATATATACTAACACTAATACACGGAGGAAAACATAAGAAAAAAACAATGTTAAAAAACAATACCGTATTGTACTGTACTAACCATTACGACTTATCTGTTTTAGTTTTTTTTGACATCTGAAAGCATTTCACCGGATTGCTAGTCCGGCTTTGCCTCTTTCCAAGGAAAAAGTAAGAGTGATGTCCCAAATGATTTCATTTCCTAGTTCACATCGGAAAATCACGTCACTCCAGTTTTTGGGGTTGAACTTGACTTAATAAACTGTGTTAATTAAGGACGTTGCGCATCTTATGAGCAAAGACGTGTACGCACGTGTATGTATGTATGTATGTATGTATATGTATTATATATATATATATATATATATATATATATATATATATATATATATCATATATATCTATATATATATCTATCTATATATATATATATATATATATATATATATATATATATATATATTATATATATATATATATAACGTTAACCGGTTTTTTCCTGACAGGGATGACTCAAGAGAAATTATATTTTAACTGCACAATCTGAATCGGAACTGAGGCAGTTTGTGCA
Organism: Macrobrachium nipponense; assembly: GCF_015104395.2. Classification (NCBI taxonomy): domain Eukaryota; kingdom Metazoa; phylum Arthropoda; class Malacostraca; order Decapoda; family Palaemonidae; genus Macrobrachium; species Macrobrachium nipponense. The sequence goes on along the minus strand of NC_061090.1, from coordinate 6,317,707 downwards.
GAAGGCTTTTAATATTATCCGCCTCACACACTCACACACACACACAAATACACACACACACATATATATAAATATATGTATGTATTATATATATTATATATATATATTAAAGTGAATTATATATCTGATCTGTTTTTATACACACACACACACACACACACACACACATATATATATATATAATAGAAGACTTGTAGGAGGAAGTACATCTCAGGTGGTCCTTAAAATACTTTTATTACAACGTTTCAAAACACAAAGGTTTCATTTTCAAGCTGTAAAGACATAAAACAATAAAATTAATATTAAAAGCGCTAAATTACAAATAAAAGGCATAATACATTATACAAGACAAGATAAAAAAAAATAAAAACTAGTTAGCAGAACCAACCATCAAGAGATAAAGGGAGGACAGAAGTCAGAAGGAACAAACCAGAAATGACCGGCAACAGCTCACGTTAGGTAAAGAGTTGTCGAGGAAGACTGCGTGTTCAATTGAGGAACAAGCTGTTTAATAAACAAGGACTCCAGAATTGTCAGTAGTTTGCCATTCGGTGCCCGTCCCAATATTTCAAAATCTTTGTATTGTATATTCAGCTTGCATTTATTAGCGTGTTGTCTGATATTAGAAAATTCTGGATTAGCAAGTTTGTTACCAGTTCTATAGCTAACGCCCTTATGGCAGTCAATTCTGACCCTCAGTAACCTCTGTGTGGATCCCACGTAGGTCCCCAGATTACATCTAGGGCAATTAAACTTGTACACAACACATGAGGTCATCAAAGGGTCAAGTTTATCCTTGAATTTAAACAAACTACCTAAACTGAGTGGGTTTGTTGGGATGATATTAAATCTAATAGCTGGTATATAATCATATAATTAAATAAATTATACAATTATATATTATATTATTATTATATAATATATATTATATATACTATATTAATGAGAGAGAGAGAGAGAGCGAGAGAGAGAGAGAGAGAGAGAGAGAGAGAGAGAGAGACTCTACGGTTAATGGCATAAGTCTCACCATCAATATGACCAAGCGACGGTTTCATGACTAAGATTAAAAATAAACAACAACAACAACAACAACAATGATAATAAGGTCTGAACACCATTGGGTCTAAGCCTTTAAGGAGGACTGGAAACCACCAAAGTTAGAGTAAAAGCAGTAAAGGAATGTACATATCCAGTTTAAAAGTCTTCCAACCAAATGACTCACACATGCGTACATACAACTATTCTAGAGTGCAGGTATTTCCCGCAGATTAATCGCACTTCTTAATTAATCACTCACGCGAATTCATACATCACTTCCGTCTCGCAAACTGCAACACCCGGAACGAGGCTAGACGATCAGGCGCTCGCAAGCATTATTAATGCAATAACAGAGCTACTGACGAGGCTAAATTTAGTTCATGAATGATTGGATTCGCATAAATGAATAGTCCTCGCATGCTTCCATTGCGAGTTTCAGTAGCGCTGGCTTTTCAGCGTTGCGAGTTTCAATAGCACTCTTGTCAGCATTGTGAGTTTCAGTAGGACTTGCTTTTCAGTATAACTCCGCGTGGTACACTGAAGCCCAATATTGTCATTACTATTATTCAGAAGGTGAGCCCTATTCATATGGAACAAGCCCGGAGGGTCAGTGACTTTGAATTTAAGCTTCCAAAGAATATGTTCATTTGAAAGAAGTAACAGAAGGTAACAGGATATACAGAACGAGAGCAGTTTTTGAAAAAGAGCAAATAAAATAAAAAAATAAAAAAATAACGCTTTGACAGGACTCCTCAAGTCTGCTGCAAGGCTCGGCAATTATTTAATTTCGCTTTCAGACTTTAAATCATAAACAGAGATCACTGAATAAAGTCCAAAATATGTTATTACGCCCAGGTACTTGACTAAAGCATAATGTACCGAAAGCTGAATAGAATAGAATAGAATATAGGATTTAGGCCTATATTCAATTGTTAGAAGAAGGTGGAAAGTCAGATGGAAGAAAAAGAATATGAACGGAGGTACAAAGGAATGAAAGGGGTTACAGCTAGGGGCCAAAAGGACGTAGTAAGGAACCTTAAGTAATGCCTACAGTGCACCATATGAGGTGCACTGACGGCATTTGAAAGATTTGAACCGCAGTGATGCATAATGCACGAGGGGAATATTCAGAGAAAGAAAAGGATTCGCATTATTCATACAACTACAACGCGTTGATCCGGATTCGTGCTAGCCAGCATTTTTTACTTCCTGAACACAGATTCTGACAGTCATCAGGACACCACTCACTCACTCTCTCTCTCTCTCTCTCTCTCTCTCTCTCTCTCTCTCTCTCTCTCTCTCTCTCTCTGTCTGTGTGTGTGTGTGTGCAGCCATGACAGAACTGGGTCACGGTATTCCTACTGGATTTGTCGTATTTGCAAGATTGAATTCTTTTGGGGATAAATACACACATGCATGCATAATATATATATATATATATATATATATATATATATATATATATATATATATATATATGCATTAAGCTACAAATGTCCTTTAATATGCAATTCGCTCTGCCTCGGAATTAATATATTTTCATATCTACTAACCGAAGGAGAATTTTTTAGTTGATCATAATTTCGTCCTCTCATGGATTTCAACCAGCGCACAGTGGAGAAATCAGGACTTCAGTGGAGTTACCGACTTTTTGGCCGAGTCAGTAACTTTACTGAAGTCCTAATTTCTCTTCTGTCCGCTGGTTCGAATCCATGAGAGGAAGAAATTATTATTAACTAAAAAATTCCCCTTCGGTTAACATATATGAAAATATATTAATTCCGAGGTAGAGTGAATTGGATATCAAAGGACATTTGTAGCTTTATGCATGTATATGAATCACGGTGATTTGGTAAAAATTCACACACACACACACACACACACACACACACATATATATATATATGTATATATATACATATATTATTCATATATGTATGAATGTATGTATCCCTATGTATATAAGATTTATTCAAGCTGTACTCAAGGAGAGGAAACTAAGCTCTATCTGTCTAGCATTCTATCGATCGTTAAAGTACTGTTCCTACCCTGAAAACATGATAGGGACGTTTCCTAAAAATCATTTTGTTTACTAAATTCACAGTGATCGAATTACAATACCAAGCTTGCATTTCATACAGGTCAATAGTGTCGTCAGGGTCTCAAGGGGTATCATCGACCTAAATCTGTCTTCGATAAAGTAAAAATAAAAATAAAAATAAATAAATAAAACAACAACAACAGGGAAGTAATAACAGTGGAAATGGTATTCCAAAGTTTCTGCAAATATGCTTTCCTCAGAAGGCGACGGCTTTTCCCCGAGAATTCTTGTCATGAAAATCCCATTCTGATGCGGAAGACGTATTTTTTTTTCTTCTTCTTATTCTTGACCTTTATTGTTTTCCTTGCCCCCCCACATAACAAAAGCTTTTGAGACGTTGGTTTCTTCTCCACTTTGCGTAATCTCTCGCTCTCTCTCTCTCTCTCTCTCTCTCTCACACACACACACACACACATGCACATTAATTTTTACCTCCCCCCTCTTTCTCTCTCTTGCCTTCGGCTGAGTTTAAGAATTTTCTTTCTTTTCCCGATCTCTTCAGACGCAAAAGGGAGACCACTTCCTCCACTTTTCAGCCTCTTTGCTTCCATCTCTTCTTATCGTCTCTCGGCAGCATAAACTGATTTCGAATTCAGCGGATCAGCTACGCTTCCCACAACCTTCCCTTGCCTTCCATACCCCTTTAGAGGGGCGAGGGGGGAGGGGGGGGGGAAAGCAGGATACGTTCTATTGGAGGAGACGCAAACGTCGCCTTTACTTCAGCTTCGGCCTCACTCACTCACCAACCCTCCTCCGTTCGGTTGTTGGGAGATTTCAGAGGTGCACACCAGCACTCTTTCCTTATCTTCAGCATCTTACCCAAATCAGGATCCCCTCAAAGCAAGGGCTGGCGCTGGCATAAGGCCAGTCTCAATCAAAGCAATCATCACTTTATCCTATCTTCTCTTTGGAATAGAATAGAATAAAATGGAATATAGGATTTAGGCATAAGGTCAAGCCCTGAGACCTATGAGGTCATTCAGTGCTATAAGGGAAATAGAGAGTAAAAGGTTTGAAAGGTGAAACAATTATTAAGAGAGGGTGGATAGCAAGATGGATGAAAGAAAATATGAACGGAGGTGCAGTTAAATGAATAAAAGAGGGTGCAGCTAGGGACCGAAGGGACGTTGCAAAGAACCTTAAGTAATGCCTACATTGCACCACGTGATGTGGACTGACGGAACCCAATACGAGGTGTGTAAATTTAGGAAGTAATTTTTCAAATGATGTTTCCAGTCCCTTAGGTACGCTCCCCTTTAGAGGGCCAAGAAGGATTGGACACATACTGCATGAGATCTCTTTTGACAAGCAATTTCTGTGTAACCTATTTTTATCTTCATCTCTTTGTGCTTAAGAAGCAATCTAGGTATAATACGTGGCAAGTTTTCTGTTGTGTAAGAATACACTTGCCGATTTTGACATTATCTATCAACTATGATTTTTGGGGGATTTTCTCCAAGTAACCTCTACTTTTCCATTCACTGGGAAGTTATTTTCGTTATATGCGATTTACTTTTCGAATTCATTTGATTTCTAAAGCAGGTCAAATTGTTTTATGGAAATGTTTTCGCGTTTATGCTAGAGCTAAGACTGACTCTCTCTCTCTCTCTCTCTCTCTCTCTCTCTCTCTCTCTCTCTCTTAATCGAGAATAATATTTTTCATACATGATTATCTTCTACATTGCTGAAATGGGCACCTTTTACCACAGAAAATAAAGCCGGAAAAAACCCAAATCAATTAACTTCTTCTACACCTTTTTTTCAGTTTACAGAAATATCTAAGCGACCACATCTTAATTTGCCTTTTTAACTCACCCTTACCCCTTTGAAGAATCCAGGGGGAAAGGTATTGACTGGAAAAATAAAAACGACTGGAAGATGACATCAAAAGTCTCGGTGAATCCCTTTTCGGAAATCAAATTACATCCGAGCTCATTCGACGAAATACTCTTGTACAGAGAGAGAGAGAGAGAGAGAGAGAGAGAGAGAGAGAGAGAGAGAGAGAGAGAGGGTGGGGAATCAGAGAGACAGACAGACAGGACCCAACATCTGTTTCTCTGCGGATTCGATAAGAGGCATTAATCTCTTTCCAAGGATCTCTTCAGGATTATGTTTAGGATCTGGGAGCAATATCGGCTGAGGAGGATATACACAGCCGTGTGGAGGCGATGTGCGTCTTGATTTATTTTTCAAAGGTAATTTGAGTAAAGTTGTGTAAGAATTGGTCTCAAAACGGATAAAAGAGTAGGGATTTGACGTACGATTAAAGCCCCTACTTTGTGGGAAATAATTGGCTTGGATAAGAAAAAGCATTGTTTTATAAAATAATTTATGCTTTGTAAAAAGGAAATCCTGATTTACAAATATTAAATATTCATGTCCTGTAAAAAGATAATCGTAATTTATAAAAGACACCACTCGACACCACTACTGTTCATTAACAAAACGATGCTTTATACAGATCCACATTTCTTTTTGTTTGTTTATTTTATTAATTAATTTATTTATTTTTGCAAAACACATTCATGCCTGTAAAAAAATTTTCATACGGTAATAACCAAACTGACAGAACAAAAAAATAATTTTTACAGTGTAAAGAAATCTGTTAAAAACTTGCAACAGGTCTCAAAATGGGAGTTAATGGATCGTCAGCCACTGTAATATGATACGATCTGATTATATACATATATATATA
>NC_061090.1:6279373-6306873 GCF_015104395.2 Macrobrachium nipponense | reverse complement strand
AAACTAAACAAGTTCAAATCTCCTGGCCCGAATGAGATTCATCCAAGAGAAAAATAAGAGTTAAAAGAGGAGATAGTTCCTCGCCTATACAAACTCTACAGAACAACGGCAGAACAACGAAAGGCACCAAAAGGATGGAAATTAGGTAATGTGCCGCCAGTTTACAAAAAAGGTCCAAGAGAAGAGCTAGGATATTATAGACCAATCTGTCTAATGTCGGTCCCTTGTAAGATTTTTGAGTCCATAATTGCAGATCAAATTGTGGATCACATTGATAGAAACAACCTGTTGTTAAACAGTCAGCACGGCTTCAGAGAAAACAGATTCTGCCTATCAAACCTCTTGGACTTTTACCAGTAGTAGAGCAATAGATATACTCTACTTAGATTCCCAAAAGGACTTTGACAAAGTTCCACACAAGAAACTAACGACAAAAGTTAGAGCTTTAGGAATTGTAGGTGAAACAGCAGACTGGATCAAAGACTGGCTATCCAATAGAAAACAAGAGTGTCGTAATAAACGGTGAAGAATCAGAGTCGGCAGATGTGACAAGCACAGTTCCTCAGGGTTCTGTACTTGGCCCGCTATTGATTTTTTATTTATATTAATAACACTGATGGAGGATTAACTAGCAGGATAGCCAAATTTGCAGACGACACCAAACTAGGTGTAAATGCAGTAGACCCAGAGACAGTAGAAAGTTTAAGAAATGATCCTAAGAAAAAGGGAGAGTGGTAAAAAAGATGGCAAATACCTTTTAATGTGAATAAGTGTAAAGGATTAAAAATAGGAATAAACAACTCTCATGCCAACTACATGCTGCTTGGGAACGACATAAATAGTGTAGAACAAGAAGAGGACCTTGGAGTCCTTATTACCAAGGACTTAATAACCACAAAACACTGAATAAAAGCTGAAAAGAAGGCACAGAAACTAGTGGGATACATAAAGAGGCTGTTCAAATACAGAAACAAGGAAACGTTGCTGCAGCTCTACACATCAATAGTTAAACCTCAACTTGAATATGCTGTACAGTTTTGGTCACCAACACTAAGAAAAGACATAAATAGATCAGAAGGGGTACAAGCAAGAGCCACACATGTAATTGCATCCATCAGGCAAATAAGTTACCAAAGACGACTAGAGAGCCTAAACATGTATGGCTTAGAAACACGACGATTGCGAGGACAACTAAAAGAAACATTCAAAATACTGAAAGGCATAACAAAAGTAAACAGTAACCTATTTACGTTAAACAAAAACCAGACAGGATATAATGGATGGAAACTAGAACTGAAGAGATAAAACACATCCCGTTGTGGGAACCTGTTTATATGCAAGATATGTGACACATGGAAGAAATTGCCACCAGAAAAGTTGTAAACAGCAACAGTGGGGAGAGTTTAAAAGAAAGCTAGACAAAATCATTAGGACAATAAAACCTGTTCCTAGAGATAAGTGAGCATACGATTTCTCCTCTGATGGACTAACAAGTCTTTGAGACATACTAATCATTGTCACCCTCCCGATATAAAAACAGTTTCTTTCTCCTTTTTCATAAAAACAAACACACACACACACTCCCCCCCCCTCTCTCTCTCTCTTTCTCTCTTTCTTAACCAGTCTCACCATGCGATTGTTTAAAGCGAACAAACAAACACCCAAAGCCACAAAAGGATACTTCAAAGGGGATTTTCCGGAAGTGCGGCGTGTGCGTTTGACTGAAGATGTCGCCAGTGTTGACAGTGGGGATGATGGTGACAGCGGCCATACCAGGAAGGGGCGTGGGGGCGGCTCTCAGGAGGGCACAGTATTTTGGAAGGGAGGGAAGGAGGAGGAGGAGGTGGGAGGAACAAAGGAAAGGTAAAAAGGCAAAAGATATATACGGGGGGATGAAAGGGAATCTGAATACAGAGGCGAGTGCAGTTTTGGTTCCATATATATATATATACTATATATATATATATAATACTATATATATATACATATATATATATATTATATAAAATATAAAATAATAATATATATAGAAATATAATCTTCGTACCACGAAGATGAGATATGACAATATAGTCCTTATGAGGAAAGCGAAAAAAAACCACTCTAATAGGTCGAAAATTTCGCCTTCCGCCAGGACTCTTCAAGAGTTTTATTATAACTATATATATACACGGAATAAGTACACACATAAAAATCATACACATTTTTTCTCACTTTAACAGAAACTACAAGAAGTTGTCAAAGTTACAATTAGGTTGTTTGGATCATAAACAATTGGTCAAATTATAAGAGAACTATTCAACGATTTGGTGATAGGTCATCTAAAACCTTTCTCTGAATTTGTACTGTTGGAAAACAATGTGAAAGAATAAAGGGTCTAATTAATCATGCCCTAACTAATATTGAAGTTTTATGTTTGCTAAAACTTATCCAAGTTGAGCTGCCTCTAAATAAATTTCTCGTCATCATATCTTTTTCTTTGAATAATATTTCTGTTCTGTTCCCAAGGCTAGGTTAGCCACAGCTTTGCACAAGTAAATTAACAGCACTGCTGGGAGAATGGGTTCTTTCGCAATATCAATGTTGGAAAATTCTCTTATTAATAATATCTTTGTCGGTTTATCTCGGGTAGAATTTGCCACATTCACGAGGTATTTTGCAAACCACACCTTCTTCTTGTTTGGGCTGTTGCAAATGACTGTCTTTCCTATTGCGATGGAGTAAGAAAATGCCACTTTAAAGTTTAACATTCTTATAGGATAAACAATATCACTGAATGAAGGGTGGAAAAGGAGAACCAAGGTATGACTCATATCATATTCCTATTTGGGTTTGTTGTGTATGTTTGTTTATCGATGAATAAACATCTCTATTTCCCTGATCGAAAAGTTGTTTTTCATGCCAATTCTGGTGATATTACTAAAATCCTCGTCTAAATACTCAGGGCTAACTAGTCTAAGTGCTCTTAAGGAATAAGATCTCAAAGCCATGTACTTAACAATACGAGGAGTTTAATAACATCACCAGAATTGGCATAAAAACCACTTTCTAATCAAAGAAACAGAAGACTTGCATATTATAGAACAAACACCAAAAAAGAATATGATATGAGTAATACCTTGGGTCTCCCTTTCCACCCTTCATTCAATGATATTGTTTATCCTTCAAGAATGTTAAACTTTACTCCAACGCAACAGGAAAGACAATCATTTGCAACAGCCCCAAACAAGAAGAAGGCCTGGTTTACAAAATACCTCGCGAATGTGGCAAATTCTACCCGAAACAAACCGGCAAAGATATTATTAATAAGGGAATTTCCCAATATCGATATTGGGAAAGAACAAATTTTCCCAGCAGTGCTGTTAATTTACTTGTGTAAAACTGGCTATCCTATCCTTGGGAACAGAACAGAAATATTATTCAAAGAAAAAGATATGATGAAGAGAAATTTATTTAGAGGCAGCTCAACTTGCATAAGTTTTAGCAAACATAAAACCTCCACATTAGTTAGGGCATATATAAATTAGACCCTTTATTCCTTCACATTGTTTTCCAACAGTACACATTCAGAGAAAGGTTTTAAATGACCTATCACCAAATCGTTGAATAGTTCTCTTTCAACTTTTCTGAACTGTTAATTCTTGACCATTCGTTTATGATCTAAACACCCTATAATTTTACTTTTGACAATTGTTCCTGTAGTTTCTTTCTTTTCCAGTGAAAAAAATGTCAATGATTTTTGTGTGAAAGTATTCTGTGTAGTTATAATAAAAGCTCTTAAAGAGGCCTGCTGGAAGGAGAAATAATTATCAAGCAATCAGAGGGTTTTATTCTCTTTTCTCCTGTGAACTATATATAGATATATATATATATATATATATATATATATATATATATATATATATATATATATACATACACACATACACACACACTACTACCGGACATAGATAGATACTTACATACAGAGAGAGAGATAGGGAGTCTTTGAAGGAGGTAAGACTCACAGCATGACGAGAAATTTTGATTGATTGAGAGGAGAGAGAGAGAGAGAGAGAGAGAGAGAGATTAATAACATGCTCTAATGGTTAGTCTTTCCTTTCAATATCCGACATCACTTTACTCACCGACGACGAGATGATTCAATATCGCCGTCATCCCCATCACGAGTTTCTCAAAAATAAATAATTCGATAAATAATATACCGAGTGATACTTTTTTAATCAAATGTAATTCACAGAAAGGGAGACACTTACCTCATTCTATAGTCTTTCGAAATGCCAAGACGTTCATCTCCGGGAATTTCAGATTATTGATTAAGTAAAGAATAAAAAATGAGCGCTCAAAAACGCAGACAAATAAATCCACTTCCAAAGGAACCCATTATCAATATACTTGTTGGATCACTAAAATAAATTAACACATTTCAAGTGGATAATGGAAATCCTTAACGAGATTTCTGTATGTTAAACGAACCCACAATGCAAACATTGTTATATATTATGAACTCGTTCCAGAAATACTTAGAGACTAAAGAGCTAAATATTGAAAATATTGTTTTTTTATATGGACCCATCATTGAATTTACTGATATATACGAACAGGAATTCTTTTGGAGTCAACAAGACTATTAGATACAAATCTTGATGTTCAAAATTACTGAACCCATTATTGATATCCTGGATGGATAAACTAACCCAGAACTGTAAGTCTGGTTGGATAAACCAAGAACCGAAAGTCTGGTTGGATAAACCAAGAACCGAAAGTCTGGTTGGATAAACCAAACCAGAAACGAAAGTCTGGTTGGATAAACCAAATACTACGGATATTCTGGTTGGATAAACCAACTCAAAACCGAAAGTCTGGTTGGATAAACCAAATACTACGGATACTCTGGTTGGTTGGATAAACCAATCCAAAACCGAAAATCTGGTTAGATAAACCAGTTACTACGAATATTCTGGTTGGATAAACCAACCCACTACCGATAGTGGCTGGTTAAACCAGTAAATACGGATAATCTGGTTGGATAATCCAACCCAGAACCGAAAGTCTGATCGGATAAACCAAACCAGAACCGACGGTCTGGCTTAATAAACCAAATACTACGGATATTTGAATGGATAAACCAACCCAGAACCGGAAGTCTGGTTGGATAACCAAATACTATGGATACTATGGTTGGATAAACCAACCCAGTCTGGTTAGATAAACCAAGAACCGAAAGTCTGGTTGGATAAAGCCGCTAAGGCGGATATTGTGGTTGGATAAATCAATTCAGAACCAAAAGTCTAGTTGGATAAATCAGTTACTACGGATATTCTGGTTGGATAAACCAACCCAGAACCGAAATTTTTGTTGGATAAACCAAATACTACGGACATTCTGGTTGGATAAACCAACCCACTACCGAAAGTCCGGTTGGTTGGATAAACCAACCCAGTCTGGTTAGATAAACCAAGAACCGAAAGTCTGGTTGGATAAAGCCGCTAAGGCGGATATTGTGGTTGGATAAATCAATTCAGAACCAAAAGTCTAGTTGGATAAATCAGTTACTACGGATATTCTGGCTGGATAAACCAACCCAGAACCGAAATTTTTGTTGGATAAACCAAATACTACGGACATTCTGGTTGGATAAACCAACCCACTGAAAGTCCGGTTGGATGAACCATCCCACTACCAAAAGAAAGTCTGGTTGCATAAACCAACAACCACATATCATCTAACCACCACCGATATTATGGATGGACAACCTAATCATTCGCGTCTCTTTTGTTTACCGACGATATAAACACTAGAAAAACTTATGTTCCAGATGCTCGCTTACCTTCAACAATCTTCTATTTGTGTCCTGGCGATGGAGGGAGGGAATAGGATACATCTAGTAACGTGTGTGATTCCTCTCGCAAGAAATCAAATCAAGAGATAAGAAGCCGAGGAACCTCGCTATGATTCAATTTGAGCTTGTAATATTGACAGGTATCTATGGCGTCTCTCCATCGATTGGCAATTTATCTCAGACTGTTTCTTTCGCCCGTCCGTAGCACACACAAACACAAAACGACAAATCTGTTTTTTAGATATTCCTTTTAAATGGAACGCAGAAAGATTTTTCCAGGTATTCTATATTTTACAAAAGATATTTGAAGGATGTTATGATAATACTCATACCCTCTCTCTCCGAATAAAAAAATCTCTCTCTCTCTCTCTCTCTCTCTCTCTCTCTCTCTCTCTCTCTCTCTCTCTCTTTTTACAAAAGATATTGAAGGATGTTATGATAATATTCATTCTCTCTCAGAATAAAAACATCTCTCTCTAACTGGATAAAAGAAAATCTTTATTCTCTCTATCTCTCCTTCTCTCTCTCTCTCTCTATCTCTCTCTCTCGTCTCTCCTCTCTCTTTTTACAAAAGATATTGAAGGATGTTATGATAATATTCATTCTCTCTCAGAATAAAAACATCTCTCTCTAACTGGATAGAAAACATTTCTCTCTCTCTCTCTCTCTCTCTCTCTCTCTCTCTCTCTCTCTCTCTCTTTCCGCGTTAATTTATGCTTGAAATGAACTACACAGTAAAAAAACAAAAACAAAAGAGGCTCTTTATAATACACTAACCCAACACAAAACTATTTTTCTATCTACTGTCTCCAACAGACAAGTTGAAAATACTGCGGTATTTGTTGTTGTCGATAAGTTGGAAATAAATCCACAATACGGTTTGCAACGTTCCTAGTACCGAAGTTATCTGGTCAATAAAATCGTAAGACTGAAAAAGAGTTGATCTAAAATAAATTGTTGGAAAAAAAGAATAAATAATTTTTAAAATCGTTCTAAAAATGATTGAAAATGGTGCATAGATCGCTGGAGAATTGATGAAAATAGTATATTGGAAGCTGGAAAATGAAAATAGTACATAGATCGCTGGAAAAATATGAAATAAGACGCAGATCGTTGGAAATATTATGAAAGTAGTATACTGATCGCTGGAAAATAGATGAAAATAGTAAATAAATCACTGGAAAATTGATGAAAATGGTACATAGATAGCTGGAAATTTATGAAAACAGTAATTAGATCGCTGGAAAATTGATGAAAATAGTAGATAGATCACTGGTAACATAATGAAAATGGTGCATGGATTGCTGGAAAATTGACGAAAATAGTACATAGATCGCTGGAAAATTTATGAAAATAGTACATAGAACTCTCGTAAAAATATGAAACTACCCGATGGATCGCATGAAAAATTATGAAAATACTAAATGCATCTCGACAAAACTGATAAAAGCAGCAACACCTCAATCGAAAAATCGATGCAAATCGTGAACACATAACGCAAAATACTGATCAACAGAGGAAATGCATGAATCGAAAAAACGGTACAAAAATAAATGCAATTCTCGAAAAAAAAAAACACTAACACAGATAAAACTAGTAAAAACACCACTTTGAAAAAAAAAAAAAAAAATGATAAGTCTAGTGCGTCCCGACTCGAAAACACCCATTTCATTCAGTAAATAGAGTTCAATGCCTCAAAACAAGATCCCCTTATTATTCATTAATTCTTGATTATTTGTTCACTTAATTCAACGCTTCACGTTTGACGCGGAAAAAATTTCTTTTCACTTAGGCTATTTACCTTTTAAGGTACGGGCTAGTCTAGAAAAATAATGTTATATAATACATACGTACATACATACATACACACACACACACACACACACACACATATATACATATATATATATATATATATATATATATATATATATATATATATATATATATATATATATATATATATATATATATATCACATTCACACACACACACACATATATATATATATATATATATATATATATATATATATATATATATATATATATATATATATATATGCCAAGTAGAGACCGTTACAGGACTCACTAGAGGTAATAGTATAGTAGAAGCGAAACAACATGGCAGAGCCACTTGCCATTTCTTGAAACGATTGCACGCCTTCGCTCTTAAAGACGAAAAGACTGCTGGAGCGTCCGAAACATCGTCTTCGCAGCTGCGAACCACAAGTCGAATCTTAAACGGATATTTGTTAGAAAACTAAACTGTTAAGTACTTTATACCTAATAAAAGCACAGTTAAAAGACTCTTCCCCTCCCTAATTTTTTTTAAAGATAGAAACTTGTTGGTTTCCTAAAACATCAATTGAAGACTCAGAGAACAAAACGTTCTTTTTTCGAAAATCGAATATTCGATAATACCCTTCGTTGCCACACTTGCAAACTAACGTTGCAGTTACAGGTAAATGCTTAATCGATAATGAGGATATTCCGAAAGATTATGAGAAAATGCCAACACAAGTGGCTGCAACATAACCGATACGCGTGCCTTCCTATAATCTACGGCAAGTGATTTTGATCCTTAATGCAGGACATCAAAAGGCGCAATTTACAAGAAAATTGGTTGGCGCTGGCATAACAGGATTTGGTACGTGCCACACAATGGTCTTCGCTCAAGTCTGTGGATGGGAGGGAGAGGAAAGAAGACTTCTCATTTCCCAGAATGAGTTAATGAACTTAACTTTTGCAGGCTCTCTCGTCCCTCGTTTATTGGGGGTAACACGAACCAACCCCTTTTCAGACCAAAGATTTAAGAGGAGCGGCCAGACTAGGGTTACTGCGCCGTCCTTGAAAAAGAAACTTGTATATGCCTAACATTTGCAATGTAGAGAAGGAGATAATATAGAATATAGAATTTAGGCCAAAGGCTAAACGCTGAAAGGCAATCTGACAGTAAGGTTCGAAAGGTGTAACAGGAAGAGAACCTCGCAGTTGCACAATGAAACAATTGTTAGCAGAGGGTAGAGCAAAGACCCTTAAGTAATGTCTATAGTGCACCACTTGAGGGTCGCTATCCCCCTCACGGGGCATTTGCATTGTAAAATTTATATATTTTTTCCCACGTGCATAGACTTCGGGAGGCTGGTAGGAGCAGCAATGGGTCACAATGCGACCCGAAAGCATACGACAAGTGATCACCGTTAATATTCTTTCCATGAGAAACTGGTCAAACACAAGAGGCCTCAGATAAATCATTGGCAAGACCTCCCTTTTCCTTGCTTGACGACTATTACGTAAATATATTTTAAAGTTATTCAGTGAATGCTTACAGCAGACGAACTATGACTATGAAATATCATTTTAGAACAAGTTCAACAAATCTCTAGCAGAAGTTAAGTATATCTTAGCTGAACCAAACCACTGAGCTGACTAACAGCTCTCCTAGAGCTGGCCTGAAGGATCAGACTTTATTTATTTATTTATTTATTTATTTTACGTGGCTAGGAACCAATTGGTTACCTAGCAACGGGACCTACAGCTTATTGTGGAACCCGAACCACATTATATCGAGAAATTAATATCTAATCACCAGAAACAAATTCCTCTGACTCCACGTTGGCAAAGCGTGGAATCGAACTCGGGACTACCGAACCGGTAGGTGAGCACGTAAACCACTCGTCCAATGAGGAACTATCTCTAACAGGGGAAAAAAAAAATACTATAGGCTTTTCAGACACCCTGTAGGATAACCCCTATATCAGAGCTTGAATAATTTGTTCCTACTTTTAAAATATTATTTTCGGATCGCTTTGTTTCAACAAAGGAGATTATGGAGGGGATATCAATCTAACCATCGCTAAGAAATTCACAATCTCGAAAAAATAGTTTGTGCAATAAAAATCCACAATTATAGAGTAGTAGTAATAACTATAATGCTATGTACTAGTAATAAAAATCCACGATTATATAGTAATAACTATATTGCTATGTAAAATGTCATAAAATCCACGATTATATAGTAATGACCACATTGCTATGTAAAATGTAATAAAAATCCGCGATTATATAGTAATAACTATATTCCTATGTAAAATGTAATAAAAATCCGCGATTATATAGGAATAACTATATTCCTATGCAAAATGTCATAAATATCCACGATTATATAGTTTTAACTATATTCCTATGCAAAATTAAAAAAAAAATCCACGATTAAATAGTAATAACCATATTGCTATGTAAAATACAATAGCAATGACTTTAGAACATTTACATAGTAATGAAGTTACTATATAATAGTGGAGTTTTACTACACCTTCTACCCATTCTCTTCTCATTTCCTCCTGCGTCTAAACTCCCATTCTTAATATTCGTGTGTGTGTGTGTGTGTGTGTGTGTTTTTCCTGAGAGAAGGATTATTTTCGCTGCTGAAAGACTCGACCCGCCATGACTAAGGAATATTAACTGAATCCCATGGCTGCTTTTTTATTTCCTTTTTTTTTCAACGCATGGGATGGGGGTAAACGAATAACAGATATTCTCAATGTTTCGTTTCTTTTCAAAATCTCAAGATTTGAACGGAGGACTTAGATATAGCGAGGTTTCTGCGATGCAACAGGAAATGAAAAGATAGATAAAATGAAGAATTTTATTTTATCTCTTTTTTTCAAAGCTACGGCACATATTTTCTCGATACCACATTCAAAATATTCGCGCTTTTTCCAGCTGTGGAATTCTATAGAATGGTTATCAGGAAACAACGTTGTACAGACATCCTGGTTGCGAGTTTTACCTAAAGATTTTATTAAGAAATGTAGTGATGAGTAATAAGTAATTGGCTATGAACGTGATTTTTTTCTACCAATTTATTTGTTTTTTGTCTTTTAAAAACCAACATCAGTTTCAGTAAAAAATAAAAGGACAATAATTAATTTTTTTCCCAGATACTCAGTTTGTTACTTCCAAATTTTGTTTGCAGTTGCCATAAAGAGAGAAAGCCTAACTTCTATTCAAAGTACCATACATCTAAAACAATTTTTTACTCTGTAACATGGAGACCCTCCATTCGTATTGTGAGTTAAAGGTCACCATCCCTGTAAACCCCCTCAGTGAAGGTGTTGGAATATAAGATGAAGCTGAACAGTCCTCGTCCTTCCACTCTTTATGGTATTGCCTCCATATAATCCAAGTAATCATTCTAATATTTCTCCTAGAGATGAATGTTTTTGTCTAATCTCTTTTAAAATGATTTCAAAGTCTGATATTGGCAGGTTCAACTGAGAAAGGCTGATAGCAATCCAGAACTTTTTTCTTGACTTAATACAAAAATGTAGTCATTCTAATATTCCACCAAGAGTTAAATTTTTTTTGGTCTGATATTTTCTTAAGATGATTTCGAAGTCTGATGCTGCAAGCTCAAACTGAGATGAACTGGCCAGTTGATAGAAATCGAAAGGCACTTGAAATCTATTTAATATTCCTCCCAGAGTTGAATTTTGTCAAATTTTTTCTTAATTAACCCTTGAGAGACGGGCTAAAAAAACCAATATGCAGCACCCCCAGACCCGGCAAACTTTGAGGTTGGCCAATTTAAGAAAATAAACACATCAATGGAAAAAGGAAGACATGCAAATGCACTGTAAAGCGCCAAATAAACGGCCATTCAATTATGCGCAAAGAAACGAGTTTGCAATCGTTAGCTTAACGCCCACACAAGAAGTCAGGTTTGCCCCATTCATCAGTTACCGTCCTCAACTCAACGAGACGACATGAATAAGAGCGCTGCTTGCATAGCGATTATTCTCGCTCTTCAAAGCGAGGATTCCAAGAAAACCATTGTGGATAAAGGACTGGTATATTGGTGTCCTCCCGAAAGGGTTATGAGAACTTTTTACACAAGGACCATTCTACATTCACCGATTTTCTAGAAAAAGTTACGCCGCTGATCAAGAAAGAAGATACAAATATGAGGGCTGCAATATCGGCAAATGCCAGACTTTCAAGTGCCTTTCGATCTCTAGCAACTGGCTAGTCATTTGATGAGCTGAATTTTACCGCAGCAATATCTCCACAGAGCCTCTGATGCCTAATTATGGAAGCATGTACTGCAACGAAAAAACTTGTATTTACATAAATAATGAAACAGGACTCGTTCAAACAAAATTGATATTAGTATACAATTAATTAAATTAATGTAAATTTATCAAATTCTTATTACTTAAGTACATGCACGTTGAGGATAACAATATGAAAATAAAGAATACTCAAATTAATGTAAATATGTCAAATATGGATGATTTTTACATGTAGAAAGAAATATATATATTTTATCTGACCAATGAAATTCTGTAAAAATATTTTATTGCCATAATTATACGTCTATAGAAAAAAACTGTGTATATTACTTAAAGGGGTTCAGAGTTATGTCACTGTTCCCATGTGGGAATGCTGGGACTATGTGTGGTGAAATTTGCTGTATTTTATCAAATTTTCAAAATTCATACATAAACGTTATAGTAATAATTTTTCTCTTTCTACTTGGCAAAATTTAAAGAACCAAAATAAAAGGTAATGTTATTTGTTACAATGCTGCAAGTGTAGCCCCTCGCAAACAAATTATTTTGACAGTGTGGTAAGTTAATGCACACTCCGTACCTTTATCAAAATTCAATCGAAATTTAATCGCACTAGGGATTTAGTACACTGGTATCTTGCATTTTTCTTGCAAACAACGCATCTTCCATGCTTGCAACTCTGCTTTATATGGCCCCTACCATCATAGTGAATGTCCGTTTATCATAGTGGATAGGGTTGATATATATCATCTGATCGAGTTCCGAACTTTTCACTGTTAATAACCTTCTTTAATTCCCTTCTGTAATTAGAGGGGGAAGAGTTTATTTTCCGAACAACCATGGCTCTGTTGGCGTTTGGCTCTATTTCCTTTAATTTGTCAATCAGTCTGGTATATCCTTCAGATTTTAATTCCCCGTTTTTATAAGACTCACTTTTAACCTTCCACAAGACTGGTAGATAACGGTAAATGTCCAAAAACTCGGACCAAAATTTCTCATCATCAGCTCTACTCGGGCTCAAATGAGATGACTGCGCATGCACTGCTACAGACAGTACATCATTAATGGGCATTCATTTGTCCAAAAGGAGAAATGCCCAATCACCTACTTTTACCAACTGACAACGCTATACACAACGGTTATGTATGCACAATCACCCATTTTGCGCATTTATGATTGTCCGTCTATTTGCTGCTTTTAAGAAAAAGAAAATTATAGAAAACTCTCCCTACTTTCCAAGAGAAGTTGAAAGGGACTATTTACACAACCCCTTTTAGGGACTCCTTTACAAGACAATCGTAAGTTTTACCAAGCTCTACGCTTTTTCTAATAATTTATTTTATTTGGTAAAATTATAATTACTGCTCATACAATATCATAACAGATAACAACTAAAATCAGTAAAAAAAATTCTGAGTATATTTGTTGTAAAATATTCATGTAATTTTACTGGGATCGAAGATGCAGTACCTTTTTTGGATTATACATGTTTTTTCTAAAATTTCTTTGCAAAATTACAATTATTACTGACCTACTATCACAAAAGATAAGCACTGAAACCAATGGGTAAAAAGACGTCATGCAAGAAAGAGAAGCACGACATAACCCCATTGAAGTCAAGATCACAACTAACTCGTGAGCTGCCTCAGCAGTGTGCCTACTATCTTGATCTGACTCTGAGCCAGTCTAAAAGTTGCCATTAGTGAATTTAAGAACCATAGAAGTAATGGAACCTTTTTCCCGCTTGATTCCTCCAAATCGATGAAAGATATTACTGATGCTCACCATGAGTGCATCAGCCCACCACTCAAAACCTGTTATTGAAAATCATATGATGGTATCCGTCCTTAAGGTCACTTCAGAGTCTGGTACTGCAAGCTCAAATTTAGAAAGAATGGGAACTTACTCAGAATTTTTCTTATTTTTTTTATGTTTTTCTGATTCTGTGCATTACCATGACTTACTTGAAAAGAATGTATCTTCTGCAGTGGCTAAAAATATGTTGATTCATCGAGTAATATCTTCAACTACAAGGTTGAAAAAGCTTTGACCCATTCAGTACTAAAATATATTAATATTATCAATTGCAAGGGCTAAAAAAATACTGAAATGTTAAGTTTTTGTAACATTATTTCCACAATTACATAGACCAGACCAAGAAGGGTTGAATCATTGAGCCTCTGGAAAATCGCATTTCTGTCTTTAATTACAAAGGCCATAAAATGTTAACTTTTAAGACTTCAAATTCAGAACTTCTATTCAAGATTAAAAAAAATGAATAAATGAGTTTTTCACATAATTTCTCAGATTCAGAGATTGAAAAGATCTGAATAATCGACCCTTTATAACATCACACTCCCTAGTCTACAAACTAAACAATATTAGATGATTAAGCCGTGCAACTTAGCATTTTCCCTCAATGAAAACAAAATGCTGATGCATCAAATTCTTGTAACACGGGGTCTCCTAATAGAGGGGCTAAAATATTCAATCACCTGGTCTTTGAAACACAGCATATCTCTCCAGCCACAGGATCCCCAGCAGGAGTCTACCACAATCCGAGCAATCCTATTGATTTCCATTCCTATGGGAAGCCCCTCCACTTCGAGATCTTTTCAAAATGCTGTACATCTGAAAACAGAGATAACGAACGGGAGGAGGAGGAGGAGGAGGTTGATAGTGGGGTGGGCTATAATGGGGAGGGGGAGACCCCCGCGTCTATGGAGGTCAGAATGGGATGATGGGGAGCTTTCCGGCCTACGGTATCTCTATTGAGAGGAAGTTCCAAATGAAGGTAGAGACGACGACGACGATGATAATGATGTATGATTTATAGCTCAGGAATTGTTGTCGATTCCTTGAAATGGTCGATTCCGTGGACGGTCGATGGGACATCGCACATGTCGTATATGGGTCTCCCTGCTCATGTCGATTACTTGTTTATACACAGGTAGACAGACAGACAGAATACACACACACACACACACACACACGCGCACACACACACACACACACACATATATATATATATATATGTGTGTGTGTGTGTGTGTGTGTGTGTGTGTGTGTGTGTGTGTGTATGCCACAGGATTAATGTGCCTGTGATGATAGACTTTTTAAGTCTCCTCCCATCATGAGAAGCTTATGTTGATGCACACATAAACACATATATACGTGTATAATATATATATATATATATATATATATATATATATATATATATATATATATCTGTATCATCAATAAGTTTTTCTTATGATAGAAGTAGACTTAAATCCTTTGGCATCTGAATGAAGGATGTCTCCCTTGTTCTAAAGACACTTGACACTATCCGCTTCAGGTATGTAAACAGAGAGAGAGAGAGAGAGAGAGAGAGAGAGAGAGAGAGAGAGAGAGAGAATGATTCTCTCAGTATTTTTACAGCACACAAACAATACATGAAAGCATAGCGGTTCCATCTATCCCTACCGAATTCATCGTTCGATGACCGATTTTACATTTTCTTACAATCTGCGGAGGAGGTCTTCGTATTAACAAAAGCTATCCTAACGATCTTATTCGCTTTCGTGTATGTGCGAGTGTATATGATATGTGAAATATCTAGTCCAGGTTCACTCAACAGAATAGAACAAGAGTGGACAAACTTTTCAGTGCAAGAGCCACATTAAAAAATTCACAATTCTATAGGGCCGCATAGTATATTAAGCAAAATAATTAATATTTAAAATAGAGAAAATAAAAGCTTTAAAAAAATAAATTAAATTTCATCAATTAATATTTTAAATTGCCGTAGAAAATTCACAGGAAATGCATTTATTTGAAATACAAGGTAACTCAGTTGGGAAACAATTTTAATAAGTGATTTAAAGTAGGAACTTCATATGAAGCACATATGAAAGACATAATAACCTTGCTCTGTCAAATTGACTAACATTTGGCGGGCCGTAGTTTGCCCACACCTGGAATAGAATATACAAGGCACAAGGCCAAGCGCTGGGACCTGTCAATAAGGTCATTCAGGGCGGATAGCAAAATTTAAAGTAAAAAAAATGAGAAATAAAAGGTTTGAAAGGTGTAAAGGTAGGAAAACCTCGCAGTTGCGCTATGAAACAGTCGTTAAGAGAGGGTGGGGAGTACGGCGAAAGAAATATGATTGGAGGTACAGTAAAGCGAATGAAAGTGGCTGGAGCTGGGGGCCAGATAGCCGCTGCAAAGAACCTTAAGCAGTGCACTGCGCGTCAGGTGCACCGTCCATGTTGATTAGAGAAAAAACAAGAAGTCAAGCGTGCCACCTGTGTGTATGTATGTCTGTGTGTGAATGTATATAAGTAATTGTGTGTGTGTGTATATATATATATATATATATATATATATTATTATATTTATATATATATATAGATATATGTAGATATATATATTGTTACAAATATTGATCACCCCGTCTTCCCAGCAGTATTTAATTCATTTTATTTCTAAATGAGAAGCTATGTATTCTCCTGAATCAGCTGATTTTAGGAGAGAACACGCAGTAGGAAGGGTGAAAAGGAATTTCCGGGTCAGGCTGAATCTTAGGGTAAGACGGGCAAGTCACGGGATTAGCTAGGCCTCGATATGGGTTTTAGGGACTCCTACCATAAGACCTTTTCCCTTCCAAATTTGCTGGTTGTTGTTTTTCACTTTCAGGCAATGCCCGAGGCTGTGTGTGAAATCCCTGCATTTCCAAGGCACCCAGCATCTGTCTCAGTCGAACCTAGACCTAAAGCAAGGCGGACGCGCCTTCTTCTCCTCCTCTGACGGGAAGTCAGCCATTTATCCAAACGCTGGTGGGAATATTTTCAGAGCACGACACATGTCCAAGACTCAAGGATTTACGGTACGTCTACAAAGTGTAAAACTCCAAACCAGCCCTTTTTCTCCAAGACACCTCTTGCTAATTTCATTTTCAAATTTCCCTTGTATCACTTTTACATCAAAAGCCCTTTGTCCTCATCGGGCCATGTGCTTCCCCTTGTGACTTGGTAAAGCTTAAGTCTTCAGTGCATACCTCAGTTAAACACTAGAGTTCCTTTTCCCCAGTGTGTTAGAGAAAACTGAATGACTGTAACTTGTGCAAGAAGTCTTCCTTATTATTTTGAGTCTAATCTGGGAATTTTTCCAGATTTGCTGAGTCACATGTCCAAGTCTTCGTGCCCGCAAGTGCTGCATTTCAGCAAGATAATATGAATAATTTTGAAAGCCAGCATCTACGTTAATCTTATTTTAGCCAGCTATCATCACAATTAAAATACGACTGAATACTCTAAAGGCAACATTGACCCCTTAAACAACTTACTAGTATTGCAGAAAATCAGACTAAATTCATTAAAACAGGTGTGAGGTAATCTTATGTGTAATTAAATTAATTAAAGGGCATCATTCCATCAACAATTTTCAAAGTCTAAGTATTTCCCTGATTTCAGAAGTCTAAGTACTTCCCTGGTTCTAACTCACTTCAAGTAAATTGAAGGAAAACAGCTCTATTGCCACTCTCTGTTTCTACCTATACAAAAATATACTTATATACTGGTGAAAAAGAAAACACTTATAAATATTTTAAATAAAAAAAATTATCATTAAACTCAAAATTTATAAGTGAAACTCACAATATCAGGGAAATTTACTATTACTTGAAAACAAAGCAAAGTTTAATTAATTCTTTAATTAATTAACTAAAATTAAATCAAAATTAATTTATCACAAAATTCAAGAAAATTAATTCAATCGAAATTCAAAAGTTTAAGCTAATAACTAAAATTTGGAAATTAATTCACAAGTGCTAAACAACAATAAAACTTGAAAGGAATTCTAAGTAAATGCAAATTAATTCACAAGTGTTAAATTCAATTAAATGTGCAATGATTAATTATTGAAAACAACTAAGTTAATCAAATTGTGAATACAAATGAAAACACATCACAGAAAAATGTGGAGAATACCAAATTTGCAAAAAACATCAATCACACAGAACATGAATATAAACACACTTCAATAAGAAAATGGATAAATGCACAAAAAATCCCTTCAGTAAGAAAAATGGAAAAATGCACAAAAAGAAAATCACTTCAAATGAAACAAAAACAAAGCATAAAAATTTGAAATGTGAAAAAATATAAATGTTTCACTAAATCACTGTACCTATTAGTTGCAACTAATAAGCTTTCAATAACACATTACCTTGGTACCAATTTTCTTTCTGCTTCAGCTAGTTCAAAAATTTCACCAACATATTTAAAAAAAGAAAAGGCGCCGTTACACACTTGTACGATGTTTGTTCAGATTCCTCAATAAGCACTAATGACTAAACTCGAAGAAATACGAAATCTAAAATAAAGCTTTTGAGTGACGTCACAAACTTCCCATAGATGACGTATGCTTAAACAGAAGGTTCTAGAACGATCTTATGAAAAGATGATGCAATGCCATAGGAACAGGGTGAAATCTTCACGTGGCTCCTTAACAAAGACATACATGTTTGAAACCAGTCCTGTACGTTGTATGCTCTCTACATGTTCCAAACAGAACTCCCTATCAGACGTGTTGACAAGCTTCCAAAACAAAACGGAGATCTCGAGTTCCCCTAATCTCAAGGCGATGACAAGTTATGGAAACAATTTCTAGCTTGGAAAGGACAATGTTAATCTCTTTATCTTTTCATATTCTACATTATATTCTATGTTATCTTAACTTTTACTTTATGTTATCGAAATCTGAAGATACATTTTTAGACATCCTACAACTCTAAGCTAAATAAGGAATCTGAAAATGTTACAAAACATTTCTCCAACATTTCATTGTTAGAGAGGAAATATGCGTTACGAAAGTAGCAGCATAAAAATATGTATATGTATATGTAATTGATATATATATATATAAGTCTTATTGAAAGATATTGCTGCATCAGCTGCATTCAACTTGTAAATAGTCTTTCTCTATTTTTCTAAAAACAGCTTTCTCTCTGCTATTACAACTGGCGAGTATTGCGCCGATATTACTCATCAGGAGCAGTCAATTTCAGGGATAATTGTTACAAATTTATTTATTTGTTACAGTAAATGAACAAATAAGTCAAATTATAAGTTAATATAGTGGCCAACGTTTCTCTCGGTATCATCCGAGTATGATCACGGCAGTGGATCGGAGCAGACTGTTGGTGCTGTCAAGATGTACTCAATATATATATATTATATTTATATATATATCTATATATATATATAGAATATATATATATATATATATATATATATATATTATATATATTACTCAGAATTTAGGAATAAGGAAATGGCAAGGACTTACTTCAGAAGAATTCAAAGAAATATATTTAATTAAGTAAAGCAAACATGAGTTTATTTACATGCCAAATCTTAATGCAAACAAATGTAAATTGAATGGGAATGCTGACATTAGCGGTAAATCTAATTTCTATGGTATAAAAGAGATATATACTTTTACTTATTTTTCTCTATCGGGCCACTGTTGGCCCACGGGCATGGGGTTGGACGGCCCTGCCCTACTGGGATGTACTACGTACTATATGATGAACAATCGGGTAAGACGAAATCTAGAATGACGAAAACCCCGGAACGTTTTTATAACTATCGCCTCCCGAGTCCCAGCACACCCGGAACAATGTTTTTGAACTGTGGGTAAACGAAGGGTTTATATAAAGGCAAAAATAATATTTAGCGCGACCACTTTTTGTCCTTGATTATTCTATAAGTGCTGAATACATCGCGAGCACAAAATTGCGCAGAACAAAAATATAATATAATTGTTTCGTACTGAACTATACAAATATACTGGGTCTTTCAGGAACTTATTTCAAAACTGACATTTCTAGCGAAAAAAATGAAAAGTTCACCTCCAGATACGTCAAGAAAATGCAATCATCAATATTTTTTACTACTTTTCCCCGTTCTTAATGGACAGGTGACACTCATGATAGCTCTGACTCCCTGGAGAGCCAACCATAAAATATAAAACTAAAAATTTATGGAGTTCGAGATACCGGGCTCATAAAGGTGCCACGACCTTTCGCACCCGAGAGGACCACTTCGATAAACTCTTTTCGGCACTGAATTATATTTCTAACTATCTATTCGATTCTGAGGCAACGAAATGCGCAACCCATTTTAGCTTTCTGTGAAATAAAACTATTAAGATGGTTATCTGTCTGTCCGTCAGCACTTCTTCTGTCCGCCCTCAGATCTTAAAATCTACGGAGGCTAGAGGGCTGCAAATTGGTTTGTTGATCATCCACCCCCCAAACATCAAACATACCAAACTGCAGTTCTTTATTTTAGCCACAGTAGATTTATCGTATTTAAGGTTAAATTAGCCATGATCATGCGTCTGGTACTGCAATAGACGCCAACAACATAGGCCACCAACATGTCGTGGCTGAAAGTTTCAAAGGAGGCGGCTGAGTTACAGTAGTTGAGAATTTCCCACAGGGCGCATCATGTTTTACTTGTTTATTCTTAGTATTATCATCACAAGCAAAGTAGCAATCTTCGTTGGAAGAGCAGAATGTCACCGGGGCTCGAAACAAGGAAGAGCAATCGCCCAGTACAGAAGAGGAAGAAGCACAGAAGGAAAGAAAACGAGGAAAAAAAGTGCGATTCAGCACCGATGGAAAAAAGGTTAAATGAAATCTGACAGGTTTTTAAACGGTGGCTAGACACTTCTATAAAAAGCTTCAACAGCTCTCCACGTCAATCAATAATTTACGCAGGACTAGCCCCGTACAGGAGAAGTGCCGTCATTGCACCCACCTAACGTGGTGTACTGTAGGTATTATTTATGATCTTTGTAGCGGTCCTTCGGCCATTAGCTGAACCTCTTTCATTCCTTTTACTGTGCCTACTTTCATATTATATTCCATCTTACTTTCCACCCTATCCTATCAATTGTTTCATAGATCAACTGCGAAGTTTTCCTCCTGTTACACCTTAAAGAAGTTCTTGCTCTCAATTTCGTTACTAGCGCTGAATGACCTCATAGGTTCCAGCGCTTGGCCTTTTGCCTAACATTTATATTGCATTCCCTTGCATTTCAAGCTGGGTCTCGTCAGTAAGGAAATGAGATACCGCCAAGACAGGCCAAACATTAAACGTTTATAACGCCAGGGTGCCCAAATAAGCGGGAAACAGAGCACGAAGTCGGCAATATCTTCCCTTGTCAATAAAATCTGTGTAGAAACGTTTAAATATTATCTCCTGGCGTCTTCCCGTCTTAGCTAAAATGGTGAATGGAAAAAAAATGAATGACCCTTTTCATGAAAGAATATGACTGACGCTAGCAATAAGATCTATTAAAGACAGTAGGCATAGTAATAGAAGGGTGACACTTAACGGCATCCCCTTTTTCATAGTGGAGAGTACGCACGTGAATTCACATATAGAAATCCACTGCCATGAGACTGTCAGACGTTAATTTGCAAATAAAAAAACTGCTTTGACGACGAATGAATACAGGAGAAGTGTTCACGCTGCCTCTTTTTAACTTCGGCTTTTTTTCCCCCTGATAAATTCCCAAGGTCATCTACCCTCTTGACCAGTGGGGAAACACTTTGACATAAAAGGAAGGGAGAAGAGGGGCTTTACTGTGTACTTATTCCCTTCTGTTACCTCCCACATACCTGTCCACCTTTCAAACCGTTTTGCTTCAGTTTCCGTCCTTTATTTAAGAAAAAAGCCCTCACTACCAAACCCCTATGCACTGCCTAGAAAGCTGTAAGGTTAAACTCCTTTATAAAGAAAGGACAAAGAAAGGCAGGGGGCAAAAGGAAGTACAAGTTTCAAAGCATTAGAAGCCAAAGAAGAGAGAGGCAATCTTGATATTAGCAAGACTGATAACCAGGCGATACTCTTCTTTGCAAGCCATTTCTTACTGCTTATGCGATTTCCATATCTGATGTGTCGCATCTGCACCTCCCAACCTGTCTAGCTGTGTAATTCTTGTGATGATTTAATGTTCCTTATATATGTAGTACGTAAAAAAATATTTCATACAAATATATTAAATATATATATATATATATATATATATATATAATATATATATATATATATATACATATGCTTGTATTATTATGGTACATTTTCAATGGTGCCTAAGATTTACAGATTAGGAAAACGAACTTGAATGTAAAAGTTAACGAAGAAATAACACTTTATTTAGAAGAATAATCAGCATATTAATCGGAGGAACAAGGGTTCTGCAATGATTTAAGATTGCAAAGAAAGATAATATATATATATGTATATATATATATATATATATATATATATATATATATATATATACATATACATATTTAAAACCAGAAGTTCTTGCGGACTCCTCGTTTCTTTGCTTCCTTTGCTGATTATTCTACCAAATAAGATATTTCATTTCTTCGTTGTTTGACATTCTAATTCAAGTTATCTGTATCTACAACACATTGGCATAATCAATACTATAACATAATAATAAGAGCAACTAATGACGAATACAAGCAACGAGCAATGTATCCCATCCCTTAAACTCGGCACTAGGCTTTGTAACATCGTTCGTTGCCCACACTCTGAAATCTTACACGATTCGGATGTCGGAGTTTACTGACAACACTCCTTTTAAATGTCACGACTTCGAAAGCGGGGGAGTCTATTTATACTCCACGGGGAAATATATCTTTTCCTAGCTTTTCCAATTGGGTACATCTTGGCCGGCCATATCGACGGTGTGTTGTCTTCTCACCCGTTTCCCAGCCTTTGATCAAGAAGATTCTTGTCAGTCTTACCCTTTTCTGCATTATTAGAAAATCAATAAATAAATAAATAAATAAATAAATAAATAAATAAATAAATAAAATCTGATTACCATAATGTAAGCTACGGAAAATAAATACGTTTAGAGATATCAAATGATTCAAAAATCAAACAACTGATCTCTAGATAACGTACCATAACACAACATGGGGTTTAGGCCTACAGTGAAGTATCTGTTAAAATATTGTTCTCTCTCTTGCCATTATTAGGCCAATGATTTTCAAAACGAGAGAATACCCCATGAATTGTTCCACACTGGGTTAAAAAATGGCCTCGTCGAAATTCTTCCCTATGTTGTTCTCTCTCTCTCTCTCTCTCTCTCTCTCTCTCTCTCTCTCCCCAAAGCCCCAGACAGCAACTTGAAACAGACTGCAACTGGAAATAGCTGACTAACCCCCATAATGCTCTTACTCATAATTTTACGAAACCTGAGAGAGAGAGAGAGAGAGGAGAGAGAGAGAGAGAGAGAGAAATCAGTAATAATGCGAAGTGTTCAAGTCAACCCCAACACCCACTGAGTGGTTCCTATTCATCACTCACGGAAAACATCTGAGCAACGAAGTTGAACAAAACCAGACAGAAACTCAAAACTCGAAGGTACAGTTGGGCTCAAATCTCATGCAACATGATTCTTTTTGTATCGTCCAGATTCTCAGACTCAACGTGACGTTGCCAAGTAGTGTTAAACATTTTTTTAAATTTCTAATGTCATACGTGTCGACAGGTTTGCGAATTCACAGCTAGCCCTATTTTCCTTATGGTTATATAAATATGATCTCTTTTATGAATTGGTATGATTTGTAATCTGTGTGATTTGAAGTTCAAACAGCGGTGTGAGAAGGTTAGCGGTGCCATCAATGAAAGCACACTTAACATGCTCCTCGGACTGGTCAACATAACCAGAACGTCGGCAGCATTATGACAGTAGACCTAATAAGCTCAACAGTCATGACAACATTTTCAAAGTAGGAATGTTGAAGTTTTAGACTGTGTTTAAGCTGGCTGTATGTTGCAAAATGATTTATAGGCCTAAAAAAATATTCTAAGCCTTCTGAAATGTAATCTGTTACTAATGTTTTTATTTGCAAAGATTACCTGTTCTTTGAGTAATAAAAGATGCTGATAATTTTGATATATGAAGAAGATGGCTATTAATCAAAATATCATAAGTATTAATATCAAGGCGTATGGAGCACTTGTTTTTCAACTGGTTTAAAATAGTATTTTCTTAAAAGTCCTTCTGCTCGCTTTTGGTGTATAATTTATTCTTTCAGAAGGTAACTTGAAGTGCAAGAATGTGTAGATAACCTCATTTGCTTTATGGCCAGAAATTGTTAATAGAAACAATATCTTGGCATTGACAAAAGAATAATTGTATAGGCGAATATTTGCTAGTATGCCATCATTTTTGAAATATTTAAGAATTATAACAAATAATTATGTATGAAAATCATAATATTCTTCTAACACATATAAAGTAAATGTTTTAAAGATAATTTCATTGTCGCTACTCAGTGTAGACCTACCTATGTTACACTGGGTGGTGGTTGTTGTTGCACCGACACTAATGATACGTCACACACGCTCCCCTCACACGTTATCGGTGGGCGCATTCTACTTTTGTATATGCATATTTACATTTTTTTCAGAATTGAGGTGTAAAAACAATCAAATGGGACCATTTCAAATTTTATGTTGGCTTTGGGAGCATTATAAATGTTATGACAGTTTTTTTCGTTTTTTTATTTAACATTTGAACTGATGCTTGATGACGACTTCATTTTGGTGAAATGCTTCACCGATGTGTGAACGAGTTTTGAAAATGTTTCGAAAGAGTTTTTTTCTGAAATTTGCTACACATGACATTTTCTTACAGTTTTGACATAAATATGACAGATTTCACTCTTATGAAACATATTATGTCCATATTGTATACAATAATCGAGTTTCCGCATTGAAATAATAGATAAATATAGAACATGCTAGTTGCCAGTTAGTGAATTTTGAACGAAATCCTAAGTAGTAGTTATGTCGCAAGAGATTTGAGCATCACTGTACGTCAAACTTTACGGATATTTTGAAGACAAAACAAGACAGGTAACTTACACATGATATAATGTGAGTGAACTTTGAATTTAGAATATGAGAGAGAGAGAGAGAGAGAGAGAGAGAGAGAGAGAGAGAGAGAGAGAGAATTTAGGCCAAACGCCAAGGACTGGGACCTATGAGGCTATTCAGCGCTGCATCCGAAATTAACAGTAAAAAGGTTTCAGAGGTGTAATAGGAGGAGAGCCCTGGCCCTTGTACTACGAGACAGTTGTTAGGAGAAAGTGGAAAGTAAGGTGGAAGAACTGGAATAAGAAAAGAGGTACAGTAAAAGGAATGAAAGGGGTTGTAGCAGCTGGGGACCGAAGGGACGCTGCAAAGAACATTTTATTGGCATGCAGTGCACCGTATGAAATGCACTGACGGCACTACCCCTCTACGGAGAAAATGTTCCTAAGACTGATTTTGAACCTCGTTAGAAAATAAGGAAGCTTTCTCTGAAACCTGAACATAAGATGGCCAGGTACTTTTCCCTCGAGAGCTCGCAATAACCGTCTTCCTCCATAAATCTAATGTTATTTATCGGGAAGCAGCTTCGCGTAAACGTATCCATATAAATCATGGGGCAAATGGCTCTCCCATGAACTCATCTTACTGGCCGCCATAAGGAGCAGAGGCCACTGAAGTGAATCCAGAAGTGATTTATCAAGCGGAACTTGACTTCATTGGAATCTGAACGCTGAAGTATTAAGTTATGAGCCCGGTCTTACCAAAGGATAAATTTCTCCGACATATTTTGGGAAAAGCTGGAAAAGATTTTCAACGCAGTCTATACATCAGTAATTGCAACTCTGCTTTGAAGTGTCCGGAAATACAGGGTGATTAAAAAAGAATGACCCTATTTCATGATTAAATATTTTATGAAGGAAAAATAGCAAAAAATAAAACTTATAATACAAGTATTCTACTAACAGTCAAGTTTTATTTCACATGTTACAAGTGCTCAATATGGTCACCCCTTGCAGCACGAACAACATCAATACGATATGAGAATTCTTCCCAAACACGTCGAAGCACATCAGGATCAATTGAATTGATCGCTGTTGTTATTCGATGTTTTAAGTTTTCCAGGTCAGTTGGCAATGGCGGAACAAAGACTTTTTTTTTTTTTATACAAACCCCCAGAGAAAAAAATCACAAACTGTGAGGTCAGGAGATCTAGGAGGCCAAGCACAAAGAGCACTGTCTTGGGCCCCTATCCGACCAATCCATCGCTGAGGCAGTTTTTCATTTAAAAATGCTCCAACTTATAGAAAACTGGGAAATCTGATCTTTCAAACACCCACTCCCTCATTCTGATTCATACATTTACTTAAGAAATATTTGATCATGAAATAGGGTCATTCTTTTTTAATCACCCTGTACTTTGAGATATTCTGAGCAAGTTTGATTTGCTGGCTGTTCGTGCTTGTGTGAGAGTAGCTTGGTCTAACAACACTCGGTTACATCGATTAGGTACGAAGCTCAAAGGTTAACAGCCAAGGTCAAGAGGTTTGAACGTACATACATGCTAGTGCTTTAGCGAAACAGAAATTCAGAGAGAGAGAGAGAGAGAGAGAGAGAGAGAGAGAGAGAGAGAGATCAAGACGTAATGCGTGTGCAGAGAAACAGGCAGAAAAAGTTTTAAAAAGGGGAAAATTTAGAGATAAAAGGAAAATCCTTTTTTGTTGATAACTAGAGAGAGAGAGAGAGAGAGAGACGTAATGGGTGTGTGCAGAAAAATAGGGCGAAAAGGATTTAGAAAGAGGAAATATACAGAGGAAAGGAAGTTCTTTTTCGTAGAAAACTACGGAGAAAAAAGCGAGAAAACTGGAGAGAGAGAGAGAGAGAGAGAGAGAGAGAGAGAGAGAGAGAGAGAGAGAGAGAGAGAGATGCATCAAACGTGTATCTGAATTACAAGGAAGAAGGAACTAGGCGTTCCACTCCTTTTTTCTACGAAGGCTGTCCGTTAACGAGGAGTTTAATTGGTATCAATTAATACTCGGGCATCATTATATCGAATTAATGTATTCCACTCCGATTCAATTAGCCTTCCTTTCTCCCTCCAAACAAATGGTCTTTCAAGACTTGCTGGAAAAATATATCAGTTCTTCATTCTAATTAGACGCAGTTGAATTCGAGTAAACGTTCGGAGAATTCGTTCTGGAACTGAAAGGGCCAATTCTCGAACAAGGAGTTTTATGCCTTCTGTTAATCTTAATCTCTCGAATGCAGGGACTTGATACCGTGCCCCCCCCCCCCCCCCTTAAACCTCTTCCCCTTCAAGGGGGCGCAGACCAAGAAGTCCTACCTAATCCGGGTGTCTAATCATTTTGGGCTGAAAGAAAACAATAACTTTCGCATTATCTGAGGAGTTCTGGAATCATAATCCTGTTCACTGTGTGAATGAAATAATCCACTGACACATAACAAGAGCGTTCGGAGCCCACAAATCTCTATCAAGGCTGAATAATTCAACGACAAACCCCTTCCAACCCCTGATCTTGCCAACCACCCCCCCCCCCCCCCCCCCACACACACACAAACAAAATCCTCCCTTCCCCAATTCCCAAACATCACCCCCTCCCTCCTCCAAAGAGGACTCGGACCGTATTTTAATATTTGCAACGGAAGCGGGATTGGATGA
>NC_061090.1:6266873-6274373 GCF_015104395.2 Macrobrachium nipponense | reverse complement strand
ATATATATATATATATATATATATATATATATATATATATATGATATATATACAGGGGTACCTCGACATACAAAAGTCCCAGCTTACGAAAAATTCTAGTTACAAAAGCAAATACGAAGATTTTTTTGGCTCTACATATGAAAATAGTTCAGGTTACGAAAGGTTGTTGCTGTAAAGTCCCGAGATTCGCCCGGACCACCGATAACAATTTTAAAACTCGAGCGGTGCCAACTGAGTAGACTTGCCACCATCCTCCCGCTCTCCCATTGGTTCCTGATGCTAGTCACCGCCATAAGATCCTGCTCTCATATTGGTCAGGATCTCTCCCATCATGCATCTACGTAAAGGCGTTCTTCTTCAGCCATTGCTTTGCACCAGCGTTATCAAACGCACGCGGAATTCATTCGTTCTATACGATTTCGTTTATTAATGTAAATTCGTTAGTGATTTTGTTGTACTACTTTATCGTGTTGTGTGAGAACTTAAGTACATATACTACATAACTTAATTACGTACAGTATACGTAGTCATGGGTCCCAAGAAAGAAGAGGATGCTTTCTATGGAGACGAATATGGAGATCATTAAAAAATATGAAGCTGGCATGCGGTTGAGTGTGATCGCTAAGGAATACAGCCGAAATCCGTCGACAATAGGCACCATCCTTAAGCAGATGGATGCCATCAAAGCAGCTACACCTTCCAAGGGCGTGACTATTTTGTCTAACAAGAGGAGCCACATGCACGACGAGATGGAGAGGCTGCTTCTTGTCTGGATAAGAGACAAAGAAATCGCTGGTGATATGATAACCGAGATGGCAATCTCCCACAAGGCCAGCGCTATTTTCGGTGATTTGATTGCCCAGGCCGAAGAATACGGAGGAGAAGGGACATCGACGCCAACCCCAGACTTCAAGGCTTCTCATGGGTGGTTTGAAAAATTTCGGAAACGGACTGGCATCCATTCGGTGGTGCGGCATGGGGAAGCAGCCAGCTCGGACAGGAAAGCGGCTGAAGTCTTTATTAAGACGTTCGACGAGATGACGATCAACAAAGGTGAAGCCCCTACTTGTGTATCAATCGGAGATTCCTCGAGCCTTCAAGGCCCACAAAGTGGTAAAGGAGAAACTTCCAGTGATGTGGAGGGCTAATGCGAAAGCCTGGATAACGAGACTTTTGTTCACCAAGTGAGAAAATCTGTGTTTCCGCCCGACAGTGAAGAAATTCTTGGAAGAGAAGCGCCTCCCTCTGAAATGTCTGCTGTTGTTGGACAATGCCGCTGCTCACCCTCCTGGCCTTGAGGAAGATATCCTAGCAGAATATTCTTTCATCAAGGTTCTTTATCTTCCGCCTAACACCACCCCTCTCCTCCAGCCCATTGACCAGCAAGTGATATCGAACTTCAACAAGCTGTATATGATTCGACATCACCGATACCAAAAACCTCACCTTGCGTGAATTTTGGAAGGAGCATTTCGATATCGTAATGTGCATCTGACTCATCGACCAAGCTTGGCAGGAGGTTTCGAGGCGAACCTTGAATTCTTCGTGGAGGAAACTCTGGCCTGATGCCGAATCTGCCCTAGACTTCGAGGGATTTGACGTGGGCGAAGCTGGTGCAGATTCAGAAAAAGTTGACGATCCTGAAACTGTTTCACAACCAGATCTTGAAGAGATCGTTGCACTCGGCAAGTCCATGGGGCTGGTCGTCGACGAGGACGACATCAATGACCTTCTCGAGGAGCACCAAGAGAAGCTTACGACGGATGACTTGAAGGAGTTGGAGGCCATGCAACATAACGTCGTTCAAGAAGAGTTCTCTAGTAGCGGTGAGGAGGAGGATGACGACCCTATGACAACGGCAGAAATTAAGGATGCTCTAGCTGCTTTTCATAAGGTGTAATCATTTGTAGAAAAGAGATACCCCGAAAAGGCTTACACAGGTCGTATGCTTGCGCAGTTCGATGACGTTTGCCTGAGTCGTTTCAGGAACATTGTCAAAAGCAGGCAGAAGCAATCTTCCTTAGATAGTTATTTTTTAAGCAAACAGGAAGATCCAAGTGATACTACGAAAAAAACAGAAAGTTGAAAGTGGTGAAGAAATTGAAATTTTGAAAAAAAACCCTAAAGTATAAAAAAGTAAAAAAATGTAAAAATAAAAAAAATGTAAAAGAAGAAAAAAAAGAAATTTAATTTTAAGTTTTTTGTAAAGTTAAGTGTTAGGGTTTTGTGCCATTTGTTAATGTGTTTCATAAAGTTTAATCTATGTTTCCTGACTTTTTAAAATGTGTTTCGTAAAGTTAAGTGTATGTACGTACAAGTTTTCTGCCGTTTGTCCTCCTCCTCTGTCGCCACTTTCGGAGATAGCCTCACTCGAAAGGTAAGGTTGCACATTTTACTACATATGTACGTATGTACGTACAGTATTTCTTGTATACCATGTACACTAATACACTTTATTTACAGGTACTATGTAGTACATATTAGTAGTATGTATTAAGTTATGCATTGAATTGTTGTATTTCATTGTTTATTGGTCAATTTAGCTTTATTATAAAATTTACTGGGGTGTTTTTGTAGGGCTTGGAACGAATTAGGCAATTTACATGTAAAATGCGGTTCAAGATACGAAGAGCTCAGGTTACGGAGGCAGTCTCGGAATGGATTAATTTCGTATCCTGAGGTACCACTTATATATATATATATATATATATATATAATATATATATATATATATATATATATATATATATATATATATATATATATAAACACACATTTATATGAGGTTACAGTCCTCAAGGGAAAAGAAAAGCTGAAATTCCTTTTAGCTCGATAGTTTCGGCCTCCATTGGTCCTTATCGAGAGCTCTATAGTACATTCAGAGTAAAATATAACAAACGGAGAAATAAAAATAAGCATTAGATAAACACTGGTCGCTGAAATACAAGAAAGTCAGTTGCTGTAACAACCTTGCAATTTTAAATGATCTACAACCAATTCGAAGGTTTCAAAACACAAAACAATTCCTCGAACAATGTAACTGTTTTCAGTGGGAAGGCAACGTTGTTCAGTCTGTAATGTCCTTTAACTCGGCTTTTCACAACTTTGATCCCAAAGCGGAGGCAGACGCTCACCAACGGCGTCTTATACCACAAGTTAAGTTTATATATCTTAGTTTTACCAGAGCTGATTAACAGCTCTCCTAGAGATGGCCCGAAAGATTTGATGTTTTTACGTGGCTAGGAACCAATTGGTTACTTAGCAACGGACCTACAGCATATTATGGGATCCGAACCACATTGAGACATGAATTTCTATCACCAGAAATAAATTCCTCTGGTTCCTTGTTGACAGAGCGGATAATTGAACCCGGACCCTGAGATTGGTAGTCGAGTACGTAACCGACTCGTCCAAAGAGGAACGATGCTTTAAACCACAGCAATCCAGCATATCACATATAAAAAGGATACAGAATGAAAAGTGATAATTTACAGGAAACCAATAAATAACATTTTGATCATTACGCCCAATCCTTCCACACTAGAACCATCAAATAATCTGCAATCCGTGCCATGTTTTTAAGAGCATTTAATTTAGTGAGTCCATAATTTTTAGATGAGAAATTTGAATACATCCGTACTATAGCATTAAAAATCGGATACAATGATGAAGAAGTTCAAGAATGCCTTAGAGTATCACGCAATTCTTTTTATTCTTATTCTCAACCAATTGGACACACTCAATGTAGTTTGGTCTTAATTCCCTGTGGTATGGGTCCGCTGCCAATAACTGTGGAAAGTGCTGCCTTGCAGTCCTACTTTCTAGAAAAAGGCTAGGTCCGCTGCCAATAAATATGGAAAGTGCTGCCTTGCAGTCCTACTTTCTAGCACAAGGCTAGGTCCGCTGCCAATAAATATGGAAAGTGCTGCCTTGCAGTCCTACTTTCTAGCACAAGGCTAGGTCCGCTGCCAATAAATGTGGAAAGTGCTGCCTTGCAGTCCTACTTTCTAGCACAAGGCTAGGTCCACTTCCTACTTTCTAGCACAAGGCTAGGTCCGCTGCCAATAAATGTGGAAAGTGCTGCCTTGCAGTCCTACTTTCTAGCACAAGGCTAGGTCCGCTGCCAATAAATGTGGCAAGTGCTGCCTTGCAGTCCTACTTTCTAGCAAAAGGCTAGGTCTGCTGCCAATAAATGTGGAAAGTGCTGCCTTGCAGTCCTACTTTCTAGCACAAGGCTAGATCCGCTGCCAATAAATGTGGCAAGTGCTGCCTTGCAGTCCTACTTTCTAGCAAAAGGCTAGGTCTGCTGCCAATAAATGTGGAAAGCGCTGCCTTGCAGTCCTACTTTCTAGAAAAAGGCTAGGTCTGCTGCCAATAAATGTGGAAAGTGCTGCCTTGCAGTCCTACTTTCTAGCACAAGGCTAGGTCCGCTGCCAATAAATGTGGAAAGTGCTGCCTTGCAGTCCTACTTTCTAGAAAAGGCTAGGTCCACTGCCAATAAATGTGGAAAGTGCTGCCTTGCAGTCCTACTTTCTAGCACAAGGCTAGGTCTGCTGCCAATAAATGTGGAAAGTGCTGCCTTGCAGTCCTACTTTCTAGCACAAGGCTAGGTCCGCTGCCAATAAATGTGGAAAGTGCTGCTTTGCAGTTCTACTTTCTAGAAAAAGGCTAGGTCCGCTGCCAATAAATGTGGAAAGTGCTGCCTTGCAGTCCTACTTTCTAGCACAAGGCTAGGTCCGCTTCCTACTTTCTAGCAC
This sequence comes from Macrobrachium nipponense, assembly GCF_015104395.2. Taxonomy (NCBI): domain Eukaryota; kingdom Metazoa; phylum Arthropoda; class Malacostraca; order Decapoda; family Palaemonidae; genus Macrobrachium; species Macrobrachium nipponense. The sequence continues at coordinate 6,269,616 of NC_061090.1, read as the reverse complement.
AAGGCTAGGTCTGCTGCCAATAAATGTGGGAAGTGCCGCCTTGCAGTTCTACTTTCTAGCACAAGGCTAGGTCCGCTGCCAATAAACGTGGAAAGTTCTGCCTGGCAGTCCTACTTTCTCGCCACTAAGGCTAGGGTCCATCCACTGACCAATAAAATGTGGAAAAGTGCTGCCGTTGCAGTCCTACTTTCTAGCACAAGGCTAGGTCCACTGCCAATAAATGAAAGTGCCTGCCTTGCATGTCCTACTTTCAGCAAACTAGGTCCGCTGCCAATAAATGTGGAAACTGCTGACTTGAGGTGCGAAAAAGGCAACTCAAATATAGTACCAGGAGAAATGATAGTAGCAATGCCATAAATGTCCATAATCAATCATGTAATGACTCCATTTTGTGGAATTGTTCGCGAGTATTGTTAAAACAAAATAATTATGTTAAAGGGTGTCTACTTGAAAGCGCATGCATTGCCATAAGTGATTGCAACAATTCTAATAATAACTCAGGGGTATTTAAAACAGGACAGTGCAAACTAAACAAATGCTTCTTTTCACTGTGAACATGTTTGAAGCTTTCTTTTATGTTATGAAACCCTTGCATTGGTTATAAATCAATTTAAATCAGAAGGTTGTTTCAATTTATATGCGATATGCTGGATTGCTGTGGTAAAAGGCCCCGTTGTCAAGCGTCTGCCATTGCGTTGGGATCAAAGTTGTGAAAAGCCGAGCTAAAGGTCATTACAAACGTTGCCTTTTCACTGAAAACATAGTTACATTGTTCGAGGAATTGTTGCATGCTTTGAAACTTTCGAATTGGTTGTATGTCATTTCAAATTACAAGGTTGTTACAGTAATTGACTTTCTTGTAATTCAACGACCAGTGTTTATCTAACTGCTTATCTTTATTTCTCTGTTAATTAATTATAATTTACTTTGAATGTACTATATAGCTCTCGATAAGGGCCAGTGGATGCAGAAATTGTTGAGCTAAAAGGAATTTCAGCACTACTTCTTTCCCCTGCGGACTATAATAGAGTATATCTATCTTCGTGAAAAATGAAGACTAAAACTTCATATATATATATCTATATATATATATATATATATATATATATATATATATATATATATATATTATATTATATATATATAATCATGAAATTCAGGGGACAAATCCCTCTTTCGCTGCTTGTATTATTATTATTATTTTTAGAAACGATTCAGTGAGACTCCAAAGTGTTCGTCGCGCTATTAGGCGATTTATTCGATTCAGATTTTCTTGGGGAAGGTCGGGTGAGGGCTATCGGACCTATACACAAATTTCATTTGCATAAATAATGTTGATACAGGGAACAACGGCCGTTGACGCGAAGTTGCCATATAACTCGGAATAAATCAAATCACAGCTTTATCTCAGCTCTCGTCTTTTCTCTGGCCGTCGGCACCAGACTCAGACCAGTACTTTTCGCTGACCACTGCAACCCGCCTGATCGTATAGTCTGATAGCCGTGACAGCCCCGAGAGAGAGAGAGAGAGAGAGAGAGAGAGAGAGAGAGAGAGAGAGAGAGAGAGAGCTTCTGTGCCTCTTTCTGTCGTTCCTTGTTTGTCAGTTTCGGTGTCTTTGTTTTACCTTAGTCAATGACTGCTGCTGTTCTTTGGCCGTCTATCTTACGTGTCTGATCTTCTCTGGCTCTGACACTCCCAGATGGTGGCTGACTGTCTCCATATCTGATTCTTACTTCTGTTTGTCAGTTCGTTCTTCACTATCCTGACTATCTGTCTTAATCTGCTTCTGACAAACTGTTCAATTGTCCGTCCTTCTCTGTCTTGGACTCTGTTTCTGACTCTTCCCATTTCTGTTTGCTTGTCTGCCAGTCCTTCTTTATCTGTATTTTATGTCTCTCAATGATTATGGAATATAGAATGGAATGCAGAACTTTAGCCAAAGGTCAAGCGTTGGGACCTATGAGGTCATCACCGCTGAAGGGAAATTGAGAGTAACAGGAGGAAAACCATACAGTTGCACTACGAATCAATCGTTAGGAAGGGGTGGATAGCAAGATGGAAAAAAAGAGAATATGAGTGGAGGTACAGTAACAGGAATGAAAGGGGTTGCAGCTGGGGGCCGAAGAAACACTACAAAGAACCTTATGTTACGCCTACAGTGCACCTCACTACCCACCTATGGGGGTCGATAATTATGTTTTTTTCTGTCAATCAGTGTGAATATCAGCCTTCCAACCGGGACTGGGCGAATATTATCTACGTCTCTTATTCGAGGAATAGCAGCACCAATATGCAGTAAATGTGCCTCACTGTCGAACTCCTCAGTTCTAGAGGTCCTTTATTCCTCATACCGTTGGACTGTGGAACAACTTCCCAGGGGATGTCGTGCAATTGGAACATCAGAAGTTCAAGACAAAATGCAATGCATTACTACCGTAATGCTGTTCTTCTTACATTTTAATACATTTTTATCTATTCATCTATTCATTCATTTACTTTTTCTTTTTTTAATAAGTTGAATCTCTTCTTTCTGTGTTTCCCTTTACTTCCTCTTGCTTCATCATAATGAACACCAAATTCTTTGGAAGCTTGAACTGAATTTCAAGTCAATGTGCCCTGTAGCCCTGTTCCATAAGAATAGGTTTCTTCTACTGGATAATAATTTATTTTTTTCTAGTTTGTTCAGATACTATTCGGTCTACTCCTCTCAATCTCTAACTTGTGCTCTTGTCTATGACTGTCT
>NC_061090.1:6194373-6251873 GCF_015104395.2 Macrobrachium nipponense | reverse complement strand
CTCTCTGTTACTTCGTCGGTGTTTCTTCGTGTGTCGTTGTTTGATACTTCATCCTCCCTGTCGTCTTCTGTGGCATCGTCTCTCAGTTCGTCTTCGTGTAATTCGTTGTCGTGTGACATTTCCCTTTCCAGTTCTTCTCTTTCTGTTGGGGAGAGCCAGTTCTTTTTCTTTATGTTCCTTACTTGGTCTGCCAGCCTCTGCTCTGTTTGGGGGGTGTTATTCCTTTCATTCCAGATGTTGATCAATCTTCTTCTATATCCTCTCTCCGTCGGGTTGCTTCTGATGTAGCATCTCCATATTTCCTTATTTTCTTCTCTTGTCCATTTCTTCCTTTTTGCCTCTGTAGCTCCAATCTCAGGGTGTTGATTACTGTCGTTGTGGTGATCAGTTGCTGGATGACGACCTCCAAGTACCTGACCGTCTTCCCCTACAATTGGGTTGAATACCTGGTTGCCGGACGAGGCTCCTCTGTTGCCAGAGGTTCCATTTACGTCGTTGTCGTTTATTCCTTCATTTCTTTCCATCATTGCTGAGTTTTGCTATTTAACCCATAGCTGGACCCTACCCCATCAGGGATAGGTACTCATTTACAGCTGAGTAGACTGAGGAAATTATGGTAAAGATCCTTTCCCAAGGAATCAACGCCGAGGAGAGCGGTCACCCATCCAACGACTGACCAGCCCCAATGTTGCTTAACTTGACTTAAGTCTATTGACGACCTAACCAACTCCTCCACGGCGCCACATTATTATTATTATTATTATTATTATTATTATTATTATTATTATTATTATTATTATTATTATTATTATTATTATTATTATTATTATTATTATTATTAAAGAGGAGATCTCTGAGGGCAGTAGCTTTGAAATTATAGCCGTTTCCACGGCATTTAATTTATATAGAGTCTTCTTTATTCTTCTTATATCTTAGTACAGTAGCATGTAGCTGGTATATCAGGTTTCCTAAGAAGATATAAAGATTGAAATCTTTATACGTATTTAGGAAACCTGATATACCAGCTACATGCTGACGACTTAAAAGGTAAATAATGAGAATAATACAGACAACTACATAAATTAAATGCCGTGGAAACAACAACAACAACAACAACAACAACAACAACAACAACAACAACAACAATAATAATAATAATAATAATAATAATAATAATAATTATTATTATTATTATTATTATTATTATTGAGGAAACAGTTGTACAAAACTAGTTTTAAGTGGCACTGGATATGTCGCTAGCATTCATAAAATACGTACAATACAATATTGTATAGAGATAGGACACACTAATAAGTAAAGATTAAATGGAAAACAAACAAATACACGAATGAAATAAAAAATAAAAGTCCAATTAAAAACAGACAGTAAATGTGAATAAAAAAGATGAGACTAAAAACAAGCAACTGAATGCGAATTAAATAAAATAAATACGAACGAACTAAAATAACAGAAAATAGAGACGAAATAAAACAGTCAAATCATTCATAACATAAATTATACTTAGGCTGTCTGCATCTGAGTGATTCAGCATAAATTTTACAAGAGGGAGTAGTTTTGTCTTATATTAATGAATAAAAAGTAATCTTAGAGTTTCACATCTGGAATTGTAACAGGCGAATATTAATATGTATAAGAGCCCTTTCGCTTATATCGAATTCGCTTAAAAAGAAAGGAATGTTAGGGGGGTGGAGGGGTTATAATGCCAAGTTGTAGCTCTTTTTGAAGAAAAAAGTAAAATAATAATAACCAGTCTTTCAAGAAATATGTCTTATCACCTGAAACTTAATAATAATAATAACAGTTTTCCAGGTACTTTTTCTTACCACTTAACCGTCGATTAAGGTCGGTCAGGATGGTTTAGATCGTGCAGCCTTTGTCTTCAATCGGCCAGTAGGTGGTGTCAGGTGTTCAAGGAGATGAAATACTAGCAGGCGACTATATATATATATATATATATATATATATATATATATATATATATATATATATATATATATTATTATATTATATTCCAATGCCTTACAAACAAAATTATCATATACCTACACATATATATGCATTTATATATGTTTGTGTGTATGTATGGATGTATGTATGTTATGTATGTGTATGTATGTATGTATATATATGTATGTATATATAATATATATATATATATAAATCTATATGTAGATATATATATATATATATATATGATAGAGAGAGAGAGAGAGAGAGAGAGAGAGAGAGAGAGAGACGCAAAACTACTTCATTTCAATAAAATGTACTTCAGAAACTTTTGTAGAGGTACGTGATCACGTGGTCAAGCACTCCTGTGCCTCTCTTCGACTGTTTTTCTGCAACACTCTTACAATATTCAAAATGATCAAATTTTACCACCATCTGTATCACTCGCCATCATTTTTCGATTTTTAGGCCTGCATCTTTTTATTTTTGTTTCATATTGCCATGTCATTCAAAACTATCATCTCTCACATTACCTATCACTTCATTAATTATCGACTCTTGATTGTTCCTTTAGACATTTTTCAAAAAGCTATTTTCATCTAACATTCCCAATAAAATAAACCAAAATCTATTTGGAGCTGACGGTAAATATCCACAGTTGATATCGAATCTACTCGTGATTGGCGGCAGCTCATGCCGCTCTCCACCCACCAGACCAGAGCTTCCTTCGGCCAATCAGAAGCGAGACAGAAGTTTGAATAATATCGCCGGCGGATATATTATATACCGTCGGTTCAGAAAAAAAAGGCTTTATCTTATTTCCCACAGAGATCTTATCATTTCACGACGTTTTTCGTTTCAACGCTTTTCTGATTTTTTCTCATTGAAATACTTTTAAAATATCATAGGTATTTAACTCTGTGGAATTTTAGGCTCAATGCAATTTCACGATTTTTTCTTTAGTGTCCAATAGCCTTTCTTGGCTATGTCTAGGTGTCGACTCGAAATATAAATATATCATTCCATACTTACGCGAGGACTTTGACGCAATAAAATATTATCTTGCCAAAAACATTAAAAGAAAAAAAAAGAAAAAATATAAACAAGTAGAAAATAAAAGGGAAACACGACTCTTCTTTCAAACCACGTTTTTGTATCCTAAGAATAAACTGAAAAGTCTTCTGCCAATAGTCCGGTTCAGAAATTGGAGAGCAAACACATTTACCACGGCAGATGGATCTTGGACGACAGAGATGATTTGACTGAGAGAGAGAGAGAGAGAGAGAGAGAGAGAGAGAGAGAGAGAGAGAGAGAGATATCTTAATGATCTATTTACAGAAAGAGAGATAGGGAGAGACAAAGAGAAGGAACGGTTGACATGGAAGCTGGTTGAAAACTGTTGGGTGGAAAACGTAAGAGTATCCTTTGATTTGAGAGAGAGAGAGAGAGAGAGAGAGAGAGAGAGAGAGAGAGAGAGAGAGAGAGAGCTATAAATACACTTAAAGATCGATATACAGAGAGAGAGAGAGAGAGAGAGAGAGAGAGAGAGAGAGAGAGAGAGAAGCAGGAAACGACTGGTATTGGAGTTGGCTGAGCCTCGATGGACGGAGAATTTGAAGAAGAAATGACCCAGTTACATTTATAGATTATGTCTTCCAGCCAGGAGGGTAAAAGGTATTCATGTCTGTTTCTCTGTCAGTGTAAATAAATAAACGACTGTCTCGAGATATTTACAGAATAAAAGCAGCATCGGGGAAACGTCATTTGCCGCGGCAGATACAAAAGAAATATCTGAAACAGCGAAACGACAATCAGTGAACCATTTCGACGTCTGCAGATGGCAAGACTCAATTGCGCAAAGGCAAGCTCGCTAATTGCCTAGACTTGAATACCTTTCATGTTGGCTGCATTAGATTCTGTCCTTAACGATAGTTGAATCACCCTCACTCCTAAATACCACCCCGATCTTAGCTTTTGCCTCGCGAGCGCGTCTGTTTGTTAGCAGGCTGGGATTGTCCCCTCAGCGGTAGGCTACGCCTTTCAAAGCCAGCTATCAGATGCAGTTACTGAGAAACATTAACTTTAAATGTCCTTTATTCCTAATTTCTCTTGTGCATTTGTCATCATGAATAGAAGAGAATATAGAATTTAGACCAAAGGCCGAGCGCTGGGACCTATGAAGTCATTCAATGCTGAAACGGAAACCGAGAGCTGAAAGGTTTGAAAGGTGTAGCAGGAGGAAAACTTCAAAGCAGTTGCTCCATGAATCAATTATTAGGAGAGGGTTAAGGAAAGTAAGATGGAAGAAAGAAAATATGAAGGGACGTAAAATAAAAGAAATGAAAGGGGCTGAAGGGAAGCTGCAAAGAATCTTTAGTACTAATTCCTACAAGTGAACCGCATGAGGTGGCTCTACCCCCATACGGGGGATTTGCCATCATGATTATCCTTATTTCCCCTCCTAGTATCATCGAAGCGTCTTCAAAAATATATTTAATTGGGATTACTCCACCACCACTCTGACTTTACTTTTAAATCTCTCTTTCAAGAAACCTGTTGCAAAGATTCCGGTTTCAAAATCGTTTTCAAATAACCTTCCAAGCAATTAGCGAGTCTAGTGGGCAGTTATTTGCGTTTCTTGCTCGGAGGAAGAGGGGGGGGGGTTCTGATGCCAAACCCCTTGGAATCCTCAGGAATGACTCTATGGAATCCACAATATTAAGGGAAAACAAACAAATGGTACAGTCAACCCGAATGGCCGCATGTGCAAACACAAGGACGAAATATACAACAATAATTCTACATTATATATTTCCCGTTTGCATCCAGTCTAATAACTTCTTAATCTTAATTCACTCACTGGCAAATAGTGTTTATATTTACATTTCGTGTATGGACAAAGTATATATATATATCTATATATATATATATATATATATATATATATAATATATATATATATATATATATATATATATATATATATATATATATATGTGTATATATATAGTATATATATATATTATATATATATATATATATATATTATATATATATATATATATAGTATATATATATATATATATATATTTATATATATATACACACACATATATATATATGTATATATATATTATATATATATATATATATATATATATATATATATATATGCATATCCTTATAGCTAAAAAATTTTTTTGCTTCTGCTAAGTGGATGATTGGCGGCCCCCCCAGTATATAAACGAACTACATTTTCTCCTATTAATTGTCTTGCCCAGGCCAATCTGATACTTATGTGATAACAGCCAATCGCGCACCCCCTCTAGCTGCATGGCTCAAGTCTTTATCTTTATTAGATATTAAATCAAATATAATACCATGCATATCCATATACTAATTGTGTGTGTAACCACGATAGTGTGTTGGCAACAAATTCCACGTTTTGTGTAGCCTTTATATGAATGTGCAGAACGAAGGTACTTATGAGACTCTGTAAGTAAACTTAATAAATATCCCTAAGATTCAGGCTGGCGTTCTCGATCCTCTTTCATTACCGTCATTTTGGAGCGTGTGGAAACAGCAGTAATAAATAACCTTTACAAAATAGTTCAACGAAACCCCGTGATCACTGAGATACCTGTTAGTGTCGCATTTGGGCGGTCCAAAAGGATTTGTTCTTCAGCAAGGAATGAAAACTGGAACAAGACCAGAGGACATAAAGTAGATGGCAATAAAGGAGACCAATAAGAAAGACTGTTTAAAACTTTGTGATAGTTGAGAGGGGAGTTAAAATCAAGGCAATGAGCGTCAGAGGACCTTCAAGGTACTCTGAGGATCGAATGCTCATCCACCGGCCCGGACCCCTCCAACACTCTCTGCCCCTTCCGATGTGGGAGACATCGAATTGAACCTTGGAAAGCCAATTCTGCTGGAAATTGATTCATCGCGGGAACTCCATCTTCTTTCCAGTCTTTTTTTTCCCTCTCTCTCTCTCTCTTTTTAATGGATATCGTTAGTGTCAGGTGAGCAATTCCTAGACAGCTACTGATTTCCCAATCAGCTGGGGCCTTATTCACCTGCCTTTGTGCAAAATTGATTCCAAAAAGTACTACATTCTATTAAAAGTTTTGAAGTCTTCGAGAGCTGCATGATGTTCTCTAAACAGATTAACGTGCAAGAGGGGGCCTTTATAATCTTGTCATTAAGATGTTCCATTTTCTTTCATATTTTCTTTTGTTCGAAGGTCAGTGCTTAAGTTATAAATGGCATTCTTGCTATTTATATCTTAAATAAAAGCCTGAAAAAAGGACTCTGGAATGGAGGTAAGGTAAAAGGCTAAAAAGTAGGTGCAGTCAGATGCCGACGGGACGCTGCTAATAATTAGTATTGCCTATAGTGCGCCACGTAAGGTGCACTGAAGGCACTACACCCCTACGGATGAAGCCCACCTTTGGTAAGGTTATCATAAAAACATCCTGCTAACAGACACACAAACATAAACATAAATTTCTCGTCAAAGAAGAGGCACCAAGTATGCCAGATCTCTAAGTTTGTCATTTTTCTTCCCTTCTCTTAGTGAAGCGAAGGCAGCCGGATTAAGGAGAATTGGCAGCGCTGGAAATGGTCTTGAAGTCCGCTCATAAAATTGTCTGACTTTAGTAGAACTATATCGCTTAACATATCAAAGGGGAAAAGTTTTTCTTTAATAATTTAGTTGAAAAAACGAAATTATAATTTTCAAAATTAGGACCGAACTGGGACATGTATGCTATGGGAGAAAATGAGCAAATTCCTATTAATATGACGTTTTTAATAGTTGAACATATACGGACAGCGGATCGTATTGATTCGACTACTCACCTAAACACAGCATTTAAAACTGCCCCTGAAATGAGGAAAAGAAACGTCCACAGTGACAAACAATTCTGACCAAGTGGCAACTTCCTGTCCTTTCTTATTGCCGAAAGAAATCGTGCGGGTGACACCTCCCTACGACTGTCACCTCTGTTGACGCCGGAGGAACTGGAAGAGATCGACAGTCCAATACTGTCCAATATCTTACTCCAGCGGACAGACATAAAAGGTGAATCAGCACAATGGAAGTTGTGTGTGTGTTTTTTCTTTTTTCACACAGTATCCAATATCACTGCTAAAACTGAAGTCCCCCATATTTGCTATCTTGTAGCCATAGATGGGCAGTTTCCATCGGCAAAGAATACATAAATAAAAGAAAAGGGGCGGGGGGCGGGGCTACTCTGTATTTTTTCAGCCGACGGCGATAAAACATTAACCTTAGTCAGTACATCCTTACCTATTAAATCCTCCTTACAACTAAATTTCCTTTAAAACCCTTTGACCCTTGAAAAACAATCTAGATTAAGCTCCATAATAATATAGGTCTACGGCAAGTTCGTTACTGGGTGCCACAGCTAAAATGTACAATAAAATGTAAGATAAATTAGCAGCTGCCTTTTAAGCATACCGTTCGATTTGATAAACATATATGTATATAAAATGAACAGTATTAAATGCATCACTCGGTTGAATTCACACAGTATCCAATATCACTGCTAAAACTGAAGTCCCCCATATTTGCTATCTTGTAGCCATAGATGGGCAGTTTCCATCGGCAAAGAATACATAAATAAAAGAAAAGGGGCGGGGGGCGGGGCTACTCTGTATTTTTTCAGCCGACGGCGATAAAACATTAACCTTAGTCAGTACAAATACCTTATACAAATCCTCCTTACAACTAAATTTTCCTTTAAAAGACCCTTGAAAAACAATCTAGATTAAGCTCCATAAATAATATAGGTCTACGGCAAGTTCGTTACTGTGCCACAGCTAAATGTACAATAAATGTAAGATAAATTAGCAGCTGCCTTTTAAGCATACCGTTCGATTTGATAAACATATATGTATATAAAATGAACAGTATTAAATGCATCACTCGGTTGAATTCATGAAAGTCTGCTAGCTGACAAAAAAAAAAAAGAAAAAAAAACAAGGTAATGAAAATTTCGGATATTTGGCTGGATGGCGTACAGGTTTTAATAAAAATTACCCCCTTGCAAGTGTCACCCTCAACCTTTAATTTCACCCCCGTTCCCACTTCATTTCCTCCATCTCGCTGTCCAGCCGCTCTAACTCATCCTTTTCACTGTCTTAAGCACTGAATGGTTGCAAGTGCCCAAGTATTTGGCTTTATAGCCATATTTCAAGGAATCATATCTCAGTAATTGACACCTAACTTTCAAGAAATGGGTTTTGATATCTTGGGGAAAGTATACCTCACCAATGCAATGGCAAGGTTTCATGAAGAAATTTCAAGCGCCTCAGTGGCGTGGTTGGTATGGTATTGGCGTCCCACCTCGGTGGTCGCGGGTTCACTCTCGACGTGGTTCGGAAGTCACGTAAAGCCGTTGGTCCCGTTGCTGAATAACCACTGGTTCCATGCAACGTAAAAGCACCATACAAACAAACAAACATAAAGAAATTTCCTTTGAGAACAGAGGGGCGTATTGGTCATAATCTTTTTAGTTGGTAACCCTACCACCTTTAGGCCTAGCTCTGGTTCACGGAAAATTTCCACTGGTTCTTCTGCAACTGACAAGATCGGAGTGAGGAACCGACACTGCTAAAATCGGAAAGTTTCGATAATAAAAGAAATAAAAATGATTCCAAAACTATGAACGCAATACATATTGGTATTTTTTGTCCACGAAGCACATCACCATCTAAACTAACAACACAAAACTCAACTAACAATATTTCGAAGAGCGACTATCTTGGAATTTTTAGAAAGTCCATAAAACATCCACACTCAAAATCATAGACACGGGATACTCTAGAAGCATGAGTTCGTACTGGCATATGTATCATCCTTGCTTATCTTTCACCTGGCGTTTCTCTTCTCTCGACGGATCCCTAATTTCCTACCCACGCAAACGTTTCCTATCTACTTATTAATATATTTTCTATTTTTATTTAACGAGATCTCTTCTTTCTGTATTTCCCTTTAACCTTCGCTTACTTCCTAATGAACACGAAGTTCTTTGCACGCTTAAATTTTAAGTCAGTGGCCTCTGAAGGCTTGTTCCATATGAAGAGGTTCATTATATGATTAATAATAATAATAAATAATAATAATAATAATAATAATAATAACTAATAATAATAATCAATAATAATAATAATAATAATAATAATAATAAAGCCTACAACACCAAGAAATTAAGGGAGAAAACAAGTGAGGTCAATGAAATAATGGGCATAATACACACCACCAGTATCACAGAAACAAATAACTTGACATATGCAGGAGCAAGATTAGTAGCAGAACTGATGGGAATTCGAATTCGAACACCAACACCACCAGCACAACCAACCCAACAGAAACCAAAACAGCAACCTCCTTGGAAAAGGCGCCTGGAAAAGCAAATCATGGTGATGAGATCTGACTTGAGTAAACTGAAAGAGATGGCAGAAAAAAGGCTAAGAGCAAGAAAAACAAGGGAGGAACTCAACGAGAAATACAAAGTACAAGAGAGGGGATTAAACAACACAATAGAAGATGTAAAACAGAGGCTTAAGGCCAAAGCACATAAGATCCAACGGTACATGAACAGGAATAAGGGATACCAACAGAACAAACTATTCGGAACCAACCAGAAAAGACTATACAGCCAACTAAGAGGGGAAGACAACCACCCAGAAATTCCTGAAGCCGAACCAAGTAACAGACTCTAGGAAAAAACATATGGAGCAATCCGGTATCACACAACAAAACATGCAACATGGCTCCAGGAAGTCAAGGAAGAAGAAACAGGGAGAATAAACAAACAAAGATTCACAGACATCACGACAGCCACAGTCAGACACCAACATAAAGAAAATGCCAAACTGGAAAGCCCCAGGTCCCGATGAAGTCCATGGATACTGGCTCAAAAACTTCAAGGCCCTACACCCACGAATAGCAGAACAACTCCAGCATTGTATCTCAAATCACCAAGCACCCAAATGGATGACCACAGGAAGAACATCCTTAGTACAAAAAGACCAGAGTAAGGGAAATATAGCCAGTAACTACAGGCCTATCACCTGCCTACCAATAATGTGGAAGTTACTAACAGGTATCATCAGTGAAAGGCTATACAACTACCTAGAAGAGACAAACACCATCCCCCACCAACAGAAAGGCTGCAGAAGGAAGTGTAGGGGCACAAAAGACCAGCTCCTGATAGACAAAATGGTAATGAAGAACAGTAGGAGAAGGAAAAAACCAACCTAAGCATGGCATGGATAGACTATAAGAAAGCCTTCGACTATGATACCACACACATGGCTAATAGAATGCCTGAAAATATATGGGGCAGAGGAAAAATACCATCAGCTTCCTCAAAAATACAATGCGCAAACTGGAATACAATACTTACAAGCTCTGGAATAAGACTAGCAGAGGTTAATATCAGGAGAGGGATCTTCCAGGGCGACTCACTGTCCCCACTACTCTTCGTAGTAGCCATGATTCCCATGACAAAAGTACTACAGAAGATGGATGCCGGGTACCAACTCAAGAAAAGAGGCAACAGAATCAACCATCTGATGTTCATGGACGACATCAAGCTGTATGGTAAGAGCATCAAGGAAATAGATACCCTAATCCAGACTGTAAGGATTGTATCTGGGGACATCAGGATGGAGTTTGGAATAGAAAAATGCGCCTTAGTCAACATACAAAAAGGCAAAGTAACGAGAACCGAAGGGATAAAGCTACCAGATGGGAGCAACATCAAACACATAGATGAGACAGGATACAAATACCTGGGAATAATGGAAGGAGGGGATATAAAACACCAAGAGATGAAGGACACGATCAGGAAAGAATATATGCAGAGACTCAAGGCGATACTCAAGTCAAAACTCAACGCCGCGAAATATGATAAAAGCCAATAAACACATGGGCAGTGGCCAGTAATCAGATACAGCGCAGGAAATAGTGGAATGGACGAAGGCAGAACTCCGCAGCATAGATCAGAAAACCAGGAAACATATGACAATACACAAAGCACTACACCCAAGAGCAAATACGGACAGACTATACATAACACGAAAGGAAGGAGGGAGAGGACTACTAAGTATAGAGGACTGCGTCAACATCGAAAACAGAGCACTGGGGCAATATCTGAAAACCAGTGAAGACGAGTGGCTAAAGAGTGCATGGGAAGAAGGACTAATAAAAGTAGACGAAGACCCGGAAATATACAGAGACAGGAGAAAGACAGAAAGAACAGAGGACTGGCACAACAAACCAATGCACGGACAATACATGAGACAGACTAAAGAACTAGCCAGCGATGACAATTGGCATGGGCTACAGAGGGGAGAGCTAAAGAAGGAAACTGAAGGAATGATAACAGCGGCACAAGATCAGGCCCTAAGAACCAGATATGTTCAAAGTACGATAGACGGAAATAACATCTCTCCCATATGTAGGAAGTGCAATACGAAAATTGAAACCATAAACCATATAGCAAGTGAATGCCCGGCACTTGCACAGAACCAGTACAAAAAGAGGCATGATTCAGTAGCAAAAGCCCTCCACTGGAGCCTGTGCAAGAAACATCAGCTACCTTGCAGTAATAAGTGGTACGAGCACCAACCTGAAGGAGTGATAGAAACGATCAGGCAAAGATCCTCTGGGACTATGGTATCAGAACGGATAGGGTGATACGTGCAAACAGACCAGACGTGACGTTGATTGACAAAGTCAAGAAGAAAGTATCACTCATTGATGTCGCAATACCATGGGACACCAGAGTTGAAGAGAAAGAGAGGGAAAAATTGGATAAGTATCAAGATCTGAAAATAGAAATAAGAAGGATATGGGATATGCCAGTGGAAATCGTACCCATAATCATAGGAGCACTAGGCACGATCCCAAGATCCCTGAAAAGGAATCTAGAAAAAACTAGAGGCTGAAGTAGCTCCAGGACTCATGCAGAAGAGTGTGATCCTAGAAACGGCACACCATAGTAAGAAGAGTGATGGACTCCTAAGGAGGCAGGATGCAACCCGGAACCCCACACTATAAATACCACCCAGTCGAATTGGAGGACTGTGATAGAGCAAAAAAAAAAAAAAAAAAAAAAAAAAAAAAAAAAAAAAAAAAAAAAAAAAAACATAATATAATAATAATAATACCACCACTGAAATTTTTTACCAATAAATATCCAACTTTGACTATTACATAATTGAGATATGTCAACCTTCGGTGCGTTGCTCACCAGTTTAAGCAACAATGAGAAAACAATAATTAGAAAAATAGAGACGAACCTTTTATAAAATTAATGCAGCTGAGGCAGCAATCACTTTTAATAAAACATGTTTAAAAGAGGGTTTACTTCCAGCATACAATAATAATAATAATAATAATAATAATAATAATAATAATAATAATAATAATAATAATAATAATAATGCTGTTAAAAAGAATGGCAGAATTAATCTAGTGAATTCTACCATTCTTTTTATAGCATTTGCCTAAAAGAGGGTCTTCTACCATAAATAATAATAATAATAATAATAATAATAATAATAATAATAATAATATAATAATAATAATAATAATAATAATAATAATAATAATAATAATAATAATAATAATAATAATTCCTCCATTACTTAATACAGGGATGGACGGCACACAAACACAACAGAAGAACCATTCCCCTAATTTATTTACCAATAATAAAATGAAATCGCAAAAAAATATTTGTGTTAAAAATTGCGGCTGCTCCGATATCTTCATACAAACAGACAAAAAAATGGTCTTTTCCTGCAAGGTACTTCTCTCATTTCGGTGGTGGTGGTGGTGGTGGTTGGTTGGTGGTGGTGCGGGGGGTGGGGGGGGGGGGGGGGGGGGGGGGGGGCGGGGGGGGGGGGGGGGGGGGGGGGGGGGGGGGGGGGGGGGGGGGGGGGGGGGGGGGGGGGGGGGGGGGGCTTGTTCCCTACACGAACGCCGTAAAACTCTGGTTAGGAAATGTTACGTTGGTAGACGGCCGTAAACTTCCGGAACGCTGACATCCTGTTCTTTCTTTTTTTCCTTTTTCTTTTTTGGTTTTTGTTTTGTCTTCGTCGTTTTCGACAGCGCGGAGATAAAAATGGGAAGGCTTTTTCACACTACAGATAACAAAACAGACCTGTTAAGACCGGTGTCCTCGTAACAATACACACACACACAGTATATTTATATATACATATATATATAGATATATATATATATATATATATATATATATATATATATATTTGTGTGTGTGTGTGTGTATATATATATACACGCACACATTACATACACACACACACACACACACATATACGCAACACATTATGTACATAAATGTAAGTATATATAAATTTATGTACATATAAGGTACTTATTTCAAATAAAAATATGATAAAAATAGAAAAATGTGTATATCTGACAGCAAATAAATAGTTGTTTAATCCTTAAGCTTTAGAAAAATATGATAAAAAAAGAAAAATGTGTATATCTGACAGCAAATAATCCTTAAGCTTTTGGAAACACAAGCATATTTAAATGGAAGAGAATATAAAATTCAGGCCAAAGGCGAAGCGCTGGGACCTACGAGGTCATTCAGCGCTGAAACAGAAATTGAGCAGCAATAAAACCACACCCTTGCACTATGAAACAACTGTGAGGAGAGGGTGAAGAGTAATATGGAAGGAAGAGAATATGAACGGAGGATAGTAAACTGAATGTGGGTCGAAGGGACGCTGCAAAGAACCTCAAGTTATGAATACAGTGCACAGCATGAGGTGCACTGACGGCACTAAACTCCCCAACCCTACGGGAATCAATAGTTATTGGGTCACTTTGCAAATGAATAATGAAAATCAAGAACATCAAATCTAAGATTTTGTGATACTCGAATTGTGGAGTTCACAGAAAAACCAAATAATAATAATAATAATAATAATAATAATAATAATAATAATAATAATAATAATAATAATAATTATTAATTTTTTTTTTTTTTTTTTTTTTTTTTTTTTTTTTTTTTTTTTTTTTTTGCTCTATCACAGTCCTCCAATTCGACTGGGTGGTATTTATAGTGTGGGGTTCCGGGTTGCATCCTGCCTCCTTAGGACCAGTCCATCACTTTTTCTTTTACTATGTGTGCCGTTTCTAGGATCACACTCTTCTGCATGAGACCTGGAGCTACTTCAGCCTCTAGCTTTTCTAGATTCCTTTTCAGGGATCTTGGGATCGTGCCTAGTGCTCCTATGATTATGGGTACGATTTCCACTGGCATATCCCATATCCTTCTTATTTCTATTTTCAGATCTTGATACTTATCCATTTTTTCCCTCTCTTTCTCTTCAACTCTGGTGTCCCATGGTATTGCGACATCAATGAGTGATACTTTCTTCTTGACTTTGTCAATCAACGTCACGTCTGGTCTATTTGCACGTATCACCCTATCCGTTCTGATACCATAGTCCCAGAGGATCTTTGCCTGATCGTTTTCTATCACTCCCTCAGGTTGGTGCTCGTACCACTTATTACTGCAAGGTAGCTGATGTTTCTTGCACAGGCTCCAGTGGAGGGCTTTTGCCACTGAATCATGCCTCTTTTTGTACTGGTTCTGTGCAAGTGCCGGGCATTCACTTGCTATGTGGTTTATGGTTCATTTTTCGTATTGCACTTCCTACATATGGGAGAGATGTTATTTCCGTCTATCGTACTTTTGAATATATCTGGTTCTTAGGGCCTGATCTTGTGCCGCTGTTATCATTCCTTCAGTTTCCTTCTTTAGCTCTCCCCTCTGTAGCCATTGCCAATTGTCATCGCTGGCTAGTTCTTTAGTTTGTCTCATGTATTGTCCGTGCATTGGTTTGTTGTGCCAGTCCTCTGTTCTTTCTGTCTTTCTCCTGTCTCTGTATATTTCTGGGTCTTCGTCTACTTTTATTAGTCCTTCTTCCATGCACTCTTTAGCCACGTCTTCTTCTGGTTTTCAGATATTGCCCCAGTGCTCTGTTTTCAATGTTGACGCAGTCCTCTATAACTTAGTAGTCCTCTCCCTCCTTCCTTTCGTGTTATGTATAGTCTGTCAGTATTTGCTCTTGGGTGTAGTGCTTTGTGTATTGTCATTTGTTTCCTGGTTTTCTGATCTATACTGCGGAGTTCTGCCTTCGTCCATTCCACTATTCCTGCGCTGTATCTGATTACTGGCACTGCCCATGTGTTTATGGCTTTTATCATATTTCCGGCGTTGAGTTTATTATTATTACTATTATTATTATTATTATTATTATTATTATTATTATTATTATTATTATTATTATTATTATTATTATTATTATTATTTAGGAAGCAGATCCTCTCTCAAGCATACTTTATTAAAAGTAATGGCTGCTTCAGCAGCGTTACACTTCTAGAGATTCTTCTCCATTTATTCACAAAATAGAGAAGAATCTCTACAAGTGTAACGCTGCTGAAGTAGCTATTACTTTTAATAAAATAATAATAATAATAATAATTATTATTATTATTTTCATTTTTGTTCTATCACAGTCCTCAAATTCGACTGGGTGGTATTTATAGCGTGGGGTTCCGGGTTGCATCCTGCCTCCTTAGGAGTCCATCACTTTTCTTACTATGTGTGCCGTTTCTAGGATCACACTCTTCTGCATGAGTCCTGGAGCTACTTCAGCCTCTAGTTTTTCTAGATTCCTTTTCAGGGATCTTGGGATCCTGCCTAGTGCTCCTATGATTATGGGTACGATTTCCACTGGCATATCCCATATCCTTCTTATTTCTATTTTCAGATCTTGATACTTATCCATTTTTTCCCTCTCTTTCTCTTCAACTCTGGTGTCCCATGGTATTGCGACATCAATGAGTGATACTTTCTTCTTGACTTTGTCAATCAACGTCACGTCTGGTCTGTTTGCACGTATCACCCTATCCATTCTGATACCATAGTCCCAGAGGATCTTTGCCTGATCGTTTTCTATCACTCCTTCAGGTTGGTGCTCGTACCACTTATTACTGCAAGGTAGCTGATGTTTCTTGCACAGGCTCCAGTGGAGGGCTTTTGCCACTGAATCATGCCTCTTTTTGTACCGGGCATTCACTTGCTATGTGGGTTATGGTTTCATTTTTCGTATTGCACTTCCTACATATGGGAGAGATGTTATTTCCGTCTATCGTTCTTTGAACATATCTGGTTCTTAGGGCCTGATCTTGTGCCGCTGTTATCATTCCTTCAGTTTCCTTCTTTAGCTCTCCCCTCTGTAGCCATTGCCAATTGTCATCGCTGGCTAGTTCTTTAGTCTGTCTCATGTATTGTCCGTGCATTGGTTTGTTGTGCCAGTCCTCTGTTCTGTCTGTCCTTTTCCTGTCTCTGTATATTTCTGGGTCTTCGTCTACTTTTATTAGTCCTTCTTCCCATGCACTCTTCAGCCACTCGTCATCACTGGTTTTCAGATATTGCCCCAGTGCTCTGTTCTCGATGTTGACGCAGTCCTCTATACTTAGTAGTCCTCTCCCCCTCCTTCCTTTCTTGTTATGTATAGTCTGTCCGTATTTGCTCTTGGGTGTAGTGCTTTGTGTATTGTCATATGTTTCCTCGTTTTCTGATCTATGCTGGCGGAGTTCTGCCTTCGTCCATTTCCACTATTCCTGCGCTGTATCTGATACTGGTAAACTGCCCATGTGTTTATGGCTTTTATCACATTCCGGCGTTGAGTTTTGACTTGAGTATCGCCTTGAGTCTCTGCATATATTCTTTCCTGATCGTGTCCTTCATCTCTTTGTGTTTTATATCCCCTCCTTCCATTATTCCCAGGTATTTGTATCCTGTCTCATCTATGTGTTTGATGTTGCTCCCATCTGGTAGCTTTATCCCTTCAGTTCTCGTTACTTTGCCTTTTTGTATGTTGACTAAGGCGCATTTTTCTATTCCAAACTCCATCATGATGTCCCCAGATACAATCCTTACAGTCTGGATTAGGGTATCTATTTCCTTGATGCTCTTACCATACAGCTTAATGTCGTCCATGAACATCAGATGGTTGATTCTGTTGCCTCTTTTCTTGAGTTGGTACCCGGCATCCATCTTCTGTAGTACTTTTGTCATGGGAATCATGGCTACTACGAAGAGTAGTGGGGACAGTGAGTCGCCCTGGAAGATC
The DNA here is from genome assembly GCF_015104395.2 of Macrobrachium nipponense. Lineage (NCBI taxonomy): Eukaryota > Metazoa > Arthropoda > Malacostraca > Decapoda > Palaemonidae > Macrobrachium > Macrobrachium nipponense. Next base: position 6,234,680 of record NC_061090.1, on the reverse strand, counting down.
CCTCTCCTGATATTAACCTCTGCTAGTCTTATTCCAGACCATTTTGTCTATCAGGAGCTGGTCTTTTGTGCCCCTACACTTCCTTCTTCAGCCTTTCTGTTGGTGGGGGATGGTGTTTGTCTCCTCTAGGTAGTTGTATAGCCTTTCACTGATGATACCTGTTAGTAACTTCCACATTATTGGTAGGCAGGTGATAGGCCTGTAGTTACTGGCTATATTTCCCTTACTCTTGTCTTTTTGTACTAAGGATGTTCTTCCTGTGGTCATCCATTTGGGTGCTTGGTGATTTGAGATACAATGCTGGAGTTGTTCTGCTATTCGTGGGTGTAGGGCCTTGATCGGGACCTGGGGCTTTCCAGTTTGACATTTTCTTTAGTTGGTGTCTGACTGTGTCTGTCGTGATCTCTGTGAATCTTTGTTTTATTCTCCCTGTTTCTTCTTCCTTGACTTCCTGGAGCCATGTTGCATGTTTGTTGTGTGATACCGGATTGCTCCATATTTTCCCAGAGTCTCTTACTTGGTTCGGCTTCAGGAATTTCTGGGTGGTTGTCTTCCCCTCTTAGTTGGCTGTATTGTCTTTTCTGGTTGGTTCCGAATAGTTTGTTCATGTACCGTTGGATCTTATGTGCTTTGGCCTTAAGCCTCTGTTTTACATCTTCTATTGTGTTGTTTAGTCCCCTCTCTCGTACTTTGTATTTCTCGTTGAGTTCCTCCCTTGTTTTCTTGCTTCTTAGCCTTTTTTCTGCCATCTCTTTCAGTTTACTCAAGTCAGATCTCATCACCATGATTTGCTTTTCCAGGCGCCTTTTCCAAGGAGGTTGCTGTTTTTGTTTCTGTTGGGTTGGTTGTGCTGGTGGTGTTGGTGTTCGAATCCCCATCAGTTCTGCTACTAATCTTGCTCCTGCATATGTCAAGTTATTTGTTTCTGTGATACTGGTGGTGTGTATTATGCCCATTATTTCATTGACCTCACTTGTTTTCTCCCTTAATTTCTTGGTGTTGTAGGCTTTCATGGAGGGGATCTTTGTTCTCTCTGTATCTGGTTCCATCCATTGTTTAATATTTTCTACCCATTCCGTCCTCTCTGTTACTTCGTCGGTGTTTCTTCGTGTGTCGTTGTTTGATACCTCATCCTCCCTGTCGTCTTCTGTGGCATCGTCTCTCAGTTCGTCTTCGTGTAATTCGTTGTCGTGTGACATTTCCCTTTCCAGTTCTTCTCTTTCTGTTGGGGAGAGCCAGTTCTTTTTCTTTATGTTCCTTACTTGGTCTGTCAGCCTCTGCTCTGTTTGGGGGGTGTTATTCCTCTCATTCCAGATGTTAACCAATCTTCTTCTATATCCTCTCTCCGTCGGGTTGCTTCTGATGTAGCATCTCCATATTTCCTTATTTTCTTCTCTTGTCCATTTCTTCCTTTTTGCCTCTGTAGCTCCAATCTCAGGCTGTTGATTACTGTCGTTGTGGTGATCAGTTGCTGGATGACGACCTCCAAGTACCTGACCGTCTTCCCCTTCAATTGGGTTGAATACCTGGTTTCCGGACGAAGCTCCTCTGTTGCCAGAGGTTCCATTTACGTCGTTGTCGTTTATTCCTTCATTTCTTTCCATCATTGCTGAGTTTTGCTATTTAACCCATAGCTGGACCCTACCCCATCAGGGATAGGTACTCATTTACAGCTGAGTAGACTGAGGAAATTATGGTAAAGATCCTTTCCCAAGGAATCAACGCCGAGGAGAGCGGTCACCCATCCAACGACTGACCAGCCCCAATGTTGCTTAACTTGACTTAAGTCTATTGCCGACCTAACCCACTCCTCCACGGCACCACATATTATTATTATTATTATTATTATTATTATTGCTCTATCACAGTCCTCAAATTCGACTGGGTGGTATCTATAGTGTGGGGTTCCGGGTGCATCCTGCCTCCTTAGGAGTCCATCACTTTTCTTTACTATGTGTGCCGTTTCTAGGATCACACTCTTCTGCATGAGGCCCGGAGCTACTTCAGCCTCTAGTTTTTTCTAGATTTCTTTTCAGGGATCTTGGGATCGTGCCTAGTGCTCCTATGATTATGGGTACGATTTCCACTGGCATATCCCATATCCTTCTTATTTCTATTTTCAGATCTTGATACTTATCCATTTTTTCCCTCTCTTTCTCTTCAACTCTGGTGTCCCATGGTATTGCGACATCAATGAGTGATACTTTCTTCTTGACTTTGTCAATCAACGTCACGTCTGGTCTGTTTGCACGTATCACCCTATCAGTTCTGATACCATAGTCCCAGAGGATCTTTGCCTGATCGTTTTCTATCACTCCTTCAGGTTGGTGCTCGTACCACTTATTACTGCAAGGTAGCTGATGTTTCTTGCACAGGCTCCGAGTGGAGGGCTTTTGCCACTGAATCATGCCTCTTTTTGTACTGGTTCTGTGCAAGTGCCGGGCATTCACTTGCTATGTGGTTTATGGTTTCATTTTCGTATTGCACTTCCTACATATGGGAGAGATGTTATTTCCGTCTATCATACTTTGAACATATCTGGTTCTTAGGGCCTGATCTTGTGCCGCTGTTATCATTCCTTCAGTTTCCTTCTTTAGCTCTCCCCTCTGTAGCCATTGCCAATTGTCATCGCTGGCTAGTTCTTTAGTCTGTCTCATGTATTGTCCGTGCATTGGTTTGTTATGCCAGTCCTCTGTTCTGTCTGTCTTTCTCCTGTCTCTGTATATTTCTGGGTCTTCGTCTACTTTTATTAGTCCTTCTTCCCATGCACTCTTTAGCCACTCGTCTTCACTGGTTTCAGATATTGCCCCAGTGCTCTGTTTTCGATGTTGACGCAGTCCTCTATACTTAGTAGTCCTCTCCCTCCTTCCTTTCGTGTTATGTATAGTCTGTCCGTATTTGCTCTTGGGTGTAGTGCTTTGTGTATTGTCATTTGTTTCCTGGTTTTCTGATCTATGCTGCGGAGTTCTGCTTCGTCCATTCCACTATTCCTGCGCTGTATCTGATTACTGGCACTGCCCATGTGTTTATGGCTTTTATCATATTTCCGGCGTTGAGTTTTGACTTGAGTATCGCCTTGAGTCTCTGCATATATTCTTTCCTGATCGTGTCCTTCATCTCTTGGTGTTTTATATCTCCTCCTTCCATTACTCCCAGGTATTTGTATCCTGTCTCATCTATGTGTTTGATGTTGCTCCCATCTGGTAGCTTTATCCCTTCAGTTCTCGTTACTTTTGCCTTTTTGTTATTATTATTATTATTATTATTATTATTATTATTACTATTATTATTATTATTATTATTATTATTATTATTATTTTATTATTATTATTATTATTATTATTATTATTATTATTATTAATTACAGAACTAAGCAAGACACGCGCAACTCCTTATCCAAAATGTAATTAACCATTGTGATTCTAAAGTCCCTCCCAGTTGAACTATTTCAGAACGAAATTTGGTTCTGCCATGAGGGCAGATAACGATCTGGTTTCCACATCTTAATTGCCCTAATTATCGTTAATAACTTGACAGGCAACGGCTTAGATAGCAACACAAACTCGATCATATCTATTATGTTATTACAACCGAGGTTATCTGATCCTAAGGTAGGCAGCAACGACATTAATAACTGTCACGGTAATAAACATAATTAGTATTAGTAATCTTACCTTTAAGTATGCCTATTACCCCATTACAGCTAAAATAGCAATAATAATTATCAGTAAAACATTCACATAAATTTGTAATTCAGAGAGAGATATTAGGTATCATTAATAGTAATTATGTATGTATATATATACACACATATATACGTGTATATATATATATACATACATATATATATATATATATATATATATATATATATATATATATATATATATACATATAGATATATATTAAAGAAAATTTCTGTCTGTTCTTCTGACTGTTCGTTATGCACGCCCAGGCTGTGAAAGCTAGGGCTACCAAATTTTTTCCACAGACTCCCCTCCGCCAAAGAAGGTTTTCGTCAAAATCCGAAATTCCAAGGTCGTTTCCAAGGGGGCCTTAACCCCTCTTCTTCATACCCCCTAATTTTTTACAACTTTCAGTTGACGGCAAACTCTTCGGATTTTTCACAGCTTCTTTGGTTTGACAGGATCCCAAGTGATTACTTATTCTGGTAGTGATTGCATAATCCGCCCCTTAGGGGTTGTCATCACGGACGGCATTGAACCTTTTTATCCTGAGCAACGCCGAGTACAGCAGCTAGTTAAGAGATATAGGGTATCATTATTAATATAGTTATTATTGCTATTATTTACTGAAATGGAGTAGAATATAGAGTTTAGGCCAAAGGTCAAGCACTGGGACCAATGGCCATGCAGCGCTGGGAAGGAAGCTGAGACTAGGTAGGCTTGAACAGGGTGCACGGCAAATTTCTCGAAATCATTTGCTCGACAGTAAATTCCTCGAAAGCAATTGCTCGAAAAATAACTTCTCGAACTATGAATTTCTCGAACTATCAATTCCTCGAAACCCAATATTGTTGAGAATACTAATAACTATTTAAAGAATAGATTTTGGCTTTCGAGTAATATGCCTTTCGAGAAAAATACTTTTGAAAAATAATTTTGCAAATAAATCTTTTTTGTTTACATAAGTAAAAGGGTTAAAAAAAGTAAAAGACGGTTATTGAGCAAATTGTAGTTCAAATACAACAAACATTAAAATTTTGTTTACTGAACAAATTTTACTTAAAATAATGATAAGCATGTTTTCATTATCATTGTTCAGTTGCATACGTTTAAAAAATATTTTTGCAAATAAAACTTTTTAGTTTTCATAAGTAAAAATGCTAAAAAAGTACAAAAATAAAAAGTGGAATGAAATATCATATGTAACACTTCTTAAACTTAAATATTCTTCTGCATCGCATTCTTCGTCATATTCCGTTGCAATGTTCTTTAGCCTCATTGCACAGTCACGGTACGTTCTTCTGCTAACAACTGTACTAACGCCTCCCACATATTGCTCAATTCGCAGCTCTTGGAGAATTTGTTGTTATTTTAGTCCATCTATAAATTCCCCAATAGATGGATGGCAAGCACTTAATTGGTGTTCGACACTGTTGTGCCACCCCTCGACTGCGTTTGTTTATCTTTTGCATTCCTTCTATGACATACTCAAAACAGTTCCACAATTCATGTGTAAAGAAAGGAGCAAATCTACGGTTATTTCTATACGGCCGCCCAATCCTGTAAAGAAAGGAGCAAATCTACGGTTATTTCTATACGGCCGCCCAATCCTGTAAAGAAAGGAGCAAATCTACGGTTATTTCTATACGGCCGCCCAATCCTGTAAAGAAAGGAGCAAATCTACGGTTATTTCTATACGGCCGCCCAATCCTGTAAAGAAAGGAGCAAATCTACGGTTATTTCTATACGGCCGCCCAATCCAAGTGTCTTCAAAAGAATCCACTACGCTTTGAAGCTCATCAGGAAAAACTTCATTTTCAATTAAATATTCAAATGTTTCCACAATATTGATGACAGGTATAAATGCCAACGAAGATAATAGACGAGCTTTGAGAGCAAATTCAGCATCGGTGTCGTATATTCCCTTGAGGCGACTTGCTTGAATTTTTCGATAAAGGCTTTGACAGAAATGACAAAAACACCCACGGCATTTAGTCATCGGAAATTCTTGTTCTATAGCCTTCAACAAGGCAAGTTCAAAATCATTCATTATTGTCAATGGCTGGAATGTTGGGATTTTTTCTTTTAAAGCCTTCAGGAATCTCTTGTACGTTTCTTCGGTTTGGAATGATAGTAGTGAATATACGAGGGGTGTAATACTACCTGACTGTACACAACGCATTGTATACAACTCAGCAAAAATCGAAGGCACAGTTTTAAAAGTGCCATCAGCGTACCAGTTCTCTGAACGTGCAAATATGTCGAGATTGTTCCGGGTTGCAAAAATTAATAGACGACCATCTGTGGGACCAGAGTCATAAGCAAGGAATAAATCTCCTTTGATGGTTTTCGTAAACTCTTCCGGGATGATATGATCGAAGCAGCAATTAGGCAAAGCAGGTCCAGCATTTTCTTTGCTCGTATATTGCGTATAGTTCTTTTTATATTTGCTATTGATGGGAGCTTCACCGCCACAGCACCACTTACTCTCATTGAAGCGCATGATACAATATCTCGACTATTTATTGCACGCGATTTCACTTTCTCTTGGATTTTAGCAGCATCTATTTAGCACCGTCTCCTGCATGGTTGTGATCTCCACTTCGTTTTTGGACATTATCATCGATAATGATAGCATGAGCTGAACATTTAAGTTGCTTGCACATCTCGCATTTCCAATGTATCTTGTTGTTCACAGACTTGTCCTTGATATATAGATATCCGTCCAAACATAATTTCTTTTTTCCCTTTTCGCTCTCCACATATGTTAATTCCATCTTGAGGGTTCGACACTTCCGGAAAAACTAAAATAGGAAAATGAAATACAATCATAACGTTTAAACTCGAAATGAAATATATTATGGCATTTAACATTCTGTCAATAGTGCTCATTAACAGACCTGGTAATGATTGTTTGGATTTCGAGAAATATGCCTTTCGAGAAATTGATAGTTCGAGAAATTATTTTTTCGAGCAATTGTTTTCGAGGAATTTACTGTAGAGCAATTGATTCTAGAAACAGGAGGAAAACTTCAAAGGAGTTGCCTATGAAATAATTATTAGGAGAATGTGGATAGCGAGATGGAAGAAAGATAGTATGAATGGATTTACAGCTAAAGGAATGAAAGGGGTTGTAGCTAGGGGCCGAAGGGACGCTGCAAAGAACCTTTAATAATCCCTACAGTGCACCCCGTGAGGTGCACTAACGGCACTAACCCGCCGCGGGAACTATTATTTATTGTTCTTATTACTACTACACTGAATAACTAATTTACATCCATTACCCCTCCCTTCTTTCCATCATGCCCTCCAATATTTCTCACCATTAATTCTCAGTGGGTGGGAGGGGGTTCACTCAGTCTCACCTTCAGATAATTGTACGTCACCTCATTTATTATCAAGGTTCCCTCTGTGTGGCTTGCTGTGATGATGTCTTTACTTTTGGCCAGATTTCTTACGATGTAGAAATCGGGCATTCACTTAGTTTGCATTTTTAGAATTATTTGTAAGAAAAGGTTTTCACTTCCAGAATCACATTTATTATATCTTTCGAAATAAATCATAGCTTTTAGTTCCGAATTGTAAATCAAAGATTCAAAAGTAATGAAATAAAATACAGGTAAGCAAACTAGCAGGCCAAACAACAACAGAAACATTTCTCTTTCGAAAATTCAGCTAATTTAAACAAATTAACAACCACTTCAATAGGTTAATCTGAGGTGGGATCGAATCATCCCCCTAAGTTAGTTAATCATCTTTCTATGTAATTCCCCGTGACAGAATTACAATATTTAGGTACAATGTTTTTTGACACAATTACATACAAGTAGTATATAAGATCAGTAAACAGTCCTTATTTCATAATTTTATTGAATTACTTTCTCAAGTCCTGAGAGAAATCTCATTGTCCAGACTGATATTGTGTCTTTTACAGCTGGTGTATGGGGCACTCCCTTGTTCTAGAACAGCTGGTGTATGGGGCACTCCCATATTCTTTAACAGCTGTTGTATGGGGCACTCCAATATTCTTGAACAGATGGTGTATGGGGCACTCGCATATTCTTTAACAGCTGGTGTATGGGGCACACCCATATTCTTGAACAGCTGGTGTACGGGGCATTCCCATATTCTTGATCAGCGGGTGTATGGGGCACTCCCATATTCTTTAACAACTGGTGTATGAGGCACTCCCATATTCTTGAACAGCTGGTGTATAGGGCACTCGCATATTCTTTAACAGCTGGTGTATGGGGCACTCCCATATTCTCGAACAGCTGGTGCATTGGGCACTCCCATATTCTTTAACAGCTGATATATGGGGCACTCGCATATTCTTTAACAGATGATGTATGGGGCACTCACATATTCTTTAACAGCTGATATATGGGGCACTCCCATACGCATATTCTTTAACAGCTGGTGTATGGGGCACACCCAGATTCTTGAACAGCTGGTATATGGGGCACTCGCATAGTCTTTAACAGCTGATATATGGACACTCCCATATTCTTAAACAGTTGGTGTATGGGGCACGCCCATCTTCTTGAACAGCTGGTGCATGGGGCACGCCCATGTTCTTTAACAGCTGATGTGTAGGGCATTCCCATGTCCTATATCAGCTGATGTGTAGGGCATTCCCATGGTCTATATCAGCTGATGTGTAGGGCATTCCTATGTTCTATAACAGATGATGAATAGTGCATTCCCATGTTCTTCAATAGCTGATGTGTAGGGCATTCCCATGTTCTTTAACAGCTGATGTGTGGGGCATTCCCATGTTCTTAAACAGCTAATGTGTAGGGCATTCCCATGTTCTTAAACAGCTAATGTGTGGGCATCTCATGTTGCTACAGCTGATGTGTTTTATAGCCCATGTTCTATAATGTGTGTAGGGCTTAACTTAGCTTTTAACAGCTGCTGTGTTGTGCATTCCTATGTTCTTCAACACTGTAGTAGGGCATACCATGTTCTTGAACAACTGATGTGTGGGGTTCCCATCCCGTTTCTTAAACATCTAATGTGATGGCATATTCCCATGTTCTATAACAGCTGGATGTGTAGTGCATTCCCATGTTCTTTAAAGCAGCTGATGTGTAAGCTTTCCCATTTCTTTAACAGGGTTGATGTTATTGGCGATTCCCATTTTCCTTTAACAGCTAACTGTTGGTAGGTCATTCCCATGTTCTTATAACGCTGATGTAGTTGCATCCCATGTTGTCTTTTACAAGCTGATGTGTAGGGCATTCCCATGTTCTTTATAACAGCTGATGTGTAGGGTGCATTTCCATGTTTCTTTCCACAAAGCTAATGTGTAGGGCATTCCCATGTTCTAATAACAGTTGATGTGTATTGCATTCCCATGTTCTTTAACAGCTGATGTTTTTGGTAGGGCATTCCCATGTTCTTTCACAGGTGATTGTTGTAGGTGCTTTCCCATGTTCCGTTACAACCCTAATGTGTAGTTGGGCAAATGTTTTCACCCCCCCCCCCCCCCCCCCCCATTGGGTTCTTACAACAGCTGTGTGTAGGGTTGCTTCCATGTTCTTTACAAGCTGATGTGAGGGCTATCCAATGTTCTTTTAACAGCTGAATGTGTAGGGCATTCCCATTTTCTTTAACGCTAATGTGTAGGGCAAACCTCCCATGTTACTATACAAGCTGCTGTTTGTGTTAGTTTGCATTGGGATGTTCTTTAACAAATCTTGATGTTGTAAGGGCATTCCATGTTCTTATAACACTGAGTGTATGGCATTTCCGCAATGTTCTTTAACAAAGCTAATGTGGTAGGGCAATTCCATGTTCTCTTAACGGTTATGTGTAGTGCATTCCCTGTTCTTTTTAACCGCTGATGTGTAGGGCTTTCCCATTTTGTTCAACAGGTGATGGTGTAGTGGCATTTCCCATGTTCTTTAACAGCTAAGTGTGGGTAGGGCAATTCCATTTCTTCCAACAAGCTGATTTGTGGGTTAGTTGGCATTCCCAATGTTCTTTAACAGCTGATGGTTGTTAAGTGGCATTCACCCATGTTCTTTAACAGCTGATTGTGTGGGCATTCCCTGTTCTTTAACAGCTAATGTGTAGGGCACTCCCATGTAACTAATACAGCTGATGTGTATGTGTAAGTGCGATTCCCTATGTTCTTTAACAGCTGAATGGGTGTGGGCATTGTCCCGTTTATTTCTTTAACAGCTGGTGTGTACGGGTGGCCATTCCCCATGTTTTCTTTAAACAGCTGAATGTGTAGGTTTGCATTCCCCATGTTCTTTAACAGCCTGGTTTGTGTAGGGCATTCCCATGTTTTTCAACAAGGTTGATTTGGTGTAGTGGCAATTCCCCATGTTCTTTTAACAGCTAATGTGGTAGTGCATTCCCATGGGTTGGTATAACAGTTGTGATGTGTAGTGCCCATTCCCATGTTCTGTACAGCTGGTGTGTAAGAGGCATTCCATGGTTCTTACACAGGTGATGTTGTAGTGCCATTCCCATGGTTCTTTAACACGCTAAATGTGTAGGGCAATTCCCTATGTTGTATAACAGCTTGTGAGTTGTAAGGGTTGCAAATTCCGCATGTTCTTTAAACATGCTGGATGTGTTAGGGCTAATATCCATGTTCTTCAACAGGTGATGTGTAGTGCATTCCCAATGTTTCTTTTAACAGCTGGTGTGTAGGCCATAACCCATCCATTCTTCAACAGGTGGATGTGTAGTGCGTTCCCATGTTCTTTAACAGCTGGTGTGTAGGGCATTCCCATGTTCTTTTAACAGGTGATGTGTAGTGCATACCCATGTTCTTTAACAGCTGATGTGTAGGGCATTCCCATGTTCTTCAACAGGTGATGTGTAGTGCATTCCCATGTTCTTTAACAGCTAATGTGTAGGGCATTCCCATGTTCTATAACAGCTGATGTGTAGTGCATTCCCATGTTCTTTAACAGCTAATGTGTAGGGCAATCCCATGTTCTATACAGCTGATGTGTAGTGCATTCCTATGTTTTTTAATAGCTGATGTGTAGGGCATTCCCATGTTCTTCAACAGGTGATGTGTAGTGCATTCCCATGTTCTTTAACAGCTGATGGTGTAGTGCATTTCCCATGTTCTTTAACAGCTGTGTTTAGGGCATTCCCATGTTCTATAGACTGATGTGTAGTGTAGTTCCATGTTCTTTAATGGCTGGTGTAGGGCATACATGTCTTTAACAGTGAGGATTGTGCATTCATATGTTCTTCAACAGTGTATGGGTAGGCATTCACATATTCTAAACAGGCTGATGTGTGGGGCATTCCATGTTCTTCAAAAGCTTTTATGTGTAGGGCATTCCTGTCTATAACAGCTGGATGTGTAGGGCATTCCCATGTACTATAACAGGTGATGTGTAGTCCATTCCCATGTTCTTCAACAGGTGATGTGTAGTGCATTCCCATGTTCTTTACCAGCTGGTGTGTAGGGCATTCCCATGTTGTATAACAGGTGATGTGTAGTGCATTCCCATGTTCTTTAACAGCTGGTGTGTAGGGCATTCCCATGTTCTTTAACAGGTGATGTGTAGTGCATTCCCATGTTCTTTAACAGCTGGGTGTAGGCAGTCCATGTCCTTAACAGTGATGGGTAGTGCAATTCCCAGTTCTTTAACAGCTGATGTGTAGGCATCCCATGTTCTTTAACAGCTGATTGTGTAGCATTTCCATGTATTCAAACAGTGATGGTGTAGTGCATTCCCATGTTCTTTAACAGCTGATGTGTAGGGCATTTCCATGTTCTTCAACGGTGATGTGTATGCTTCCCATGTTTTCTTTAAACAGCTTGGTGTGTAGGGCATTCCCATGTTCTTTAACAGTGTGTGTAGTGCATTCCCATGTTCTTTAACAGGTGATTTGTAGGGCATTCCCGATGCTTCAACAGATGTGTACATTCCCAGTTCTTTAACGCTAGTTCCCATGTTCTGATAAGTGCATTTCCCTGGTTTCTTTGGAACAAGCTAATGTGTAGGGCAAATTCCCATGTTCTTAACAGCTGATGTATGCAATCCCCATTGTTCTTTAACAGCTAATGTAAGGCATCCCATGTTCTATAACAGTGATGTGTATGCATTCCCAGTGGTTTAACAGCTGATGTGGGGCATTTTCCCATGTTCTTCAACAGGTGATGTGTAGTGCTTCCCCATGTTTCTTTAACAGCTGATGTGTTTGTGCATTCCCATGTTCTTTTAATTTTATGTGGTAGTGCATTCCCATGTTCTTTAACAGCTGGTGTGTAGGGCATTCCCATGTTCTATAACAGCTGATGTGTAGTGTAGTTCCATGTTCTATAACGGCTGGTGTGTAGGGCATTCACATGTTCTTTAACAGCTGATGTATTGTGCATTCATATGTTCTTCAACAGCTGATGTGTAGGGCATTCACATATTCTTAAACAGCTGATGTGTGGGGCATTCATATGTTCTTCAACAGCTGATGTGTAGGGCATTCCCATGTTCTATATCAGCTGATGTGTAGTGCATTCCCATGTTCTTTAACAGCTGATGTGTAGGGCATTTCCAACAGCTGATGTGTAGTGCATTCCCATGTTCTTTAACAGCTGATGTGTAGTGCATTCCTATGTTCTTTAACAGCTGATGTGTAGGGCATTCCCATGTTCTATAACAGCTGATGTGTAGGGCATTCCCATGTTCTTTAACAGCTGATGTGTAGTGCATTCCCATGTTCTATAACAGCTGATGTGTAGGGCATTCCCATGTTCTTTAACAGCTGATGTGTAGGTCATTCCCATGTTCTTTAACAGCTGATGTGTAGGGCATTCCCATGTTCTTAAACAACTGATGTGTAGGGCATTCCCATGTTCTTTAACAGCTGATGTGTAGGGCATTCCCATGTTCTTTAACAGCTGATGTGTAGTACATTCCCATGTTCTTTAACAGCTGGTGTGTAGGGCATTCCCATGTTCTTCAACAGGTGATGTGTTGGGCATTCCCATGTTCTTTAACAGCTGCAGTGTAGTGCATTTCCATGTTCTATAACGCCTTGTGTGTAGGGCATTCCCATGTTCTTAAACAGCTGCTGTGTAGTGCATTCCCATGTTCTTAAACAGCTGATGTGTTGGGCATTCCCATGTTCTTTAACAGCTGCTGTGTAGTGCAGTCCCATGTTCTATAACAGCTGATGTGTAGTGCAGTCCCATGTTCTATAACGCCTTGTGTGTAGGGCATTCCCATGTTCTTAAACAGCTGCTGTGTAGTGCATTCCCATGTTCTTTAACAACTGATGTGTAGGGCATTCCCATGTTCGTAAACAGCTGATGTGTAGGGCACTCCCATGTTCTTTAACAGCTGATGTGTAGGGCATTCCCATGTTCTTAAACAGCTGATGTGTGGGGCATTCCCATGTTCTTTAACAGCTGATGTGTAGGGCACTCCCATGTTCTTTAATAGCTGATGTGTAGTGCATTCCCATGTTCTTTAACAGCTGGTGTGTAGGGCATTCCCATGTTCTATAACAGCTGATGTGTAGTGTAGTTCCAATGTTCTGATATGGCTGGCGTGTGTCCCGGGCATTCATCGTTCTTTAACAGCTGATGTATTGTGCATTCATATGTTCTTCAACAGCTGATGTGTAGGGCATTCACATATTCTTAAACAGCTGATGTGTGGGGCATTCCCATGTTCTTCAACAGCTGATGTGTAGGGCATTCCCATGTTCTATAACAGCTGATGTGTAGGGCATTCCCATGTTCTATAACAGCTGATGTGTAGGGCATTCACAGATTCTTAAACAGCTGATGTGTGGGGCATTCCCATGTTCTTCAACAGCTGATGTGTAGGGCATTACCATGTTCTATAACAGGTGATGTGTAGGGCATTCCCATGTTCTATAACAGCTGATGTGTAGGGCCTTCCCATGTTCTTCAACAGGTGATGTGTAGTGCATTCCCATGTTCTTTAACAGCTGGTGTGTAGGGCATTCCCTTTTTACCGCTGTTGTGTGGGCATTCCAATGTTTTCACAGTGAGGTGTATTGCTTCCTATGTTCTTTACAGCTGTGTAGGGCATTCCATGTTCTATAACAGCTGATGTGTAGTGCATTCCATGTTCTTTAACAGTAATGTGTAGGGCATCCATGTTCTTATAACAGCTGATGTGTAAGTGCATTCCTATGTTCTTTAAATAGCTGAATGTGAGGCATTCCCATGTTCTTTAACAGGTGATGGGTAGGGCATTCCCATTCTGTCTTCAACAGGTGATGGATGTAGTTGGCAATTCCCTATGTTCTTAACAAGCTAATGTGTAAAGGGCAATTCCCATGGTCTATAACTAGCTGATGTGTAGTGCATCTCATGTTCTTTAAACAGCTGAATGGTGTAGGGGCAATTCCCAATGTTCTCAAACAGGCTGATGTGTAGGGATGCCCATTCCCATGTTCTTTGTAAAGCATGCTGGTGGTAGGGCATTCCCATGTTCTTCAAAAGCCAGGTGATGGGTGTAGTGCATTCCCATGTTCTTTAACAGCGTGGTGTGTCGGGCATTCCCATGTTCTTAACGCTGATGTGTAGTGTAGTTCCATGTTCTATAAATGCTGTTGTGGTAGGGGGCCATTCCCAAGTTCTTCTAAACGAGCTGATGTTTGTGCTATTCATATGTTCTTCAACGCTGATGTGTCGGCAATCACATTTCTTAAACAGCTTGATGTGTGGGGCATTGCCCATGTTCTTCACAGCTGATGTGTAGGGCATTCCCATGTCTCCTATAACAGCTGATATGTAGCATTCCCATTCTATACAGCGATGTGGTAGGGCATTTCACGGATTCTTAAAACAGCTGATGTGCATTCCCATGTTCTTTTACAGCTGCTTGTGTAGTGCAGTCCGCCCGGTTCTATAACAGCTTGATGTGTAGTGCAGTCCCCATGTTCTATAACACGCCTTGTGTGTAGGGCATTCCGCATGTTCTTAAACAGCTGCTGTGTATTGCATTCCTCATTGCTTTAACAACTGTTGTGTAGGGCATTCCCATGTTCGTACACAGCTGATTGTGTAGGGCAACTCCCATGTTTCTTTTAAAAAACAAAAAGCCTATGTGTAGGGCTTCCCATGTTCTTAAACAGCTGATGTGTGGGGCATTCCCATGTCTTTAACAGCTTGATGTTGTAGGGCACTCCCAGTTCTTTAAATAGCTGATGTGTAGTGCATTCCCATGTTTCGTTACGAGCTGGTGTTGGGCATTTTTCCCATGTTCTATAACATCTGATGTGTAGTGTAGTTCCATGTTCTATAATGGGCTGGTGGGTAGGGACCATTCCCATGTTCTTTAACAGCTGATGTATTGTGCATTCATATGTCTTCAACGCTGATGTGTAGGGCATTCAACATATTCTTAAACAAGCTGATGTGTGGGGCATTCCACCCCATGTTCTTCAACAGCTGAATGTGTAGGGCATTCCCATGTGTCTATAACAAGCTGATGTGTAGGGCATTTCCATGTTCTTAACGAGCTGAATGTGTAGGGCTTCACAGATTCTTAAACGCTGATTGTGTGGGGGCATTCCCATGTTCTTCAACGCTGATGTGTAGGGCATTACCATGTTCTATAACAGGTGAATGTGTAGGGCTTCCCATGTTCTAAACAGCTGATGTGTAGGGCCTTCACATGTTCCTTCACGAGGTTTGATGTGTAGTGCATTCCCATGTTCTTTTAACAGCTTGGTGTGTAGGGCAGTCCCATGTTCTTTAACAGCTGATGTGTTGGGGCATTCCCATGTTCTTCAACAGGGTGATGTGTAGTGCATTCCTAAATGTTATTTAAACAGCTAATGTGTAGGGCATTCCCATGTTTCTATAACAGCTGATGTGTATGGCATTCCCATGTTTCTATAACAAGCTTTGATGTGTAGGGCCTTCCCAATTTTGTTTTCCAAAACAGTGTTTGTTGTAGTGCATCCCATTTGTTTCTTTTAACAGCTGTCTTTAGGTTAAGGGCATTCCCAATGTTCTTTTATTACAGCTGAATGTATTGGGCATTCCTCCATGTTCTTCAACAGGTGATGTGTAGTGCATTCCCATGTTCTTTAACAGCTGATGTGTAGGACATTCCCATGTTCTTCAACAGGTGATGTGTAGTGCATTCCCATGTTTTTTAACAGCTGGTGTGTAGGGCACTCCCATGTTCTATAACAGCTGATGTGTAGTGTAGTTCCATGTTCTATAACGGCTGATGTGTAGTGCATTCCTATGTTCTTTAATAGCTGATGTGTAGGGCATTCCCATGTTCTTTAACAGCTGATGTATTGTGCATTCATAGTCTTCAACAGATGATGTGATAGGGCATCACATATTCTTAAACGCTGATGTGGGGCATTCCTATGTTCCAACAGCTGATGTGTATAGGGCATTCCCAGTCTATATCAGCTGATGTGTGGGGCATTCATCAATGTCTTTACAGCTGAGTGTGCATTCCCACAATGATGTGTAGGGTTGAATTGTTCTTTAACACTTGATGTAGTGCATTCCCATGTTCTTTAACAGCTGATGTGTGGGGCATTCCCATGTTCTTAAACGGGTGATGTGTAGGGCATTCCCGTGTTCTTAAACAGGTGATGTGTAGGGCATTCCCATGTTCTATAATAGCATATTCTTTAATCGCTGGTGTGTGGGGTATTCCCAGATTCTCTAACAACTGAAGTGTAGGGCATTCCCATATTCTTTAACAGCTGGTTTGTGGGCAGTTCAATATTCTTTAATAGCTGATGGATGGGATATCTTTATATTCTTCAACAGCTTAAGTAAAGGCGGTTACATATTATTTAAAACGATAGGATAGAGTGCAGAGAAAGACTGGAAGAGGCAGGTGATATCCATTTACGCTTGAAATCCCTTGAGCACGTAGATGCATTTTCCCTGGAGAGAGAGAGAGAGAGAGAGAGAGAGAGAGAGAGAGAGAGAGAGAGAGATAATTAGGTTGTTACTGTATCATGTGAGCCAGTAAGTGACGTTAACATTCACGAAGTTCTGCTGCGCAAATTTCTCAAGGAAGGACCATAACACCACCTCCCGCTAGGATACTGTTATTATTATTAATATTTTAATATTATTATTACTACTCCAAAAGCTGAGGCACAAACTTTACAGTAGATTTCCTTTTTCGTGATCACTATTATTATTGTTGTTCAAAATGACATATTCATACTGAATAAACGACAAAGTCCATGAAGTTAGGCTTCATATAAACATAATGCAAGAGAAAATTATGCGAAAAGAATCAAAGATAAGGAAATTAACAGCAGATAAATACACTCATATACATATGTTAACAAAGACACCTATAAATAGAGAAATAATGCAAAAGTATTTTGGCGTTACGGCATCTATTAACCTTCCAGCCATCAACGTCCCAAAAAAGAAGAAGAAGAAGAAGAGAGCAAATTGAGTTATAGTAAAATACTAGGACTTTTTTGGTTACTGTTAACAAATAACGTTGTTCCCACTCCAACTTGTCTTAACTTTCTGACTAACTTTTGAAGCCAACGTAATTATTAATTGACCTAACACTTAGGAAACAAAAAAACCCGTTTCTTATTCTTTGAGAGAGAGAGAGAGAGAGAGAGAGAGAGAGAGAGAGAGAGAGAGAGAGAGAGAGAGAGAGAGAGAGAGAGTACTTCTCCAGTCGACTTACAAGTTGCTCTTAAAATAAATGGAAAAGATCCTTCTACACGTAAAAATGGGTCCGAATCCCTCTAGATTAATCGCCGTCAACTTGAAAACTAATTATTCTTGCTTAATCACAAGTTGATTAAACCTACCGCTTAGAAAATTAAACCCAACATTTACTTCTAATGGGATGACGCGACTAATTATATGACCTACTGCTGGGATATATAAACTGTCCATTTTGAAATAAAAATAGATGGGTGTTTTTCTGCCATTTTAGGACCTAGTCGATTTCCTTCCTTCCAGGGATCCTTAATTTCAAGCTCAAAAAAAAAAAAAAAAAAAAGAGAGAGAGAGAGAAAAAAAAAAAAACTCCAATGCGGTAATATGCACATAATACTTTTCAAGAATGGCAGCAAATATCTGTTCAAAATAAACAAACTTCATTTCACATCACTGGTAAGTAACCACAACTTTGAAACACGTTGACTCTCAACTTACCACACTTCATGATCGATAGTATGATTCCGATGGTGGGTCAGCATTGACATAACATATTTCCTGACCGAATGGACTTCATGCTTTGGAAGAGTCAAGGCTCCCACGAAAACAGAAGACTCAGCGATGTCAGGTAAGCTCTACACCAACGGACCTGCTGCCCTGGAGGCCTATTGAGGATCCTACAATTACTGAGGACCCAGCTGTGACAGATATGATCAAAACAAAAGTCCTTTGGGAACCAGCGACTTCAGACAGTTTTTTATAGTCTAAATCTACGGGATGTTGGAAGTCATCCACTCAACTTCGGAAACCAGCCACTTTAAGATCGTTACGATCTCAGGGGTTCCCAACCTTTTCGCATGAAAGGGCCACATTATCACTCCAAATACAGATGGGGGCCGCATATTAGAATTATTCTCCTTACTATCGGATAAAATTCATATCTATTTGATATATACTAATTTAGCTTTAAAGTTTAGTTTAAGCTTAGACTCATATGATAGCTATTGCTAAATAGCTATTATTCCTATAAATAAAAAAATTATAAATAGTAGCTTATGTTTTACTGTACAGTTTGTGCAAAGAATAATGAGTTATTGAAAATTCTATTTATCTCATCTTTAATGGTTAACTTGATGCGGCATCTTATTTGCAAGCTTAGCAATAACAATTTCAATATATTATTATTTTCATTGAGAGAGAGAGAGAGAGAGAGAGAGAGAGAGAGAGAGAGAGAGAGAGAGCATTATTCTTATATTGCTCTGAGGGCCGTACTGAGCATCATTAAGGGCCGCAGTTTGGGGATCCCTGATCTATCCCATGAACCGTGGGAGTCCGCCATTCCAACTAGATATGTCCAAATCGAAAAGACTTTGGGAGCCAGTCCCTCATGCAATTATATGTAAATATACTGGACCTAGGACTTTGGGTTGCTAAGATTCCCTTTAACTAAAATTAAGGGTCCATGTAGGATAGTAAGCCATTACACATTAATCATGAATCAACTTTTTTTTAAACAACACTGGTATCCGTGTTGACAATAATTTAACCACAATCCACAGTTTAGCACAAATCCTGAAAGCCTCCAGCTCACCAACTCCTAATTTACCAAGAAACTACAAAATTTTTTCATTGATTAGGCAGCTTACGTGTTAATGTGGTATATACAAAATAAATAAAATATATAAAAGTTTAGTGTGGATACAAAATTTTAAGTTGACAGTTAGGACTGAGCTTAATTAAGGATTTAAGAGGTTAAAATGAAAGGTGTGAAGGTACTACCGAGACAAAGACCACCAACGGTCGAGGCACCGATAAGATTCAGGGTCACAAAGACGTCGCTGCTAATGATGGTCAGCGCCACTTTTTTTTATGTAATATTTGGAAAGATGATTAAAAAAAAACGTACCCAAACTCAACTTCTGGATCCTTCATCACCCTTTGGAAGCCGGATAAATACGCATGAGAGAGAGAGAGAGAGAGAGAGAGAGAGAGAGAGAGAGATAGATATTTATTCAGTAGCACACATCAGTTAAAGAGATGGTGGATTACAGAAGTCTCTGTAGCCAATAGCTCCTCCTACTGCAAGGCTCCTTAATCGGACAAAGCATATAACCTTTCGTTACTTACAACGAAAACGAGACATCTAAGGAGACTGGACATTGTGCATCGAGATGCCATTATGCTATATACACGTCAGGAATATATACAAAATATATTCATAAATATACTTCATACCTGTATGCTCCTACCAGTCACACACTATACATACAATGTCCCGGACAATGGTCAAAAAAGAATAAAATGAGTTCAACGTGAGGTTGATGTTCCTCCTTTTGCAAAATACAAAATACTAAAATTGTCCAGAGAATCCTGCCGTCTGGTGGCAACTGCAACTGTACATAACAAGGAACGAAATCCACATCATTGTAGCTGAAAATCAGCCAAACAATGCTACTACAACTTACAAAAAAAATTGCACAACCTGGTGCAAATAGCAACGGGTCACAAGAGGCACGGAAGCCATTATAACAAGAGTGAGTTACACCACGGAATGCAAGAACTCAAACGGAGCATACCCGTCGAAACCCAGACAGACATTTGGACAAAATTCAGCGCCGTCGGAGTGAGTGAGATGGTAACGAGATGCAAACTCTCCAACAAGAATTGAAGCAATGAAAGCAATGCTCCCAAGCATGAGTTCCATTCCCATTGTGTACAATGGCGCAAAAGGCAAGCCCTCGCGAGCGCGCGCGCCCTCTCTCTGTCCATGAGCAAATAATCTTGTTTGGTGACGGCGTTGAGTGAAAAGCAGAGAGGCAGCATTTGCTGACGAATATCTGTTTACAAACATTCCTCTGCTGACACTGTGAGCTCAGATGCCTCATCCTTTCAGACGGATTGCTCTCCCCAGAATAATAATACAATAGAAACGCATTTATACATCAGGATATGTATCACTGCCCATGCACACATTATGTATACATCAATGTAGGTATAAATTTTTATATTATTCGACAGACGAACTTTTTGGCATCTCACCCTTCTCCGAGTTGGTGACCGTGTTACTAAAAGCCAGTTTCTTGAATTTAAGTTTATTCAGGTATGAATGAAAAACAAATATCCATAGTGCGTATCTAAAACGGTTCTGGGTAATTTGGTATACCGGTATTCTGACTGGTAATTTGACTCTTGGTAAATCACTCCCGGTTTTCTGACTGGTAATTTGACTCCAGGTAAATCACTCCCAGTATTTTGACTCCCAAGGGTTACCATTTTTGTTAGCATTCGGTTGTTTATTTACAGACTAAATAAACAACCGAAAGTATAATTTCAGTGACTTTTGTTCCCCATTTGTTTGTTTATTCAAACAGTAATGCAGTTAACTGAAAGTTTCATTCCAGTGGTTTGTATTCCCGTGATCCATCAACTTCTCTCAGCCTCATTCGTTACACACACACACACACACACACACACACCATGCCTCACGTTTTTAACAGTAGACGTGGAAGGAAGAAACTTGTGGATGACATGAATTACATCTATGAAGCACAGAAACGAACTGCCGATGGATCTACGACTTCCTGGAAATGCGAAATTAAGTCCTGTAAAGTTCGAGTCCACACCAATGACACACGATGAAGATTATGCCATAATTAAGCACACTGGTGAACATTATCAAAGCCCAAAGTTCACAAAACTTTAGCGGACTCAAAAGACACAAGCAATTTCTTCTCTGGAATCTTAGCGTTCATTAACTGCAACTACTTGTGGAAAGCTTGATGAAAAGGAAATGGCTCACGTGTAATTAGCAACATGAGGAACTGGCGTCACGCAAAATGAAACGCCCAATCCCTCAGAGTCGATTTGGTTATAAGATCCCCATGAATACAAGTTCCTTGAGAGTGGCGACCTTTCCCGCAGTTTCATAGTGGTGCAAATGATGCGGAAAGATTACTAGCGTTTGCATCCAATAAAGGGCTTGATGACTTGGTGAACTTAAAACACTGAGCAGGCAATGGAACTTTCAAGTGACCGAACTATATTTTATCAGTTTTACACGCTTCATATTCAAGTGGGTTCATTTAGTGTTCCGCGATTATTTGCACTGCTTCCAAACAAGTATCAAGAATGTAATCTCACAACCGCCTTTTTAATAAGGTAACTGAATTACGTCAAGGACCTTGAAAACGTTATGATGGATTTTGAAAAAAAAAAAACACATTAATAGCACTTTTTTCTGATTTTCCTGGTGTTTCCATCTCATGTTGTCCTTCCATCTGTCTCAAAATGTGTACAAAAAAAGAATGAGAATTTGGCTTTAAAGGAAAATACCACCATGATAATGAGTTTAGCATCCAAATTAGAATATTTTTCGGCGCTGGCTTTTCTTCCTCTCGATAGACGACGACGATCTTCCACAAGAACTTGTGTCTTATTTTGAAATATCGTACATAAGACACGTGAGAGGTAGAGGAATTAGACAGCGAAGAACTCCTTTGTTTCCCATTGCTAGTGGAATATCCGCTGTAGAACTGAAACGGAATACGGAAATACTTCGCACTAATAACCACTTATAAACTGGGTGTTTGAAGAGGCGCAAGCAGGATTGCTAGATGGTGCCTATTATTATTATTTTTTATTTGTGATGTTAATTGCATGAATAATTGTATTAATAATAAAAGGATATTCATTTTTGTAGTAATAAGCATTTTCTCTATTAATTGCAATCAATGTAACCTGTATACTGCTGAAAATGTTTGAATAAAGATGAAGATAAAATTGGCTTCATCATTATGTTTGTTTTACCCGTTTTCTATGAACAGTTTATTCCACTGATATATATTACAGTGCATACTTATAAAAAATGTAACAAAAATTTTAAAAAATAGAGCATTCACCCATATACTCATATAAGCAATGAAGTATAATAGTATACAAATGGACAACGTATTCTTTATTTAGTAAGCAAAAATTTCATGAGAAGGGGGGCGTTGGATCTATATTTAATGCATGCAGAGGGGGCGCGAGGCAAAAATGTTTAAGGACCCCTGATTTAGAGGGATATCACAACGGACTACAAAGTTCTGTAAATTGTACACATCCGAATCTATGGAAATTAATTACCATACTGAAAACGGAAGAAGACTTGGCTCAACTGAAAAAGATTCAGTTTGATGAAGGCGAGGTCTGCGAGACCCTCTCCCCCTCCAGAAAAAAGTATAAAGATATAAACAAACGGCTGCAGATTATTGCCAAGCTATATAGTCCTGAAAAAAGAAATAAATATTTTACGAGCAATAGCTCACAACATTCATCATTGTTGAAGCTTTTATTCATATTTTATGGTTTGCTTTTTATTTTACCTTTTTATTACAAAACTTTACACCTTATCTTAGCCTGATATTACTATGTGCTTTGCTTTTATTGCACCTTTTTTTTCATTTCTTATTTTAGTCTGATTTATTATTTCTTATTTAGCCTGGTATGATTACATTTATGCTTTGCTTTTTATTGTCCCTTTTTCTTTTATTCTTAATTTAGCCAGATATGATTACATTTATGCTTTACTACTTATTGTACCTTATTTTTTTTTATTACAGAATAATAAACATTATCGACTACTACTGGTATTATTTTTCCTCTTATCGTATGGTTATATTTACTTGTTTATATTACATGTATCGAATTCATGTTTTTGAACTGATAACACGTTTTCAGCAGTTTTTTTTTTCATGAAATCTGAATTTTTATAATATTGGAAAATAATTGTAAGCATACCATTTATGAATGAAATACATAGATATCTTGAATGTATGAGTGCATGAATATACATACACCTACTAGTTCGTGAATTCAATAAAAAAAGATACTTATCCATGAATAAACATATAAATACTTATCCAAGAATGTATATATTCTTCAAAGTCTACATCTACCGTAAAAATGTATGCATAACAAAATCATGCATAATTGTATGTACTAACCATTTCAAGCCCGTTGTCGCATAGGTTTTCTCGAATATCTTTTTGTATATCAGCTGTATCGTCTTGATATTTTGGCATAGCATGGTTTAGACCCTCCGATAATTCTGTTCAATATAATGAAGTACCAGAATTTATTGATTAAGGCAATTTACTCTTGAACGTTTTCAATTGCCTCAACATTCGTTGTAGATATCCGAACACCTGTCCTTGGCTTAGCTAAAGAGTTAGGAAAGAAGCCCCGCCCACTCGTTTCTTCCCGAATATATGAAGGACAAACAACTCACACCCTCACGAATGCGAAGCAAATGTAAGCGCTCTTCAAGGAACCCGACAGAATACCACCTCTCCCTTCCTTACTGACTGTCTCGAGCAATATGAATGCGCTTATCAGCCCCTGACAGATGGACTGGCTGGCTCTGGGGAGAGAGAGAGAGAGAGAGAGAGAGAGAGAGAGAGAGAGAGAGAGGTAACGAGCAGGTAAGTGATACAGAGGGCACGTTTTAACTTCAGACTCTTCTTCACTCACTGATTGCCAACGGTTACATTAATACAAAGACTGCGCATCACTGATTACGCACAATGATAACATTAAGCCATAAATAGAGATTCTACTGCTATAATTACGATCATTAATGAGGCGAAGAGATTTCATAGAACGTCTCTAAAAACAGCGATTCAACACGTCAATCTTCTCGAGTAGATGAAAGCAGATTCTGTTTCCGTAATGAATGGCAGCTAAAAAGTCAAAAGTGTACATCCTCGACTATGGAAACACGTGTGAACAGCGTAGTTCTACTACTTTTATGATTACCAGAACAGATTAAATACATAAAGATTCGACGTCCATGAGTACTTAGCAGTAGAAAAATGGAGCAATTTAACTTCTATGATTTTAAGCAACTGAAAAATAAAAGCAATTCTGCGCTGAGGAGTAAAAACATAAAAATCAAAGATAAACTATAAATCTCTAATTTATAAATATTGAAAAAAAAAAAACTGTTATAAGACTACTAAGAAGGTAGAGCAACGAAGATAAGGCTCTACTTGTAGTTAAAAGAAAAATGCGACTCTACGTCTTCGATTCTAACATTAAAATAAAAAGATAATCTCCCCCCCCCAAAAAAAAAGAATAACGAAAAGATGCAATGCGAGATAAAAAGCCACAATGACATTACCTCATGATAGGGGTAAAATAAGAAAGAAAGCGATCTTGCATCCAGTATTCTACAGTTGAAACAAAGGAGGTATTCATGAAATATATAGTATATATATATATATATATATATATATATATATATATATATAAAATACATATATATATATATATATATATATATACATAAGAAAAAAGTCCAGAAGAGTAAAGAGATAAATAAAAAAAAAATTCTTCTTCACTTACTACATTTGTGTCTCTCCTCCCAGCGCAGAACTGGCTTATTCAAAATGCGCTGGGTCAGGTGCGTGTCGGCCTTGTTGTCCACTGTCGAGGAGGAAAAGAAAACATCGTTAGTATTTTAAGGTGTTTCTGAGCCAATTTCTGACAGGAATCGAAAAGATATATTCTAATCAGTTCAAACAAGAGACAAGTTCTCCTGTTCTGTAACCGAGTTGGGATTCATCTGATGCAATCGATTCTTCCAAGTTGCACATTCCTTGCATGCAATAATCTATTAAAATCCTAAAATAAAAACCATAGTTTTCAATTCATATCCACATCGTAGTATGCATCCAGAACCAGAACCACATCTCCAAATGTAATCGATTCTTCTCAGTTTTGCATCACTCACATACAAGTCTATTACAACCTTATAACTAAATCATAGATCTCAATTCGGATCCACATCGTGGAATGCATCCAGAAACACATCATGGATCTCTGTTCAGAATCATATCCTTCTCAAAATCAAAGAACGTCACCGCCACGATATTTCATTTAAATTACAGCAAATTTCTGAGGTATCTGCTCTCAGAAGAAACGTTTCTACGTCAGGATCTAAAACGAAATCCCGACGAGTCTTCATCATCCACCGCTTCAACCCTTCACAAAATCTCACTGAAATTCTATCGGTAACATTCCAAAACATCCCCCAATGGGAAACTACCCTTATTCATTTGACGTATCCACAGAACAATAAAATCAATGGGAACATTTTTGAGTCATAAAAAAAACCGGCACTGGAAGACGTAATCTTTCTTCAACCAGATCAAAGAATTTTGAAAAATCCTCTAATACATACACGATATCCATCCGACGTATCTACAAAATATTCAAATCCAAAAGTAATTTCCTGACATAGAGAAGAAAACTAACAAAAAGCAAACAAACAGACAAAAGGGTACAGTTCAAGTCATAATCTCTTTCCAACCAGATCAAAGAAGAAAAACAAGATGAGATAAATTAATTATAGGTAAAAAATAGATAATATATTATATTATCTCAAATACAAACAAAATCGGGTAAGCGGGCCATTCAAGTCATTTAATCTGTCTTTTCCATTCCAGATCAAAGAAAGAAAACAAGATGAGATAAATAAATGGAAAAAAAACTAACAAACAAACAAAGAACGGATACCGGGCCAAAGTCATAATCTTTTCCTTTCCATACCAGGATCAAAGAAGAAAAACGAGATGAGATAAATAAATGGAAAAAACTAACAAACAAACAAACGGGTACGGGCCAAGTCATAATCTCTTTCCATCCAGATCAAAGAAGAAAAACAAGATGAGATAAATAAATGGAAAAAACTAACAAACAAACAAACGGGTACAGGCCAAGTCATAATCTCTTTCCATCCAGATGAAATTAAGACGGAAAAATAAACATAAACATAAACTCTCGAAAAAAAAATTAGCTGGATAAATTCCGTCCACGCTTTCCTGATTAAAGGAAAAAAAAAAACACAAACAAACCTTAGAGATTGATTATCTCGTCCGTCGCATTGCAATAAGTTATCCTCCTTTGCAACGTGAATTCAATTATCATTCGCATGCAACGTGGCGGCAACTGCCCTGATTAGGAAAGAGTTGCCCTTCGACGCGAAATTACGGTCGGCGGTATTGAGTTGCTTAAGGTATTCCACATTAAATTACAATTACCGGCGGTAGACTGGCCGCCTCATTACCTCTGCCTCATTAACCGGGATTAATGATATACGACAGTGTTACGCATTATGAGGAAGCGGAAAAACGCCCAGAGAAAGAGAAAATCATTTCTAAAATTAAACGTACGTTCTCAGATCTGCGTTTGTTTTGAATAATAATAATAATAATAATAATATAATAATAATAATAATATAATAATAATAATAATAATAATAATAATAATATTAGAATGATACATTCTTACAGTATAAATGGTGGTAAGGATTTTTTAAATTTTGAAAAACCCCTAGAAAAAATATTTCTTAAAATAAACGTACATTTGGAGAAATTATTCTCATTTTGAATAATAATAATAATAATAATAATAATAATAATAATAATAATAATAATAATAATAATAATAATAATAATAATAATAATAATAATAATACACTTTTAACATTATCTATGGCAAGGATTATTTAAAAATTATTGCAAAGGTCTGGAAAACTCTATGAAATAAATATCTCTGAAATTAAACACGCATTCTAAGAATGTAAGCTCATTTTTTATCAACAACAACAACAACAACAACATCAATAATAATCATCATCATCATCATCATCATCATCATCATCATCAGCATCATTATTATTATTATTATTATTATTATTATTATTATTATTATTATTATTATTTATTATTATTATTATTAATTATTAATTCATCCACTTTCAACAGTAAAACTTGTGGCAAGAATTTTTCATTTTTAATTTTTAAAAGTCTACCGAAGTTGCAATCTATATGGCAACATAATGCTTACATCTAAAACCGATATGAATTACGAGAAGAAAAGGGGGAAAGGGGAAAATGATGGGAGGATTACAAGGTGCAACACACCTATGAAGGTTCAGATATCCTTAATTTAAAAAAAAAAAATATTTCACGCAAGACAAAGGCAAAATCTGGAGAGGAAGGGGACAAACCATATCCAACAATCGCCGTATCCCACAATCGCTGTAATATGAGTTTAGCATTTTAAGATCGCTAAGTTATGGCCACGTAAAATGGAATGGAAAGGAGTACGTATAAAGTTTAGGCCAAAGCCAATCTCTGGGGCTTATAAGATCATTCTGCGCTGAAAGGTAAATTGAAAGTAGAAATGTTTGAAAGGTGTAACAGGAGGACAACCTCGCAGTTGCACTATGAAATATTTGTTAGGAGAGGGTGGAAAGTAAGATGGAAGAAAGAGGCTATGAACAAAGATAAAATAAAAGGAATGAAAGGGTGACAGCTAAGGGCCGAAGGGACGCTGCACAGAACCTTTAGTAATGCCTACAGTGCATGATTGACGGCACTACACCCCTACGGAACCATTTACTTATAAGATCGAAAATAACCAACTTTGGAACTAACTCTATTAACCATGATCTCATCGTAGCCCAATGCCACTCGCGTCTGACTCTCTCTACTTCACTTTGTAATCCCTTTTCCTCTAGTCATGTGGATGATCAACATGAAGGTTACTGAAGTAGATTTTCCAGGAGGCTGTAATATGGCTAAAATATATATATATTTTTTTGTGATAAATGTGAACACAGTAAACCCGAATAGTGGAGAAGCCATTATTGGTTTCTTCTGCAGGCGGCCTTGGATCTATCCGCCTATATAGGGAAGATGGGCGATAGCATCTATCTTGGTAAATTTTAATCTTAGGCTTAAGCACTACTAGTAGTAATGTCCTTTCCCTCACTTCTCTCCATCTGATCTTCTGTCTGTCTTCTATTTCTTTTTCTCTGCTTCCTTTTTATTCCTTATCCTCAGCTTTCTCCTATCTCATATCTCACGATTTCATGAAAACATTCCAGCTCGAGTTTTCACCCATTGTATTTAGAATCCACGTCTTCGGAAACGTGCACCAAAATGAACCAGGTTAACGTACTGGACCCGATTGGATTAGGCTGACCTTTCTAGCATAACGCCGCTAATCAATAATTCACAATAGCTTCGGCTACTCAAATCGGTCTGCTTCACACCTCCTCCTCCTCATCCTCTTATCGTAATAAACGATGAAATTGTATTCGTTTCCCGGCGATATGAAGACGTCTTCCAAGTGAGTTTCTGCCAAGCGTTTCCATCGGTTGATAAAAATTGCGATTTTGATTTTGTTCTGTCTTATAAAAGGTCTTCGTCGACGATGAAATGTAGTGTAGAGTTCAACGAGTTTTTTTTAATTAAATCAAAGCAACTAGACTCACTAAAGACAAAAAGTTGCAAGCATCGTGATTACTTTTCAGGAACTCTCTACCATCGGAGATCTACAAATATCAAGGGACTCGGTCATTCAAATGTTCCAAATAGGCCTAAAGAAATTTAACAGATTCATATTTAGTGTTCAGGAATTTTCAGTGTGAGGTAAAAAAGGACGAGGCCTGGAGGTCATGAGCTCTCTATCAGTCTTGAAAAATAATTCGAGTCACCGCAATGAATTAAAAATTCTATCTTTAGCCATAGACACACAACAATGATTTGCAAGGAGCCATCGGGTATATCGGAGGATAACCTCGCTCTCTCTCTCTCTCTCTCTCTCTCTCTCTCTCTCTCTCTCTCTCTATATATATATATATATATATATATATATATATATATATATATATATATATATATGTATATATATACACAGACACACACACACACACACACACATATATATATATATATATATATATATATATATATATACATATATATATATATATATATATATATATATATATATATATATATATATATATATGTTTGTGTGTATATATTTCTTGACTACCTTCGTGATTACCCCGGGCTTTCTTCCATCCTTCTTTTTTAGCTGCCCGTTTTATTGTTCTGTTTCGTAACAGGAAAATTTCCCAATAGCATGAGTGAAATGATGCAAAATAAAGTAGAATGATCTAAATACAGTAAAATCTGACAGCGTAACAAAGAACTGGGTTAAATATACAGGAAACAGTAGCAAGTCACAAGCACCATTAGAGATTTCCAGTTAAGGGAACAGGATCCTCGGATATTAGCTATAATACATTGGTCTAATTGGATCACTAGATCCCGGTGGGGAAGTGGGTACGAGTGCTTCATCACATTTTATATCATACAGAATTATTGGTTATATTGAGATATTATATGACTTTCAAAGATCTTGCTAAAAAGTTCAACTGAAGAACAAAAATGCTAATTATCAAAAAGCAATACAAGATATGGGACAAATCTATGCATCACTGCCTCTGATTGGTTGAAACAGTATCGGCTGCAGATATTTATCGTCAGCTCCAAGAAAACGATGATAATAAGCGATCAAGAACCATTAAATCTAATAGATTGATCACGCCATGAGATAAAGAGATGAACAAAATTATTTATAATTTTTTTCTAATTTATTGTCTTAAGAAAGGGAAGCTGCATCCATACACAGGATATCAGCTTTCAAGCCTTCACACATCGGCAACGGCCGGAGAGAGAGAGAGAGAGAGAGAGAGAGAGAGAGAGAGAGAGAGAGGAGAGAGAGAGATAAACTTTTATTAATTGACATTTTCTTTAATCCCCCAAATTTCCTAATTATTTTCGTACCTCTTCTGTGACATCAAAGACACACTTCAGCACTGCATGCTGTAGGCAAAATTGGATTTAATTGGTTTGGCAAGCAATTTCATAATCCCTGAAAGCATATATTCAAGAACACGATAACCAACGAAATTTGTGAAGATTCACTCAACAAAATACCAAACTGAAAAAAACAGAAAAAGGCAGAGAAATGGATGCTCAGAAAATGAACGAAAAAAGGAGTCTGTTGGCGTTAGGTGCAAACTTCATGAATTCGCGTGGATTGATTTCAATGTCGCAGGCGATCGTAGATACAGGCATCCTTCCCTCTGTCCTTGAACTTTACGAGATGACATTCTCGTATTGACTAATCATCTGTCTTGTGTTGCAAAAGTACGGATCGCTTCGATCTGCTCCGGCGAGATGACACAGATACTCGAGGTTTAACAGTCCTATATTTGACTCTCGGGCTTTTCAAACATGAGCTTCTTAAAAGCACACTATGTATATACTATATGTATATATATATATATATATATATATATATATATATATATATATATATATATATATACAGATGCAACAGAAGAATTCCGTGGAAAGTGGAGTAGAATAAGGAATATAGGTAGACCAGTACTTGAGTAAACATTCCTTATTGCGATTAGTTTCGGGCTCCAACATACCCCCCATCATCAGGCATTTCAAAAATAATAAATATAAAATAAAAACACTAAAATAAAATAAAATTGAACACACCAGAACTAACTACCAAAAATTAAAATTGGACAGTAACATTTAACCTAGTAAAGCAAGAGTCAAGAGAGGAATAAAAGTTAATTACAAATATAGTTACATGCGATATACACAAAATTAAAACAAAGTATCTCAACTGACCGTTCATTATCACAAAATGATCGTTTTTCTCTGATGATATCGATGTGTTCAATATATTGTGGTTAACTGTATATCACTAGACCGACTGGCTAATATAAAAAAAAAAACCGATACTCAGAGGATGGTCATGCTGAACAAATGGCCTTCAACGCTTGTTTGTCAAATGATCTGTTTGTCGTAATTGATCGACCTACTTGCCATTTCAGACCCGATGTGGCGGCGTCGTTTTTCTGGAATATCTTCCAAGCTATTATATAGAAATAGTCAGACAGTTATGACATTCTAACAAAATGTTTACAACATCCCGCCGTAATCAATAATGTTATGGGTTAGTCAAATTTATGTACTTTGGGAGTTTACTCTTATGCTATCAAGTTGTATTCAGTGAGTACCCAAACACCTGACCAAAGGTTCAAAGAAGTAGACTTACCCCCTCCCCTTCATCCGTTCCCTCCTTCCCCAACCAAAAAACTCCCCCCATTCCCCTAGCACACCCAACCTTCTATCACCTCTCCCCTCCTCTTCCCCCTCTGATTCTCCCGCCCCTTTCTCTCTCTCTCTCTCTCTCTCTCTCTCTCTCTCTCTCTCTCTCTCTCTCTCTCTCCAGAATTAATACATTGTACATTATTATATCGTATTGATTTTGCCACATTATAACTCAAATGTGTCCATCCTAACAGTGAAGAGCTCAACTATGATGTTCAACTTGATTCTGCTGTGTTGCCAAAGAATTGTCTAGTTGAGTTGTATATAGAATTTAGGCCAAAGGTCAAGCGCTGGGACCTATGAGGTCATTCAGAGCTGAACTGGAAATTGACAGTAAAAGGTGTGAAAGGTGGAAGAGGAGGAAACCCTCGCAGGTGCATATGAATCAAGTGTTAGGAGAGGGTGGAAAGTAAGATGAAGAACGAAGATATGAAAGGAGGAACAGTTAAAGGAACGAAAGTGGTTGCAGCTACGGGCTGAAGGCACGCTGCAAAGAACCTTAAATAATGCCTACAGCCCACCGCCTGAGGTCCACTGACGGCACTACCCCACTACGGGGACCAAAGAATTGTCGTGGGAAATTATATATTTGTGATCTTGGATTGTAAGTATGCGCATGGCAGTTTTTCTGCACCTGTTGTTCGATTGTTCGTATAATGTGATGAGAGAGATTGGGCAATGGGTATAATTATTCTACAGTGAGATGGTGTCATAAGGATTCGTAGATTTCATTTTAATCGTCGTCGCTGTCAAGGAATAACTAATTCTCATCATCGCCGTCAAAAGTGACAATGACGGGTTCCACACTGTCATGGATATTGCCAGAGGACCAATAATCCTCCTCGGCGCCTTCCCAAACCTCCGTGGTTGCACATGTTAAAATGTCGGAGTGCAATCACACGTTTGCACCCATTTGGACATCTAGCAAATTGGCCATGGGGGCCAGCGTGATTGTAGGACACCTTTAGCACCCACGACAAACCACTTTCTGGGATCGTATGCCAGCGAACATTTATAGCATATTGCTCAAATACTCTATTCAAAATTGTCAGCCGAGCCAAAAAAAGTCATGGCCATTAACCATCGATTCATTACTACTACACCCAACATTTCTATTCCTAAACTATTTAAAAAAAATGACTATAGAATAACTATGTGTAATACTTTATATCTCCCTTTGTGCAATTTAGAGAGAGAGAGAGAGAGAGAGAGAAGAATTGGAGGGGGAGAGGTTATAGAGGGGTGGATGCACAGGGGGATGGGGGAAACGTGTTGGAGGGGGAAGGCGGGAACGGATAGGGGGGAGGGGGTAAGTCGACTTATTTGAACCTTTGTTCAGGTGTTTGGGTACTCACTGACTACGACTTAGGACCATAGGACCATAAGAGTAAACTCCTAAAGTATATGGATTTAACTAACTCTTACAACATTATAAATTACGGCGAGGTGTTGTAAACATTATGTTAGAATGTCATAACTGTCCGGCTATTTATAAAAAAAAGTGCGTTTACTTTTCTAAGACCGCTCTGGTGGGCCAGGTAGAAAAGGCAGACTTGTCATATCTACGGGTATGTCAGTCTCATTAAATGCTTCCCGCAGATGTAATCCTTCTTAAGAGGATTCGCTTTAGACCTTGGGAGTCGAGGGAAATGGGTTGTTTCTTCCCTGTTAACATTTTTTTAAACTTTATTTTCATTCCCGATTCTATCTAGCTATTCCTTCTTCTCTTTCTATAAGATGCACTGAATGGCCTGTTGGCTCCGGTGTTTGGACTTGAGACATAATTTCATAAGTCAGTCGATCTATTATGCCCTTAGAAAAGACA
The DNA here is from genome assembly GCF_015104395.2 of Macrobrachium nipponense. Classification (NCBI taxonomy): domain Eukaryota; kingdom Metazoa; phylum Arthropoda; class Malacostraca; order Decapoda; family Palaemonidae; genus Macrobrachium; species Macrobrachium nipponense. Next base: position 6,201,494 of record NC_061090.1, on the reverse strand, counting down.
ACCACTCATTCCTTCTTTGCATAACATTTTTATCAAAATCATCCAAGTCAGTCACAGGACTCACTTTCTCTTTTCTTTTTTGAAATACTGGAGATTCCACTATATTTCCCGTCTCTCTTGATTCCTTGTTAAGTCTACGAATAGTCAATGCTGACACTTTTGTTGCTTCAGATGTTCTCTGGATAGTCTTCGAAACATCAGTTACAGGACCTTCATGATGTTTTTATAAAATGAAGTATTTCAGGAAATTATAGAATATTTCCTTGGTCTCAGGTGGTGGGTGAAGGTGTTTGCGAGAGTCACTTGGGCTGTCCATTCATACTTATCACAGTGGGTGATCGAGAGCGAGTATCCTTGAATGATATTGACCATGACATTTTGAATCCTCTTAAAAATCATAGGTCCCCTAAACTCAGATCTGGCATCGCCGGGGAAAAAATATGCCACATCATTTTCGTTAATGAAACTGAGGTTTTAACAAAGAATATACGAAATAAGATTATTCAAAATATCTGATGGAAACAAAGAACCACATTTCAAGAAATAAAAACTTTTTCAATAGACTCCATGATAATAATATGATTACCATAACATGAAAATTGGCAACGTATGATATCTGTACAGGCTACACCACAGCGATCTTAGAAAAGTAAACGCACTGCTTGCTTTGGAGATACTCCCGAAAAAGGAAGCCGCCACATCGAGTCTGAAATGAATAGTAGGCCGATCATTTAGAACAAACAGGCCACTTGACAAACAAGCGTTGAGTGCCATTCGTGAGTGAGCAATCGCATCAGCATGGATTCCTTTTCTAGTCGGTCTAGTGATGTGCAGCTAACCACAATATATCGAAACATCGATACCATCAGAGAAAACCATCACTTTGTAATAATGAACGATCAGTTGAGAGGCTTTGTTTTAATTATGTGTCTATCGTATGTAACTATATTTGTATTTGTCTTTTATTCCTCTCTTGACTCTTGCTTTTATAGATTAAACGGTACTGTCCAATTTTAATTCTTGGTAGTTAGTTCTGGGGTGTTTAATTTTATTTTTATTTTAGTGAATTTTTCTTTTAAATTGTATTTATATTTTTTTATTTTTTATTATTTAGATGCCTGATGATGGCAATAAAGAATGTTTACTCAGACACTCAAACACACACACACACACACACTATATATATATATATATATATATATATATATACATATATATATATATATATATATATATATATATATATATATATTATATATATATATATATATATATATAAAATATCATGTTTGTATAAGATCATACAATAATGGGAGTTTACTAGTAGAGAATGCAAATCTATTCTGAGTAATAAGCTTTTCATCAGTACGAGGACCATAATAAATGCTAATAAACGTTTACTGAAAACTTCCTTAACCAGTGACATACCCTCCATTATTTCAGTTGCAATTTGGTACTTCTTGTACGGTTATAAATACAAGTGAAATTAGTAAATTTCTGAAATTATCTGATACTTTATGTAACTCACTCTCCTTATTGCCATGTTACATCAATTGTGATGATGATAAGAGTAAGACAAAGAAAAACTTATAAGGCCTATTAAAACCAAGGTCCTTTAAATATACTCGGAGAGGTCGGCTCATCAGCGAGCGAAAATACATTCCCTCTGCGCATGACGCCACGCTACGAACAGTCTCCCCTGACAGCACTGACTCTGACAGGTAGGTATACGTAGTAACACGATGCAAGAATACCTTTCCAGAAAAATACTTCTTGAGGTTAAATATTTTTATTTTGTTTTACTGACAGTACAGATTTTCCTTATGGCAGACCATACATCAAAGTTTCATAATATTCTGAGGCTTATAAACAAGAAGTCATAAGGTATATTTCAAGGGAACACAAACACTGTAATGTACTGACTGTCACTTATCCCTAACCAAAGAGGTATGGATTAACGTAGAGAAAGTTGTCCTTGGTACTAAATCTTACACAATGAGTTAAGGATTAACATAAAGAAAGTTTTTTGGTACAATGAACTCTCCTTTTAATCCTAACAGATTAACAGAACAAAGATGACAGTTTAATGGTGATGGAATTGAGATATGCATGAGTTTGTTTCTCACCGAGCCAGGTGTGGACCCCGAGGGGAAAAACTAAGTTGTTGTTTTCAAGGTTTTTCTTACTGTACTCCTGCAAGTCCTCTGTTTCTTTTTACTCATGTCGATAATGTTGTTGAGGTGCCGCATTCTAAAAAACACTGATATTTTGGCAAAAAATCCCAGAACCTCGTCAGGAACACCAGCGACAGCAGATTCCATTTTAGCAGCTATTGTTTTTATGCATTCCGTTCCTGGTATAAGACCATAGCCATGAATTGCTGTAAAAATTTCTCTACAAATTTTCAGTTTAGAAAAAAAGTCGCCTGATGGTGCAAAGAGTTTTCCTTCACTTAAATGATGGACCCATGTCTCTGAAGTCTTGCGGTTAACAATGTACCCTATATTTGGATATTTAAAGGAAAACTTTTTCAATACATATCCACCGATTAAAACATTCAGTAAGTGCAAAACGAAACATAAATGAACATATGTATATATATACACACATGAGTGTGTTATATAAACACGTACATGTATACATACATATATAAGCATATATATATATATAAATATATGTATGTATGTATAGATGTACGTGTATATATAACACATGCATATATATATATATATATATATATATATACTATATATACGTATATATATACACATTCTTACTTCCAAAACCGTTTCCGAAAAAGAACTATAATAGCTGATAATTCATATTTACAACTCTCAGAAGACTGAAACTTTAATAATGTCAAAAATAATTAAAAAACAGTGGATAGTTACTCAATTTACGACGAGCACTTAGCTGCTTCTGGAGCAACAAAAAATATCAATAACCAATAACGCGACAAGAAAAATCGCTGAACGAAACGTCAGAGGCAGCTGACGGAGCGACGCATTCCTAGAAATTTCATTCCGAAATGCAACTGGAATCTGGAATCCACACTGAAATCCACATCGACGAAAATATGAGGTTAGGCACCATGACCTTCGGTAGCCATGACGTTTTGTGGTCTGTACTGTGTGTGTGTGTGTGTGTGTGTGTGTGTGTGTGTGAGAGAGAGAGAGAGAGAGAGAGAGAGAGAGAGAGAGAGGCTAACAGTTATGACATGTAATTATATTATCGATAGTTTAGATTAGTTTTCTTTTCGGATAATTAGCTATAAACGCCTCATATATATTTATATATATATATAGTATATATATATATATATATATATATATATATATACACACACACACAACACACATATATATATATATATATATATATATATATATATATATCACCATAAGCAATTACTTTACAGCTAATGATTCGATAAAGAAGACTAATTTGAACGATTGATGAAACAATAATATGTCATAAGTAATGCAGGTAAAATTAAATTGAAATATTTCTCTTGACTCAATGGATAAATATGTAAAGTCACCCTCAAATGTTAATGAATTGAAGAGTCTCTTCATTTGAGGTAAAATAATATGATTAGCTGGTTAATACAAACAGCAAAGAAGGGCAAGTTAATTTAACGTAATAACACGACAGGTTATGAGTGAATTGGTTCTTTCTTCTTCTTCTTCTTCTTCTTCTTCTTCATCTTCTTCTCTTCTTCTCTCTCTCTCTCTCTCTCTCTCTCTCTCTCTCTCTCTCTCCTCCCGATAACCTTCACTGAACAAATACATCATCACAAAATGTGACAAGGTTTAATGTGTACTACCTACCTCTCTCTTTCCCTTTGACCACAAATACGTATAAAATGCCAAGCGATTACAGATGTCCTACTCTCACTCTCTCTCTGTCTGTCTGTCTGTCTGTCTCTCTCTCAACACACAATCCATACTGAACCAGGGTGTGACACTCAAAAAGGCGCTGTGAATGAAACATTTGCATTCCCCATTCCACTGTTACGATGGCCAACACCCAAAATTTTATCTATTGTGTTTATTTTTTGCCAGGGAATACCTTTTCCTAGCCTAGGCCTAAAAAAAAAGAAAAGGAAACGAAAGGGTGATTTTATAAGAAGTTGCTTAAAAGACAGGTCCTGCGATATTAAATTTAAGTGACAAATTCTAAAGCCTGGAGGTCGAATGGGAGAAACAGCCGCCGATTCGTGCAATCCTAAGAGGATTACCAAATGAAATCCAGTCAGGATAGGAAACACTGCAGTTTACAATGAGAGAGAGAGAGAGAAAAAAAAGATTTCTGATAGCGCCATCTATTGTCACTGCGACGAATTACTAAAGGAAAAATATACGAGAAACTGCTAAGGAAATCCAGAAAGTTATGGTGAACAAAGTTTTGTATCTTAAAAATGGAAGCGAAATATCTTTTTATTTTCAAATGAAGGGGTAGCATTCTTAAAATGAGATGGAAGAAGTGTTAAGTTTAGAATGAAGGGAAAAATTTTTTTTTTAAAAGGAACAGAATATGTTTACATATTTTTAAAATGAAGATGAGATCGATCTTAAAAGCTTAAAATGAGGAGGAAAATATATATAATCAACGGTTGATATGAAAGGGACGACATTTTTCTTATTGCTAAATTATCAGAAATAAAACGTTAAAGGTGAAGAGAAAAACGAAATATTTTGAACCTGCAAAATAAAAGAAAAAAATGATGCAGTTCCAATGAGGAAATTAATCAAATTTCTAACATTTTAAATGCGAGTGAGAGATAGGATTTGTCTCAAAATTAAACTTAAAATCTTTTATTAATCATGATAGCGTCAAAAGAGATATTTTATTCATCTTACTGAGGATATAAAAATTCATCTCACTACAACAGAAAACAATTTACGTAAATCGCCAAAGGGAACAGAACAATTCGAAAGCTCAATAAAAGTGAAACATTCTGAATAAAAAATAAATGTTGTAAACTAACAGAAAGAGAAAAAAAAATCTCAAAACTGAAGAAAAGCACGAATTTTAAACAACAAAGTGAAAAGAAATAAAGACTGTTCTTCAAAACAAAGAAAAATGTAAACCCCCAAAATTCAACTGAAAAAAATAATCGTTATACCGAAAAGAAAAAGAGGATATTCAACTATCTAAAAGAAAGAAAAGAATAAAAACAAGAAAAGAAATACAATGAAAATAAAAAAGGCGATCGTAAACTAACTCAAGGAAGAAAAATAAATAAAAGAGAGGAAGCCCCAAGATTAAACAGCTCAATCTAGAAAAATACGAGTTCCCTCTTAGTCCGAAATTGTGCCCGGAAAAAAAAAATCCCCACCAAGGACTTTGGGCTGCAGTGTTTGTTTCCCTAGTGAGGGGAAAATAACGGTATTCATTAGCCGCCAGTGAGGAAAAACGGGAAAAACAGCGTCCTTCTAAGTGCGTCCTATGCTTGAGGACAGGAAGGAAAACAGGCTCTCTCTCTCTCTCTCTCTCTCTCTCTCTCTCTCCTCTCTTTACTTACGAGATTAAACAAGGGAATCGAGCAACAAAATAATTGCGCAGCGCTCGGGAGAATCTTAATGGATTAAAGCGGCCAATTTGGAGAGAGTTTTCTTGATTGTCTCGGGGCATTTAACGAGGATATAAAACGGAGTACGGGAAGGACAGAAAGTTCACATGAAATTGAATTGATATAAGCTTGCGTACAAACACGCACCATAGTATGTATTTATGTATCCATCTGTGTGTGTACATATATATATATATATATATATATATATATATATATATATATATATATATATATATATATATATATATGTATATATATATTATATATATATATATTAGTTATATATATAATATAGTTACAAATAAGGCGTTTTTCCGGTTAATGGGTACCTTGAGAAAAAGAAGAAAAAAAGGAAAGTTACCAAAATATTGATCAATAAGCTTTTAATCCAACGGTGAATTCACTGGGTAAAAGTTTCTGGAATACACACACACACACACACACACACACATACACACACACACAGATATATACATATATATATATATATATATATATATATATATATATATATATATATATATTGTGACAAAGTGACAAATATCTGGTTACTACACTTACCAATCATTAATTGTTGCCTCACAATAGCCGGACACCTGAACCTTCTTCACAGGTACTAAACGACTAAATACTCTAAAGGCAACAGTGATCCCTTAAACAACTTACCAGTATTGGAGAAAATCACACTAAGTTCATTAAAACAGGTGTGAGGTAATCTTTTGTGTAATTAAATTAATTAAAGGGCATCACTCCATCAACAACTTTAAAAGTCTAAGAATTTCCTCTGATTTCAGAAGTCTAAGTACTTCCCTGGTTCTAACTCACTTCAAGTAAATTGAAGGAAAACAGCTCAATTACCACTCTTTGTTTCTACCTAAACGTGTCACATAATTACTTACTTATACTGGTGAAAAAGAAAAGACTTACAAAAATTTTAAATACAAAAATTTATCATTAAACTCAAAATTTATAAGTGAAATTCACAATATCTGGGAAATTTACTGTTACTTGAAAACAAAGCAAAGTTTAATTAATTCTTGAATCAAGTAAGTAAAATTAAATTAAATTAATTTATCACAAAATTCAAGAAAATTAATTCAATCAAAATTCCGAAGTGTTGGGTAATAATTAAAATTTGGAAATTAAATCACAAACGTTAAACAACAATAAAACTTGAAAAGATTTTTAAGTAAATGCAAATTATTTCACAAGTGTTAAATTCAATTAAATGTGCAATGATTAATTAATGAAAACCACTAAGTTAATCAAATTGTGAATGCAAATGAAAACACAGAAAAATGTTGATAATACCAAAGTTGTAAAAAGCACCAATCACACAGAACATAAAAATAAAAATACACACTTCAATAAGAAAACGGATAAATGAACAAAAATCACTTCAAATGAAACAAACACAAAACACAAAAATTTCACCAAACTATTGTAACTATTAGTTGCAACTAATAAATTTTGCATAGCACTTTACCTTGGTACCAATTTTCTTTCTGCTGCAGCTAACTCCAAAAATTTCACCAATTCGCAA
>NC_061090.1:6174373-6186873 GCF_015104395.2 Macrobrachium nipponense | reverse complement strand
CACGTAAAAATATCCAATTCTTCGGGCCAGTCCTAGGAGAGCTGTTAATCAGCTCAGTGGTCTGGTAAAACTAAGATATATTTATTTCGAATTAGAAATAAAGAGAAACACATAAAAAGCCCTATCAAGAGGAACTTCATATGGACAAGAATCAATGTCAAACGTGGCAATTGGCCAACAGAAGATAAACACGTCAAGAAAGAATACGAGGTGAAAGTAGGGCAGGTGCAGGATTGCGTGCTCAACAGGAAATTGTCACGTCATAAAGACTGTTATGGTATAGATCGCTTGATTACGTGAAATTTTCTCACAGGCGGGATTTAAGTTATCTTTTTGGATTTCTCCTAGCAGTGCAAAATATTGCTTTAGGAGATTCTGAGACAAAAATGTTTCGGCCTAGGAAAAAGGTATCCAGACGATACTGATGTACCACAAATGGACAGAGAAATTTAAGGAATGGATGTTCGTAAGTAAAAGAACAAAGACTCCTTTACTTCAACCTTAGTCTGCAACAGATTTTGTCTCTAACATTTTTAATTTCATATGGCGAGGGTTTTTTTTATCTTGTACAAAGTCTAAGAATTCCCTTATGCAAATTCTGCTAACAATTGGAGTTTCTTCGTTTGCAAGATCTCATCAATTCTCACACACTAGGGAGCCAAGTGACTCAAGAAAGCGGAGTGATTTGGCAATATTAATTTCTGGAAGATATTCAATACCTTTCATTTTGATAGTTTAATTTATGCATCTGTAGCAGCAAAAGCCAGAAAAGTTTATATATAATGTGCCCATGGATACCATTACACTACCTGTACAAGATCTAGTAGAGAATGTGCAATTTTACGAAAAAGAAAAACGGACTAGAAAATGTGCAATTTAACGAAAAAGAAAACTGACTAGAAAATGTGCAATTTTACGAAAAAGGAAAATTGACAAGAAAATTTGCAATTTTACGAAAAAGAAAGAGACTGGATATTTATTCGTTAATTTGTTTCATAAGCCACGTACGTTCTAAATGGCAGTGTTCTCGCTTAAAACTTGGGTTTCCCAATTAGGGATACTTCAGTAATTAATTCTGCACAATTCCAATATTACATTGGCTATGTGATTTTGAAGAATGCAAGATGACTTAACTATCAAAAATGGTTTGAAAATCATCTAAGAACACCAACTAAGGCGATATTTCATTAGTTGTAGTTTTAGAGTTGATGATCAAACCTTTAAGAAACAACTTACACAAAAAAGCAACATGAGGTCACATTTAAGAAAAAAACAAGTCAACAACCCGCTTAAGTATGCATATAAACATTGTTCAAAACAAAAAACGTACTTAGCGGAAATATGCTGTTACTACAAATCGCAGTACAATACTATCTGTTTGTAAAATATCTAACAACACGCCAACTTTTAAATAATTAAGAATAAAGCTTTTCAACGATTAAAAAGACCATCGCTCATATTCATGTTGCTAAAAAACTAATGAGACATCCTTCAACTAACAATCTGTCATGCATTGATGAACTTCTAAAAACGACTCTAGCTGAATTCCAGTCTATAGGGTGTTCTAAGTCGTCTCTCACGTGACAAAAAATGGCACTTGAACTGTTTCCAACCCGTGCATTATATCTATGCTGCGTAACTCTCTAACTTAGTTCCTTACTAGATTGTCCAATATAAGATAAATTACAAATAGAACAGTTAATTTTGTACACTCCTCCTGTTGGAATTACTGGTTTATTAAAAAACAATGCATTCTTGACAGACGAATTATTGCTAAAAACAACATTCATTTTCAGACACTTCAGGCTACGTACAATTGATGAAAATTCACAACTGTTTGGCAAAACTAAAATATCTTTAATTTCAAAATTACTTGATCTTTCGCGACTATACAATATTTTTTTGTCACTTTGGAGGCAACCATCAGTAAAATACCCTGAGTAACATAATTCTGGAAATTCATAAATGTTCTGAATTTCCTCTGCTAAGAATTCAGGATCACAAATTCTATATGCTCGTAAGAACATCTCTGAGAAGACTGTTCGTTTTATCTTGGTGATGGCTGGAAAAATTATGAATGAAAGAATTCACTGCAGTTGGTTTCCGGTATATTTGGAATTGAAATCCGTTGTCGGCTCTCATAACGACTGCGTCAAGAAATGGTAAGGTTTTGTTCTGTTCTATTTCCAGTTTGAACTTTATGGATGGAACCAGACCATTCGGAAGTTCTAAGAACTCCAAGGGGTCACGATCCCGTGGCCACAGGCATATTACGTCGTCGACGTATCCGTTCCATGTCATAGCAAACGTAATGATATTTGGTAGGTATCTGACTTCGTAAAATCCCATATACGTATATATTTGAGAGTCGCAGATAAACAGCGTCCCATTGCCAAACCAAAAATCTGTCTACAAAAACAACCATTAAACGTAAATGTATTATCAACTATGCACAACTTTATCAATTTAATAAAAACATGGTGGGAAATAGGAATATTTATATTATTCGTTTTTTCTTGTAGAAACTTTATCATATCATCAATAGTCACGAAAGATCAAGTAATTTTGAAATTGAAATCATTTTAGTTTTGACAAAGCGTTGTGAATTTTCATCACTTGTACGTAGCCTGAAATGTCTGAAAATGAATATTGTTTTTAGCAATTATTTGCCTGTCAAAAATTCATTGTTTTGTTATAAACCAGTAATGCCAACATGAGGGGTGTACAAAATTAATTGCTCAACTTGTAATTTACCTTATATTGGACAATCTGGTAAGGACTAAGTAAGAGAGTTACACAGCATAAATATAATGTACCAGTTGGAAACAATTCAAGTGCCATTTTTTGTCACGTGAGAGACTTTGAACACCCAATAGACTGGAGTTCATCAATGCATGACAGACTGTTAGTTGAAGGCTGCCTCATTAGTTCTTTTAGCAACATGAAAATGAGCGATGGTCTTTTTAAGACGGACGAATGGTTGAAAAGCTTTATTATTAATTATCTAAAAGTTAAAAGTGTCGTTAGATATTGTACAAACACATAGTTTTGCACTGCTATTTGTAGCAACTGGATATTTGCGCTATGTACGTCTTTTTAACAATGTTTATTTGCCTACTTAGGCGGGTTGTTGACTTGTTTTATTGTTATTTGTGACCTCATATTGCTTTCTAGTGTAAGTTGTTTCCTTAAATTTGTTTAGTACCCTGAAGCAATTATTTGAGGGACACGTGAAGACGTGGCTGACCTTTTCTCCTACTTTTCGTGTTCTTTCGTCACCCTTTTATTTCAGAAAACAGATCATGGCTGAAGGTATCGTTCAGATGGATTTAGCTCTCACGAACAGTGATTCAAGTGATACTTTTCATCCAGTTGGGAAGCCTAAGAAAAAAGGAGAAAACAAGAGGAAAAACAAAGATAGTCTGCAGAAATCGGGGTCCTGTGGGATCTCGTTTGTGGTAGACCAGGTTAATGATGAAACAAAGGCAACAAAGGCTAGCAAGAAAAAGAACACTTTTCCGCATCAAGATGAGAAATATGATGACAGTGATATTCAGCCAATTCTCTTTCGTGGTGATAATGGGAATAAAGAGGCTCGTAAAGGGGGTGTTGTGCCCAGAAAACGTCTGTACTTTCCAAATAACCTCTAAATAGACTACAATTACAAATTACAGTGGACATTTAAATTGTACAAAGCTCGACCTGATTTTGAGGTGCTATTTAAAGAAGGCAACTATAGAGAATACGTTACTGTGAAAGATCAAGTAGCCGTGGAATATTTGACTACTAAAGGTTTCGATGGCGTTGTATTAGAAAAACCCAGTGGAGAGGGAAGAACTGTCAAGGTAATTATATTTGGGATTCCACTGTGTTTTGATGCTGTTCTCCTCTTAACTAATGAGAGAAGCGTCAAGGCTACACGTCATGAAGTAAAGTCTGGGGGCAAGATTTTCCCAAAACCACAACTGATTGCTGTATTAAAAGGTAATGTTCCTGAAAAGATTTTTGTTCCTTGCCTTGGGTATAACAAGGTGTGAATTGACGACTGACCTGTGGACCTCTTGGTATAAATACCGGCTTTTCTGTTTCTCTACTTATTCATCACTTGCCTGAGGAGAGAGACAGTTTGGTCTATGAAATACATTATTTGATATCTACATTTCGGCGCTTTTATGGGCTCCTTATATATATATATATATATATATATATATAATATATATAATATAATATATATATGATATATATATATATATATATATATATATAATATATATATATATATATATATATATATATACTTTATATATATATATTATATATATTTATTATATATCTGGTTTACACTACATACATACATCATACATACATACACACACACACACACACACATATATATATATATATATATATATATTATACACATATATATATAATATAATATATATATATAATATATATAATATATATACTATTATATATATATATGTTATATGTATGCATGTATGTCTAAAAGGAGGTTCCAGAGAAGAGCAAAATGTCAGTTAATGTACCGTTCACACCTTCAACCGCTAATATTACGATTGACCCCGTTTCGTTATCCCATTTAATGCGTGTAGAGAGAGAGAGAGAGAGAGAGAGAGAGAGAGAGAGAGAGAGAGAGAGAGAGAGAGAGAGAGAGAATTCTAAACGTGGTCTCTGCACTATCCAGGACAAGGGTTTTTCGAAAAAGTCTGATGTCCCCAGAAATAGTCCCACGATCATCATTCCTATTGCAAAGCGTACAACCGTTCTCTCTTTAAGGAAACGGAGATATCAATTCATTGACTTGAAGTTCAAGCTTCCAAAGAATATGGTGTTCATTAGGAAGAAGAGACAGTAAAAAGAATCTGGATTGGTAAAGATCCTTTCAAAGTCAGGGATAAATCCGCCGAACGCCCTACACTGCCAGCAGTGTAATACTGACTTACAAGCACACATGGTGCAAATGCCCAACAGAATACTAATGTTTTAGGAGTTTTTTTTCTCTTTTTTGTGATAAAGAGCACTGCACAGTGGCCAGAATGTAAGGATTCGGAGACTGTCGGTGGATTTCTTTTTCTTTAAAAAGAGGAAGGCAGATGTCAGGGCACTTTGAAAAACAAAAGACTGTACAGCTGCATATGGCACCATAATTGAAAGTCCTTACACAAAAAAAAAAATTTCACACAAAGCTTAAAATTTCATATCATGTGAAATATAACTTCCTAGCTTCAGTTGCAGTTTAAAAGTATCACAGGTGAACTGCAAATTGCAGGTAAAGAAACATGCAATAAATCTATCAGTAAGGGAATAAAATCACACAAAGCTAAAAATGTCTTATAGTAGTGTAAAATTAACTTTCTGTCCTAAGTAGTTGGAAAGTAGTAGAGGACAGGGAATTGTAGGGATGGAAATATCTGATAACTGAAAGTCAGAGAGGTAGGTGGGTGTGGAATGTGTCGTAATTTAAAATTACTCCAATCAAGATGAAGCGTAATCATGCATACAAGAAGAAAATTTGGATTGCAGCTGAATATTGAAAGTTATCCGGACAATTTTTTTCCTGCTATTTTTTCCAATATCCGATATTAGCGTTTTGCGACCTACCCCAAGTATTACGAAAAAATGATCAACCAAAGCTAAAGACTGTCCTATTTTTCCTCCCTTTTTTTTTTCTAAGATGACCGTTACGTAGAACCTTTCTTGCAGAATCTCTCTTCAGGGGAAGCCTCTGGTATTAGATGCAGCCAGCCTTGGGATTGAATAAGTGACACTTTCCTTCGGAAATTTGAGCTTAGATCCAATTACTTTTTTTTTCTTTCGCTTTTATTGCGTCAAGAAAGGAATTAAGCGTCAAATGAAGAAATAACAGCACGGGTAAAACAGTTAAGAAATCCGGTCAAGGCGACGGATAAATGTTATGAAAGAAACATGAAAGAAAAAGAGGTTTAATATAATTAAAACGGTGGTCCTTTAAGATTCAGGATCCAATAAAAACAATGGAACTGTCTCCCTGTGGATGTTGTGCAATTAGAACCTTAAATTATAAGCGAAGTTGCAAGCAACACTGAAATAAAACAATTCACTTTGTACTGTATGTTTTTTTTTCATAATTTATCTATTTATTAATTTATTAAACTATATTTTTTTTTATAATAACTAATCTCTTCCTTCTGTACTTCCTATTATCTTTTGTAATTTCTTTCAAATGCACACGTCAATGGCGCCTGTAGGGGCGTTCCATATAAGTAGGGGTTTATCTTCTGAATAATAATAAAAATAATTCAAATGAAACGTCCGTTCATTGATTTTGCTTTGAATGTCATCGTACTGCAATTTCCCTAAAATTGCCGTCAAACCCATTCCGCTGGATTTTCGGTAAATACTTGAAACCATGACAGCTCGTGCAGAAGCCCAAACTGTGTTGCAAGTTTCCTAGTTCCAACTGTGGAGATGCGGATGCCAGCTACATGACCACCCATCCGATATTAGGCCGATTTCATGCAGGACCAAAAGTTAAGTAGGCCGCGTTGATATCATATCTAATATAATAACAAAATTCGAGTGGATCTTTCTTGTTTGTCCGCCCCGGGGTGGCATCGTGCAAAGTAAGGGATCGGGAGGGTAGGGGAAACATGGCACATCCACCCTCCTCCTGCAAACCTGTATGTCCGCCCGGGGTGAGGGCGAGCTTACTAGGGGATTAGGAAGGTATGGGAGCCATGACACACCACCTACTGCAAACATGTTTGTCCGCCTAGGGGTAAGGGTTGGGTTGATAGACGATCGGGAGGGTACGGGAGACATTTGGGGGTTGGGGGGCGCCGCAGATTCCAGCACGGCGTAGCGTCCTCCTTCAAGCTCGAACTGAAATAATCTAGAGTAGAAATAGGTACTCCCATGGTTCCAAATTTTTCTTTGAAAATATATAAATAGGCTATATATTTTGTTTAACACTGACTGTGCACTATTTATCCAGAATTATGAATATATTTTTTCAATAATTCAATTTATAAGTGGGCCAACTCTAAAAGAAAGGGCCCTTTGGCCAGCTCGTCATCCACAGAAGTATCTAATTCGTCTTTTTATTTAAAAGGTACAAGAAACATATTATTGTAAGCTGTCCTTTCGTATACAGACCCTTCCATACTATTACTACAAACACTACTGTAAGGGCAGAATAAGGAGCGAACAGCGAGCCACACTTCTATACCTCTCATACGACTCGTCCGAAAAACTAGGTAAAATTAGGAACAATCTTATGTTAAAGAAATCGAACAGCTAAGTAATAGGAGTCAAGAGAGGTCGAATGGATAATAAAAGGAAGTTAGTAATGGAACTGGGCTCCTGAAGAGATCTTGTAAAGAACATTTAGTGTCCCTTTAGAGTGTGCCGCGCAAGGCACATTGTAGGCCTACCGCTCTACAAAACCCCAATTACCTGTATGCGCCAGTTTCACTGTACTAGGCATATATACTGTTAGGAATAAAGGCTGAGGCCGTGTAAAGACCTCATTATAAGCTTATATATGGCACCTCGTTAGAGTCGAGAGAAAGAGAGGGAAAGAAATAATAAAAGAAAAGTATACGGTCCATGTTGCTATTTCTCAAAAGAAAGATAAAAACGGACTGCATCAGGAAAAAGCACCGGAGAGAGAAAAGAGGCAATAAGGTCTTTTCCTCACTTATGACTGTTAAAAGTGTCTTATCCATTCCTAAACAAAACAATACGTCATTTTCCATACTAACAAGAGTCGCTTCAAACGACACTACCGCTTTTTCTAAAGGAAAAGGAAGCGACAGCCCTTCATCCTCTTAAAGCAAGGAAGGTTATAAGAGCCAGGAAAAACAGAGGCAGGAAAGGAAGTCCAAAGATTGGCAGTACAAGGAACGAAACAGACACGGATGAATCATTACAACAATTAAATATTTTGCAGGCGACGATAACCACAGTTGTTGTCACGCCAGACTGCGGTATCAAATCATTCAGTCAGTGTCAACATCTAGAATGGTCTGTGAATTATGTAGTCGATCGAAGGGAAAAGACATTTACACATTCCCAAGAATTTGATTTCTTGTTAGACTCCAGAGGTCAACGAACTCGTCATATTTGATATCTTTTGTCTGTTGACGCCGTGATGGTTAAATTTATAATATCCATGCCTGACACATATTATCATATTATTTTTCAAAGACATTTCTATCAACTGGTGGAGGAGATTAAATGAAAGAAAAGAATGTTGATAACATTATAAATATGAAACATAATAAATATCCTACAATCTGTGAAAATGTACAGTGGAACTAATGTAAAGAAAAGACTATAAAAACAAGATTCCTGCTTCTTTAAGTTTTTTTTTTTTTTTTTTTTTTTTTTAAACGGAATAACATACTCGTTACACCGAGGTACCCAGGAAGCAACGCTGATCTGGTCATGACATGGATGGGCGACCACCAACGAATACCAAGGCCCTTTGGCCCTTAATAATCCAAGATAATCTAAGCCCGGGCAATGGTAAAAGAAAATCAGCGCTTCAAAAATTGCACCAGACCTTGGGAGTCTAAAGTATGCGGCAATGGATACTGATTCGAGGCACAGGAGCAGAGAGGTGGTTGTGGCGTTGGTGAGAGAGAGAGAGAGAGAGAGAGAGAGAGAGAGAGAGAGAGAGAGAAATTGGGATGCGGTACAAGGAGAGGCGTGTTCGACGGCAAAACATATCGCATATCATGCGCAGTAACGGTCGACGAAGTCATTCTCTCCTTCAGACAACTTTGTATACTATCCAGTTTGTACCGTCTATCTCCACATTCTCAACTCCGCAAAGAGGTCCCGACTACGGAGTGTCACTCATCTCCGCTACCGATGCCGAGTGGAGACGGACATAAGATTGACATCCGGATACAAGACCTTGTCCGGCCGGACACACGTGGAGACGCCTGTAAGCTTCTTACCAACGGGACCCGGAACCTGTAGATCTGGGACCTAGAAGCGCCAGGTAGACCTGTTCTAAGCCCTTGGTAATGAGCCTGGTTTTTTGGGAAGTTTCTGAAGGTAGGACAGAAAGACTAAGAACTGGAAGGAGCATAATGGGCCTCTGAAGGAGGTTATTCGCTCTATACACTTTTTCCTGAGGGAGTAATTGGTAATTAGGATAATCCTGGGAACTCGCCGTATGGCGTAGGTATACACTGGAGAGAGAGAGAGAGAGAGAGAGAGAGAGAGAGAGAGAGAGAGAGAGAGAGAGAGAGTGAGGAGGTAATTCCGGCGAGATAAAAGAACGATAACTGTAGGGGAATATCTACCATGAGATACAAATATGTGGATAGGTTTTGGGCAAAGTTCCTAGCAAATTTGATTTGTTTCCTTAGAATGTATGTAAATAACAATAATTATATAATAAAGATATAAGATCTACAAAAATCGAGACCAGGGATCTTCCTATAGGACTCCCATGTGCAATAAATATCTGTGGTGTCCGGTGTAATAAAAAAAATAATAAATAAAGACTGATATAGCAATACTAATTACGGGACTGCCAAGATGATAATAATAATAATAATAATAATAATAATAATAATAATAATAATAATAATAATAATAATAATAATAATAATAATAATAATAATATAATAATAATATAAAGTACTCATAGGAACAGTTATGTATTGGTACATAGGTTTAAAAAATAAGTCTCTATAGAGTTTCCGGGAATCTGTCCGATTCCTCTTTTCAGATTCCCGAAAGCTCTCTGTCGAGATTTAGTCTAAAATATACTATATACCCTAATATAACTGTCGATTTGTTTCTCCAATAATAATAATAATAATAATAATAATAATAATAATAATAATAATAATAATAATAATAATAATATAATAATAATAATAGTATTTAGGAAGAAGACCCTCTTTTAAACAAATTCTGTTTTATAAAATGGCAGAGTTCATCGAATTAATCTTATATATTATCTTTTTTATTTTTCTCATTACTCGCTTTTTCTGCTCCCGCGATACTTCGCAATAATTGGCCAATATTAATATCGGGAATAATGCTGAAAGTGGCATTTTATCTAGAACTTTCAGCATTATTCCCAATATGAATATTAGCCAATTATTGCGAAGTATCGCTGAGCCAGAAAAGCGAGAATAAGAAAAATAGAAAAGATAATATATAAGATTAATTCGCTGAACTCTGCTATTTTCAACATAATAATAATAATAATAATAATAATAATAATAATAATAATAATAATAAAATCACTATCACTTACAACAGTCGGCTTCATCCTCTCCTGTGGGACAGTGTTGTTGCAGATCGCAGAAGAAGCGCTGCTCCAGACACAGGGAACCGTTCTCTCCACAAGGAAACCAGCCAAGGCTACACGTCCCTGCATCAAGAGAAAACTACGTGAATGCTTTTCTTTGTTATTCGTCTATTCTGTGAACGAAATCGTAACGTGATTGTTTTAGATTTAGATGCTCTTCAGGAGGAAACTACCCTCTCCATTTACATTTTAACGTTACACTGATGAGGAACACCGTTCAGGTGTTCCAAAGTCTTTGATTTATTTTTACATAGAAATGTATTATATATATAATTGTGGATTTTTTTAACAACGTGAATGGTTTAGTTACTAATTCTCTTGACTGTGAATCACAAGCTAATATGAATGGTTTGGTTTATTTTATTTGTGAATTACAAACTAGTTGTGAATGATTTGGTTTCTATTTCTCTTAACTGTGAGAGTTTAAGCTGCGTGAATGTTCTCAGTTCTATTCCTCTTGCCTGCGAATGAAAAAATATCGCAAATGGTTCCATTTCTATTTCATTGTTTATTTGTTAATGGAAAATCACGTGAATGATTTGAATTATAATTATACTTTTGGTGAGTAAAAAAATAAAGCGAATGTTTTGATTTGTACGTCTTTTATTTGTGAATGAAAAAATAAAGTGAATGCTTTGATCTCCATTTGTCTCTGTAATAAGTGAGATTAGAGCGAATATCTCCGATGCCCTTTTTTTAGTTAAAAGAATAATACCCCGAATGCATTTTATTTCCCTTTTTAGCGATTCTTATAATATTACCGATTGTCAGTTTCTACTTTCCTATTTGCAACATCTGTTCAGTTACGGAGCTGAAGTAAAGGGCACATCTTCTATAAACGATTTAGACACGTTCTGGTAAATCTCTTAAAGCATTGTAGTGGAAATTAATGATTTTTGACAATGAATTCTTACAAATAAAATTAAATAATTTAATGAAAAATTGCAGCACTGATGAGGTAAATGCAGAGATGATTTAAATTTAAGAATATTTAGAAAAAAAAAAATGTAAAAACACAAAAAAATGCAATTATTTTTTTAACAAATGTAGCAGTCATGAGGTAAACGTTAAGACTACTTCAAAGGTAAGAAGATTTAAAATATGAAAGTAGGAAGATTTAAGAAAATGAAAGCCAAACCTAAATCTTTAAATTCAATTGTATTCTTTGTATTGAAAATAAACCTTCACAACCCAAACAGGGTTGGCTAAAATGCCACAGTTCTTATAATTATGATCTACTCTTAAAAAGATCGTAGCCTCAAGTAGTTAAGACTGTTCAAAAACAATTATACAAACATTCCAAAACAAAAGCAAAAAACACTAGTCACTAGTCCTTATGCAGGATACAGCAATAAGTTTCAAAGCGACTGCATGAAAATTGAATAAACAATACCACTACTTAACTAACTATAGTCCTCAATAATGATCACGTAACTCTTAACGAGACTCTCCGTTTAAACCCCGTAGAATTTATCTCGACATTTCCCGCTCTCTCTCTCTCTCTCTCTCTCTCTCTCTCTGAGACGCTGTCAACTTCCCCATTAACTCCTTGATTTAGTTATCAGTCAGTTATGACTGCTAACAGTCATAACCATCACAGGAGTGTGATGAACTTCACGACTGGGTAATTGATGAAGTCATCAATCAACTGTCACGGCCAATAATCACAACAGCCTAACAATAATTTGAAAGAGAAAATACTCAAAATAGAAGAGTCTCGAAATGGAGAAACAAATCCAGGGCTATGTATGGGTACGTATATTCATTTAAAAAGAAATCTCTAAAGAGATATTTCGGAAATCTGTTCGTTTCCCCATTCGAAAGTTCTCTGTAGAAATTCAGAAATTTGTTTTTAAATATACATAGGTACCCATACACAGTTGTGGATTTGTTTCTCGGGTAATTTTACTTGTTTATTTATTTAATTTTTTTTTTTTGTCCTTGAGAAAACTATAGCCTCGTAGCACGAAGAACTAGAGAAATATCATCACTCGAAGGAAAGAAAGTCATACACAAACAAGCAACCACACACACCCATAATATATAAATAATATATATATATATGTGTGTGTGCGTGCGTGTGTGCGTGCGTGAGTGTGTGTGTGTGTGTGCGTGCGTGAGTGTGCCTGTTTTGCGCGCGTTACTTCTTCACACTATC
>NC_061090.1:6141873-6169373 GCF_015104395.2 Macrobrachium nipponense | reverse complement strand
CTCTCTTTCTCTTCTCTTATTTCCTCCGGGCCTGGGCTCGAGAGCGGATTAGACAGTCTGTCCCATTACGCTGAACACTTATACAAATAAATTGGAGCTAATCTATCCTTGTCGTAAGACATTATACTCGTATTGGTTATCATGCTCAAGAGTGTCTTGCTTGCTTGCAGTCTCTGTTCCCGCCACCTCGTCTTGGCTGGTAGGGTGAGATCAGGTGTTAAGGGTATTTCACGTGACAAAAACTATGCACCGCCGTCAAGTGAACTGTCGAACATAACATAAATGTTATTTAACTATAAGGGTATCAGTAATCATTCAAATAACAATACATGAGAAGCACAAGCAATGTCTCGGTCTCTTCACACACACACACACACACACACACACACACACAGACACAATAGCAATCTAGTTAGTTTGCAAACAAATCTCCTCTTGCTAAGGTCGATCTTAATTGAGGAGGCTTGACCCTTCTCGGGCTCTTAAAACACACACGCACGCACACACACAATCAAGCTTGTTTGCAAAACGACCGCCGCCGTAAGAGCCAGCAGCAATATCAGTCGACCTCGGTGACGGACCTCAGGGCATATGATAAAAGTGGGTCAGGGAGTCCGGAGGCATCTGCAGGTGTGGAACAGGAATGATGACGTACTCTACAATGAGTTTCTGATTCAGTGCATCATTCTTACTGTATATGACTTAGCCTGTAGTTTGATTTCTGTAAAATGGAATGGAATGTAGAATTCTGGCCAAAGGCCATGCGCTGGGGTCTATGAGGTCATTCAGGGCTAAAAGGAAAATGGAGAGTAGAAAGGTTTCAGAGGTGTAACAGGTGGAAAACCTCAAAGCAGTTCCACTATGAAACAACTGCTAGTACAGTCTGGAAAGTAAGATGAAAGAAAGAGAATGCTAACGGAGGTACAGTAAAAGGAATGGAAGGGGTTGCAGCTTTGGGTCGCTGTAAAGAACCTTAAGTAATGCCTACAGTGCACCGCAGGAGGAAATTTCTGATACAGCAACACCTTTTTCTTTAATATTAAGTCGTCGTCATCATGCTCACTGATAGTTTCCTATATTTATTATGCTAATGATGATGATGATGACATTGATTTAATATTAGAAGCTAAACTATTGGGAAAAAATGAGATCTTTCACCAAATCAATTAATAAATTTCTGGGACTTTTGTGGCGTCAGAAATTCACCATAAAAAATAATATTAATAACAATAAGATGAAAATGATCAATCGCACGCCGTTGTATAAATCAGAAACTCCATACAAAGAACGCATCATAAATAATAATAATAATAATAATAATAATAATAATAATAATAATAATAATAATAATAATAATAATATAATCTGCTATATCACAGTCCTCCAATTCGACTGGGTGGTATTTATAGTGTGGGGTTCCGGGTTGCATCCTGCCTCCTTAGGAGTCCATCACTCTTCTTACTATGTGTGCCGTTTCTAGGAGCTACTTCAGCCTCTAGTTTTTCTAGATTCCTTTTCAGGGATCTTGGGATCGTGCCTAGTGCTCCTATGATTATGGGTACGATTTCCACTGGCATATCCCATATCCTTCTTATTTCTATTTTCAGATCTTAATACTTATCCAATTTTTCCCTCTCTTTCTCTTCAACTCTGGTGTCCCATGGTATTGTGACATCAATGAGTGATACTTTCTTCTTGATCTTGTCAATCAACGTCACGTCTGGTCTGTTTGCACGTATCACCCTATCCGTTCTGATACCATAGTCCCAGAGGATCTTTGCCTGATCATTTTCTATCACTCCTTCAGGTTGGTGCTCGTACCACTTATTACTGCAAGGTAGCTGATGTTTCTTGCACAGGCTCCAGTGGAGGGCTTTTGCTACTGAATCATGCCTCTTTTTGTACTGGTTCTGTGCAAGTGCCGGGCATTCACTTGCTATGTGGTTTATGGTTTCACTTTTCGTATTGCACTTCCTACATATGGGAGAGATGTTATTTCCGTCTATCGTAGCCATCGACAACATCATCTACCGGTAAGAAGGCAAGGGCAACAAAACAGCGCATTTTAAGGCTAAAACTGTCATCTTGGTGATATCTGCTTTTTATTCCTTCTTGGACTATATGCTTGTACACGTTTTGCCCTAAATGAAACAAGCAGCTCGCTAAATTTGAGGCAGGAAACGATTCAAGAAATCCATTATGCGCTGCTTTTTCAAAATCCATAAGTGTGCAATCTGGGCTTCGTCCTGCAGCAATTCACTTATTTTGGCAAAAAGTCTATTATATGTGTTTTGGCTTTTGTTCGATAGCAATGCAAACAATCGTGGGACATTGAAATTATCGATCTGTACGTGCACTATTTATAATTGAAAAAAATATACTAGAACAGCATTTAAATGTTCCGTCTGCCGCCCAAGTCTTGTACACTTTTAAATGTCTCAGCGCTTCATCATTCTCTAATATCAATATTCTGCTTGAATCTTCGATTCCACTATCATACTTTTAAAAAATTTCATTAGTGTCTTAGCAAGAGTATTCACTTGGAATGGAGAACCCAACATTTGTTTGTGGGGTTGCGGGATAATTAAAATCTGCTTGCCTCCAACGTCTGATATTCTTACTGAGTTGTTCCAACCGTAGAATTTGTGATAAAACACATTCCTTCAACTTTACAACTTCACCAGCAATTATTGAGCGAGGTGCATCACGAGATGAAATTGACTTTGCTTTAATATTTACCTCTGCGGCTGTTGAAGCGTGATTGTGGATACCAACCTTCTTAATCTCTTTATAGTTTTCATCAGTATGAAGTCTCGCCTTGCATGCACGATTTTCACACCTCCAGTAGATCTTCAGTCTATCTGCACTCTCCTTATTCTTAGTATATATATAATTCTCTTCATCAACAACTTTGTTTTTTCCTTTCTCTGAAATTAAAATCTTGCAGGTAGCCATGTTGTTGGATGGGTGTATTCTTTAGAAGTAACTCTATCTAAGTAAAAAACCAAAAATTTTGTTTCCAACTGTCCAAAACAGGAAAATAATAAATAAAACAGTTAAACAACCTAGTGTCTTTTAACTTGGGGACAAATTGCCCAACGACGAATTGACTTGGGGACAAATTGAGCAACGATGAATTGAGCGGGACGAATTGGGCAACGACAAATTCACCAGGGACGAATTGCCCTAGCACCTTTGAACATATCTGGTTCTTAGGGCCTGATCTTGTGCCGCTGTTATCATTCCTTCAGTTTCCTTCTTTAGCTCTCCCCTCTGTAGCCATTGCCAATTGTCATCGCTGGCTAGTTCTTTAGTCTGTCTCATGTATTGTCCGTGCATCGGTTTGTTGTGCCAGTCCTCTGTTCTTTCTGTCTTTCTCCTGTCTCTGTATATTTCTGGGTCTTCGTCTGCTTTTATTAGTCCTTCTTCCCATGCACTCTTTAGCCACTCGTCTTCACTGGTTTTCAGATATTGCCCCAGTGCTCTGTTTTCGATGTTGACGAAGTCCTCTATACTTAGTAGTCCTCTCCCTCCTTCCTTTCGTGTTATGTATAGTTTGTCCGTATTTGCTCTTGGGTGTAGTGCTTTGTGTATTGTCATATGTTTCCTGGTTTTCTGATCTATGCTGCGGAGTTCTGCCTTCGTCCATTCCACTATTCCTGCGCTGTATCTGATTACTGGCACTGCCCATGTGTTTATGGCTTTTATCATATTTCCGGCGTTGAGTTTTGACTTGAGTATCGCCTTGAGTCTCTGCATATATTCTTTCCTGATCGTGTCCTTCATCTCTTGGTGTTTTATATCTCCTCCTTCCATTATTCCCAGGTATTTGTATCCTGTCTCATCTATGTGTTTGATGTTGCTCCCATCTGGTAGCTTTATCCCTTCAGTTCTCGTTACTTTGCCTTTTTGTATGTTGACTAAGGCGCATTTTTCTATTCCAAACTCCATCCTGATGTCCCCAGATACAACCCTTACAGTCTGGATTAGGGTATCTCTTTCCTTGATGCTCTTACCATACAGCTTGATGTCGTCCATGAACATCAGATGGTTGATTCTGTTGCCTCTTTTCTTGAGTTGGTACCCGGCATCCATCTTCTGTAGTACTTTTGTCATGGGAATCATGGCTACTACGAAGAGTAGTGGGGACAGTGAGTCGCCCTGGAAGATCCCTCTCTGATATTAACCTCTGTAGTCTTATTCCAGAGCTTGTAAGTATTGTATTCCAGTTGCGCATTGTATTTTTGAGAAAGCTGATGGTATTTTCCTCTGCCCCATATATTTTCAGGCATTCTATTAGCCATGTGTGTGGTATCATGTCGAAGGCTTTGTTATAGTCTATCCATGCCATGCTTAGGTTGGTTTTCCTTCTCCTACTGTTCTTCATTACCATTTTGTCTATCAGGAGCTGGTCTTTTGTGCCCCTACACTTCCTTCTGCAGCCTTTCTGTTGGTGGGGGATGGTGTTTGTCTCCTCTAGGTAGTTGTATAGCCTTTCACTGATGATACCTGTTAGTAACTTCCACATTATTGGTAGGCAGGTGATAGGCCTGTAGTTACTGGCTATATTTCCCTTACTCTTGTCTTTTTGTACTAAGGATGTTCTTCCTGTGGTCATCCATTTGGGTGCTTGGTGATTTGAGATACAATGCTGGAGTTGTTCTGCTATTCGTGGGTGTAGGGCCTTGAAGTTTTTGAGCCAGTATCCATGGACTTCATCGGGACCTGGGGCTTTCCAGTTTGGCATTTTCTTTAGTTGGTGTCTGACTGTCTGTCGTGATGTCTGTGAATCATTGTTTTATTCTCCTTGTTTCTTCTCCCTTGACTTCCTGGAGCTATGTTGCATGTTTGTTGTGTGATACCGGATTGCTCCATATGTTTTCCCAGAGTCTCTTACTTGGTTCGGCCTCAGGAATTTCTGGGTGGTTGTCTTTCCCTCTTAGTTGGCTGTATAGTCTTTTCTGGTTGGTTTCGAATAGTTTGTTCCGTTGGTATCCCTTATTCCTGTTCATGTACCGTTGGATCTTATGTGCTTTGGCCTTAAGCCTCTGTTTTACATCTTCTATTGTGTTGTTTAATCCCCTCTCTTGTACTTTGTATTTCTCGTTGAGTTCCTCCCTTGTTTTCTTGCTTCTTAGCCTTTTCTCTGCCATCTCTTTCAGTTTACTCAAGTCAGATCTCATCACCATGATTTGCTTTTCCAGGCGCCTTTTCCAAGGAGGTTGCTGTTTTGGTTTCTGTTGGGTTGGTTGTGCTGGTGATGTTGGTGTTCGAATTCCCATCAGTTCTGCTACTAATCTTGCTCCTGCATATGTCAAGTTATTTGTTTCTGTGATACTGGTGGTCTGTATTATGCCCAGTATTTCATTGACCTCACTTGTTTTCTCCCTCAATTTCTTGGTGTTGTAGGCTTTCATGGAGGGGATCTTTGTTCTCTCTGTATCTGGCTCCATCCATTGTCTAATCTTTTCTACCCATTCCGTCCTCTCTGTTACTTCTTCGGTGTTTCTTCGTGTGTCGTGGTTTGATACCTCATCCTCCCTGTCGTCTTCTGTGGCATCGTCTCTCAGTTCGTCTTCGTGTAATTCGTTGTCGTGTGACATTTCCCTTTCCAGTTCTTCTCTTTCTATTGGGGAGAGCCAGTTCTTTTTCTTTATGTTCCTTACTTGGTCTGCCAGCCTCTGCTCTGTTTGGGGGGTGTTATTCCTCTCATTCCAGATGTTGACCAATCTTCTTCTATATCCTCTCTCCGTCGGGTTGCTTCTCATGTAGCATCTCCATATTTCCTTATTTTCTTCTCTTGTCCATTTCTTCCTTTTTGCCTCTGTAGCTCCAATCTCAGGCTGTTGATTATTGTCGTTGTGGTGATCAGTTGCTGGATGACGACCTCCAAGTACCTGACCGTCTTCCCCTTCAATTGGGTTGAATACCTGGTTGCCGGACGAAGCTCCTCTGTTGCCAGAGGTTCTATTTACGTCGTTGTCGTTTAATCCTTCATTTCTTTCCATCATTGCTGAGTTTTGCTATTTAACCCATAGCTGGACCCTACCCCATCAGGGATAGGTACTCATTTACAGCTGAGTAGACTGAGGAAATTATGGTAAAGATCCTTTCCCAAGGAATCAACGCCGAGGAGAGCGGTCACCCATCCAACGACTGACCAGAGCCAATGTTGCTTAACTTGACTTAAGTCTATTGACGACCTAACCCACTCCTCCACGGCGCCACATAATTATTATTATTATTATTATTATTATTATTATTATTATTATTATTATTATTATTATTATTTGATTATTATTATCATTATTATTATTAGTTATTATATAAAATTATTATTATATTATAATTATTATTATTATATTAATATAATAATAATAATAATAATAATAATAATAATAATAATAATTAATAATAATAATACTGTTAAAAAGAATGGCAGAATTAAGCGAGTTGATTTTATATATTGTTTTTTCTATTTTCCTTACAATTCGCTTCTCAGGCTCAGCGATGTTTCTGAGTAACTGACCAATATTCATATTGGGAATTTTCAAAAATCATAAATGCTGAAGGTAATCTTTTATTGGAACAGGATATCAGGTCCAGGTCAAGCAGGGGTCGTCGTCAGTGCTGGTATTATTCCGTAGGCGTAGTTCAGTTCGGTGCCGGGTTCGTCTTCGGTTTAAGGGCTGGTATTGGCGCTGGTATAGCTGGTATATCTGGTATTACGAAACGTTTCGACTTTCTCGCAGGTCATCCTCGGACTAGTCGTTTGAAGAGATTGTAGCAAGGAAGTCCTGTTCCAATAAAAGATTACCTTCAGCATTTAAGATTTTTGAAAATTCCCAATATGAATATTGGTCAGTTACTCAGAAACATCGCTGAGCCTGAGAAGCGAATTGTAAGGAAAATAGAAAAACAATATATAAAATCACTCGCTTAATTCTGCCATTCTTTTTAACAGTATTTGACTAAAAGAGGGTCTTCTACCAAAATAATAATAATAATAATAATAATAATAATAATAATAATAATAATAATAATAATAATAATAATAATAATAATAATAATAATAATAATATAATAATAATAAATATCAGATGAACATTATCAATCAATCTTCGTCGTATACATCAGAAACTCTTTACAAAGAAATGCATCAATTTTTCAACATAAAATGCACCAAAATTATGAAATAAAACTTACCTCTTAACAAAACTTAAGGAAAATTAGCAACACAAAAGAAACAACCCGACTTCGCAACAGCGCAAAATCTCTCGGTTATATTCGACAGAGCGTCATTAAGAGGCAGATTTTCCGAGTCACTGATTTGATATGGAGAGATCTTTAGCTTTCTGACTGCATTTGTATCTGCAAATCTCTCTCTCTCTCTCTCTCTCTCTCTCTCTCTCTCTCTCCTTATACATACATACATATATATATATATATATGTATGTATATATGTATATATATATATATATATATATATATATATATATATATATAATATACATATACATACATTGGCATATTACATATGTTCATCCCTACAGACATTACAAGGAGTTACAAGGATTAGGATGTCTCAAAGACTTGTTAGTCCATCCGAGGAGACATCATGTGCTCACTTATCTGTAGGAGCAGGTTTTACTGCGCATTCAGTGTCCTAACGATTTTGTCTACCTTTCTTTTAAACTCTTTCACACTGTTGCTGTTTACAACTTCTGGTGGTAGTTTATTCCAAGTGCAAGGAAGTTCCCACAATGGGATGTGTTATTGTCCTATGAACAAAGACTGCATTCTCTTACATAGGAGAGAGAGAGAGAGAGAGAGAGAGAGAGAGAGAGAGAGAGAGAGAGAGAGAATAAAAGCAAAATCCATCACCTGCGAACTTTGAAGATGACTTCCCTCTGCCCTTTTTCACCTCGATCTTCCCCGTGTTCCATTCCCGCGGCCAATTCAAATCCAATTCCCACTCACCATCGGCCCCGCCCTTCGTTTTACAATTCTTTCAAATGAAATACCGGAGCAGCAGGACGTAAAAGGGATGTAAATGCATAAACAGCCCGAAAAAGAATCCCGGCCAATATCCCCCCAGTGAGCTTTATAGCGGGCCATAGCTGAGCCGCCACACACAACCAATGAAATTAATCAACGCGCCGATGTAAAAAGTAATTGGTTGCCAGAGGCGCAATAATGATCAGATTAACCCGATTACGAATTCCGCCCGCGACCCAGGTGGGTTATTTTCCGGCCGGAGCCCAAGTGGGTTATTTTCCGCCCGTGGGGATGTGATGAAAGGGCATTTCGACGTCCCGTGCGTAGAATTATTGGTTTTAAAAAGTCTCGCCGTTTAAAGTCTTTTCTATAATATTTACCGTGCTCTTGGGAGGTTTCCATCGAACGTTTCGAAACAAATTGGTCTCATTCAGGATGTGAAACGTTTGAATGATTTTTCCGCATGAGGCTGAATACGCAACTTTTAAATTTCTTGTCCATTTGGCTCTGGGTTTTTCGCAGAGATCAGAAATGCTGCGTATTGATGATCTCTGCATAAACCAGCTCTGTTTACATAAAATTGATCTAATTTCTTCGTATTTATATAATTTTTTTTACATAACATTTCAGTACAATTGTCGTTTTTTTCCACTCTCGAACGGCGTCAATAACCTATATACTGTAACGCCACTTTAATAGTCAGATATCAATCAATCAATTTTCACTCTCGTACTTTGAATTTTGCTGATTACAACGTAAACGGCAACGATAATTACAACGTTACAACCGGTGACTTGGATGGTTGACTATCTATAGAAATCCCGACGTCATCGTCACATAAGAGCGTGAGACTATCAAGTCCATTCAAAATATCAGCTAAAAATCGAGGTGTGTAGAATTAAAAATAAAATGTTCATTCATTAGCTGTGTTCTTTAATGTTAATTCATATCTATTTCTTGCCAGATCAGCCGAAAAAGAGTGAGCTTCCTTACATGTGAGCTCACTGTCATTTAATTCTCACTGTCATTTAGGATGGACGCCAGATTTTGAAGCTACCAAGAGATAGTGAGCTTTTATGGGCAACATGAGCTCATTTGGGTTGGAAGTAAAATTTCGTATTGTGGATAAGTTTAACGGCCTTTGAGGTAATATCTACAAATAACCATAATCTGATTAAAGTCAACCTATATATATATATATATATATATATATATATATATATATATATATATATATATATAGATACATAAACACACGTCTTTCTTGGTTTTCAAGAAGTATAGGAGTTCCTTGGACCTCTCCATAATTCATTGTTCAGGTCAACTGAAACAGAACAGATTTTTCAAGGAAAGGCATTTCCTCTTCCCCCTGCACGAATTCGATCTGAGGACTCTTGGTGAGGCAAAGCTAGTAACTACTTAAACATAGGGACTACAATCAAACACACGCACACACACAGATACACACATACACACACACACACAGACACACAGACACACACACACACACACATATATATATATATATATATATATATATATATATATATATATATATATATATATATATATATATATATAGAAGACTAGTAAGGGGGCTCAAGCCCTACAGATATCACAAGGCGGAGAGGTAAAGGCATGTCTCAGCGTAGTACATAATTTATTGCCGACGTTTCACATCTCTTCGATGCATTTTCAAGGCTGGGAATTGATAAAAATACAAACATGTAAAACTCGTCACTGATAAAACACGGTATAATATTTAAAATTGAACACTAAAACATTTAAAATGTAAAAACTACTACCTCAATTGTTGGCCGAGACGGTAACATCTCTGAAGCCCTGATTTCTCCTCTGTGCGCTGGTTCGAATCCACGAGAGGACGGAATCATTGCCAGCTAAAAAATTCCCCTTCGGTTAACTATATGAAAATATATTAATTCCGAGGTAGAGAGGATTGGCATTAAAGGACATTTGTAGCTTAATGCACACACATACACACACACACACACACACACACACACACATATATATATTATATATATATATATATATATATTATATATATATATATATATATATATATATAGATATATATAGATATATATATATATACATATATATGCCATATATAAAGAATATTCATACATATATAGCATAGATATGTGTATATATATATGTATATATATATATATATATATATATATATATATATATATATAATATATATATATATATATATATATATACATATATATGCTATATATGTATGAATATTCTTTATATAGTATAATACGAAGATAAAAGGCCCATGAAACACTATTTGAACGTTGTAACCATATATTTTGAGCACTTCTTTCTGTGCCCCTGTTCAATGGTAAAATGTGGACAGATCATTGATGTCTTGCAAGAGTATATATACAAATCATAAGTAGGTGTGGCAGAGGCTTACAGCCACACCTACATATGCTTTGTATATATACTCTTGTATATACAGAAATGCTCGAAATATATAGTTGCAACGTTCACATAGTGTTTTATGGGCCTTTTATCTTCATATGTATGTATTTATAAGTACTTGCAATTCATACCAACTCACGCATGTTAATATATGCACAGGTATGCATGCATACTGAGAGAGAGAGAGAGAGAGAGAGAGAGAGAGAGAGAGAGAGAGAGAGAGAGAGAGGCGAGAGAGAGAGAGAGAGAGAGAGAGAGAGAGAGAGGCATGAATAAGATCAAATTAAAAGTTCAATTCTTTCTCCATACTGAAGATCCAATTTGGGAGCGCTCTTTCAATACCGCCAGATATCGCTCGAGCGAAAAAAAAAAAAGTCCGAACCGTTATAGAGAAGAGTTAATTAAAGTATTCAGTGAAATATATATGCAGACTACTGAACTGAAGTATGGGAATGGGATTCCATCATAGATGATAAGATTAGTTTGAGATTTTTGTGGTTTTATGCTTGTTCCTTTAAATGTGCTGCCCGTTCTTTCAAAGCAGATCTAATTTTCACTGTTTGTGTATTGAGTAAATTAATTAACGACTGAGTGTTTGTTTAAACGATCGGAAGCAGTATATGTATTAACAATTCCGTGTATGTATGAAAAAATACATACACAAATTTATATCTGAATGACGTATATATGTATGGATGTATGCATGAAGGTAGGTATGGATTAACAATTCCGCTTATGCATATCAAATACATACACAAAACAATTATATCTGTCTGTATGTATGTATGTATTTATTAGTATGAGTATTAATTAACAATGCCATGTATGCAAGTACAAATACTTACACAAAACTATCATATCCTATATGTAAAACTATTATATAATATGTATGTATGTATGTATGTTTGCATGAGTTTGGCTTAACAACTCTTGTATGTACGTATGTACAAATACTTACACAAAACTATCATATCCTATATGTAAAACTATCATATAATATGTATGTATGTATGTATTGTAATGAGTTTGGCTTAACAACTCTTGTATGTACGTATGTACAAATACTTACACAAACCTATCATATCCTATATGTAAACAAAGCCCCAGCGTGGAAAGTCACGAATTCAAGATTCCCTTATATGTGGCCCATCTGTTTGTTTGTATGGTGTTTTTACGTTGCATGAAACCAGTGGCTATTCAACAACGGGACCAACGGCTTTACGTGACTTCCGAACCACGTCGAGAGTGAACTTCTATCACCAGGAATACACATCTCTCACTCCTCAATGGAATGACCGAGGATCGAACCCGCGACCACCGAGGTGAGAAGCAAACACCAAACCAACCACGCCACTGAGGCGCTTTGTCCCCCATCTGGGCCTTCCATCAGATTATTCCCAATACTTTTTTTCCCATTTTTGTTATTTCCCTTCATTCGTGTTTATCCGGGACTGGGCTCCTCAATACAGTTATCATACCTTCTTTCACATCGGATTCGCCATAAGAAAATAACCATAATGAAATCATTAACCTTTAAAAGAACGTCGATAATAAAACCCAAATACTTCAAAAACAAGGCGTGATCCGACCTCCAGCTTACTCGGGGCGAGTGCTTAAAATCTACGGTCAAATAACGTGTTGTGACCAACGAAAATTAAAATAAATAATTTTTCTTTATTGTTTACTATGCGCAATATTTATTTTTTACTATGCACAATATTTATTTTTTACATTTCCATTCTAATAAATACATCATAGACCTTTCCTACCGCCCCAACAACAACAACAAAGTAGTTTGTAGGCTTACTTCCCGAGTAAACGAAAATAAGGGGGACTTCCATTAAGGAAAAATCTATAAAAATGGAGAGCCAAAAGAAGAATTGAGGTTTGATTATGATAACGACACTCCACAATCGACATTATGGATATACTAAGTAGAAAATAATGAGATTATATTACGGTAATGAGAAAGTGAGGATCATAAGATTCCGCTGCGAAGAAAATGATTATCGGCTTGAAGTTTACAGGAAATCTTCAGCACAGTAGGATCGCAGTGATGACAGGAGTCCTGCAGAGCGAAGCGAAACTTTCTTACAACTACTGCTACTACTACTACTACTATAACCACCACCACCACTACTACTACTACTACTACTACTACTACTACTACTAATAATAATAATAATAATAATAATAATAATAAGATAATGATGACGATGACGGTGATGTTGAAGATGACAGAATCCCTTACGAAAATTGAAGGAATCTCGCAGTTAATTAAGGAGAAACCTCCAGCACAAAGGGTCCTAATCTCGCATTATAGATCAGACAACAATGTAGACAGAATTCCCGAACCCAGTCGACCAGCAACGTCTCATTAATGCGGACATCAACACGGATACATCCTTACGGCGATAGCACGTGTAATAGGCGGAGTTACTTATAGGGGAAAGTATATGGAATTACTTATAGGGGAAAGTATACAGAGTTCCTTATAGGGGAAAGTATATGGAGTTACTTACAAGGGAAAGTATATGGAGTTACTTATAGGGGAAAGTATACAGAGTTCCTTATAGGGGAAAGTATATGGAGTTACTTATAGGGGCAAGTATATGAAGTTCCTTATAGGGGAAACTACATGAATTCCTTATAAAGGAAAGTATATGAAGTTCCTTATAGGGGAAAGTATACGGAGTTCCTTATAGGAAAATTCATATGACGTTCCTTACAGGGATAGTATACGGAGTTCCTTATAGACTATATACACACACACGGGTAGTGGCACGTGGGGTGTATTTATAAAAAGGTTACTTAGGTAAATCCAAAGTCCCAGATTCGATTTCCGAACGAGCTGGGGCGGTTTAGGCGGGTACAACGAAGTCCATGGTGCATATGTTGACCTCAGCTAATGATTATCTACCTGGTAGTCCACAGACCATAGTGGGTTACACTCAGGTTGGCCATGGGCATGCGCCAGCGCCTTTATCTTTAACGACCTGTTGACAATCGGTATATATATATATATATATATATATATATATATATATATATATATATATATATATAAGCATATATTTATACATACCACACACACACAGATATACATATATATAATGAATAGTCAGGTGAACAATTCTCATATATTCGCGACCCCCTTATAGACTGCTCTAACCACAAGGGCCCATGCTGGGATAAAGTGGGCTGGCATAAGGCCATCCTAGCTTACAAAATCAGCACTCGCCTTTCTCACCTGGAAAATCCAGCTAAAGCGCAAAGATATTAAATCAATAAAATTTCAAGTAATCCTTAAACATGAGATTAAAACACTGCCCTTGCAAAAGGAAGCCTTTGGTAAACGTCCTCCTTGTCAATTATTTCACGAATTAAAATAATTTCATTATGATGATTTTAATATGTATTAAAACTATACTCGGTTTTTTTCCATCTGTCCACCCGCCTGTGGTATTTGCGTATGGTAACACTGCATCCCGGGCTTTAGATAGTTACATTCAGCTTATATTCAACAATTATAATATCCTATTTCGAATATTAACGCGGTGAATTCGCATACAGTAAATTATTCAAACACTTTTCAGTTGCAAATGTACACCCAGACATCCTTTTATTTACCTAAAAGTTACACATAGCGTAACTATCGAAAGCCCGGGACGCAGTGTTACCATACGCAAACACCACTGGCAGGTGGACAGATGGAAAAAAAACTGAGTATAGAGATGCGCGTTTTATAATCATGAATACTGAAATACTGCTTAAAGTAAAACCTAAATGGCAGCAAAGTCAGTACATAAAACAAACATATGCATCTCATTCAGTAACATGAAATGAATGTAGGTATACAAAATATACTATGTATACGTTTACATTATATTAATACACATACTTATACATTAAGATACACCGAATATATATATATATATATATATATATATATATATATATATATATATATATATATATATATATATATAAATAAATGCACATACATAAATATCATACACACACATATATATAGACATAAATACATACACAGATATATATGTGTGCATTTATATGCGTAGCATATGTTTGCATATATATGTATGTGTGCTGCTTACAATACACTGAAAAGGTTATAACCATGAAAAAAATGCGAAAAGAAAAGCAAATGCCACAAAAAACAGAGAAACAGAACACAACCGTGAGGACTGCTTTGGATTTTTTTTTTTTTTTTTTTGTGTGAAAGACGGAGGGAAAAAATCGCGTGAAGGAAATAAGTCTCTCTTCCTTTACATCCCGAGACCTTTAATCTCCTTCTCAATGGGTCCGAGAAGGGAAAGAATACGGAAGCGAAGGAGGAGGAGGGGGAGGAGGAGGAGGAGGAGGGAGAAATAGGAAGAAATATGAGGAGGTATTCTGTCTCCTTTTTGGATTTCTTCTTTCAGCAAAGATGAGTATTGAGCCAGAATGCGAACCTTACCGTCCTTGAGGAAAGGTTTCTCCTGGAGAGAGAGAGAGAGAGAGAGAGAGAGAGAGAGACAATATCTGGCGAGTCGCTGCATTCCAGTGGTGTTAGTACTACCTCGTCGAGGCTCTACTAATTCTAATCCTGATATGATGTTGTGTACTTGGAGGGGAAAACTGGTTGCCTTGGTCTGTTATTCCTTTTCTCTTCTCTTCTCCCTTTCTTCACAAAGCCTGCGACTCACCAGAGTCGACTATCTACCAGGTATATCATTCTTAGCGTCGGTCGACAGAGGAACAATTTGTTCAACTCTTAGTGGATAATGGAATGGAATATAGAGTTTAGGCTAAAGGCCAAGCGCTGGGACCTAGGAGGTCATTCAGTGCTGAAAAGGAAGTTGAGAGTAGGTAGGTCTGAAGGACGTAACAGGAGGAAAACCGTTCTGTCAATATAGTAACTACTAAAACGACTGCCATCACCTTACCAACACCACCACCTCTACTGCCAACATCACTGCCTACCTCCTTGACATCACCATCATTACGAAGAGAAACATCAACGGAACTTTGTTGTGACAAAATGATGTTTTGCTCTCTCTCTCTCTCAAAGAAGAAAAAGAAGAATCAATCAATCGTGGTAATTGGATGACGGAAAATATAACTTTAAGGCGATTATCAATTCTTTTTTTTTTTTTGTAGTGTCTCGCACTTATTTTTCTCCCTAGCGTTTATTCTTATAAAATATATCTCTTTTTCTCTTTAGGTTTTATTTTCTAACTTTTTCAGGACACATTCCTTTATCCCTCTGTCACTAACATTTATCTTAATTTCTGTTTCATCTTGAATTTTATCTCTTATAATATCACCACAAGATTAAGTTTCCTCATATACCAACACATGCTTGTTACCTAACATAACAGCACAAGTTTAAGTTACCTCATGTACCAGTTCATGCTTGTTACCTCATTTACCACCACATGACTAAGTTACCTCGTGCACCAGCCCAAGCTTGTTGCCTCACATAGCAGCACGCGTACTCAACTCGGGCTTCACAAGGGGATCGTCCGTCTAACTTCACTGAAACGTTCATGTTGGTGCGTCTATTTCTCTTATAATTTGTCGACAATTTTCTGGTAATGTTCATCTTCCAAGACATATTTCTGGAATCCAATAGTTTTTTGACGCTGAAATTAAATTAGCGAGATGTCACGACTGGATTTTCTTGCGTTAATGATTCTCATATCTGCGTTGGCTTTTAAGTGCTTGTTAATTAAAACGCCATATCTTTATCCCCAGCCCATCTACACACATAAGCGGTGTTATCATGAACTTTGCCAATCTTCGATACCTAAGACATCTCACTTAAGAACTAAATGAGCTCAAACTTTAAGTCAATGCCACCGATATATTTTTCAATTAAAGGCTAACACGAACAAAAGAACAATTACCTCAAATCAACGACTCTGGAAAATGTTGTTACTGAATTAAAACGAATACAGAATTTAGACCAAAGGCCAATCACTGGGACCTATGCTATGGTCTTTCAGCGCTGAAACGGGAATTGACAGTAAAAGGTTTGAAAGGTGTAACAGGACGAAACCGGCCCCCCTCCCCGCCCCCCCCCCCCAGACGCACTATGAATCAAATGTTAGGAGAGGGTGGAAAGTAAGATAGATGAACTAGAATATGAAAGGAGGTACAGTAAAAGGAACGAAAGGGGTTGCAGCTAAAGGCCGAAAGGACACTGGAAAGAACCTCAAGTAATGCTTACAGTGCACCGCTTAAAAGGCAATGACGGCCCAACCCCCCCTACGGGAAGTGTTATGTAATTGGTTCGGATTGTTTGTCTGTCTAGTTGTCAGAACTATTACAAATAAAGATATGAGCCGATTTCTACAAAAATATGATAAAACGTAGGCACTGTGACTTTCAGCAAGTCACGATGGGAGAGGTCCATGTCTCTGGATACCAGACCTTTTGGGAGAGCCAAGTGGAGATTCATATCTGGATACCAGAAATTTTTGGACGAGTAGGAAAACCGGTTCAAGGAGAAAATTCAAAAGCCTGGGTGTAGAAGGAAAGAGCGGGTTGAAGTGGTGACCTGTTCAGGAATTGTAATCCCTAAGCCTGGATGTAGAAGGAAAAGGAGTAACTAAAATCCCTGGAACTGCCGATCGTCACACTGTAAACCACTGGAATTGTAAGCCTGA
Source organism: Macrobrachium nipponense (assembly GCF_015104395.2). Lineage (NCBI taxonomy): Eukaryota > Metazoa > Arthropoda > Malacostraca > Decapoda > Palaemonidae > Macrobrachium > Macrobrachium nipponense. The sequence goes on along the minus strand of NC_061090.1, from coordinate 6,152,244 downwards.
AAAGGATATCAGGGAAGACAGAATGAAAGAAAGAATTCCAGAGCCTGAATGCCAAAGGAAAGAATCAGTGCTCGGAGAGTTGATAGCTTGGCATGTGTTCCATGGCGACTGGGAGCTGACGGTTGGAAGAAGATGGGCTAAGTACAAGGGACTCTCAACCCACACACTTGCAGCATAACACCAGGAATTTAATTATTCAAGAAATTGGCCGTTTTCTTGGTCCTTTCGACGTAATTGTGCAATAATACAATTTAGGATGCGCACTTAAGATCCGGAATAGGATTAGTAAGCTAACAATAAAATTCTCTCTCTCTCTCTCTCTCTCTCTCTCTCTCTGTGCGTGCGCGCGTGTTGGCCAGGCTAATAACATTATACTAGCTTCAATCACACCGTATTGCCCTGTCATAAAATGAAATACATAGCGTTCAGGTATTGCTGTTCTGAACTAAATTCTAAAATTAATTTTCCGATATACTTCACACCTGACACGTGAAATAGATATTTCGATTTCATTTAACATTGGGAAACCAACACTTTTCACTTTAATAATAATAATAATAATCATCATCATCATCATCAAGAAGGAGTTTGATTTTGAAATAAAAAAATGTGCCTTGGTCAACATAAAAAAAGGCAAAGTGACAGGGACTAAGGGGATAAAGATACCAGATCGGAATAGCATCAATCACATAGATGAAACAGGTTTCAAATACCTGGGAATAATAGAAGGAGAGGATATAAAACACCAAGAGATGAAGGACACGATCCGGGGAAAATATAGGTAGACTTAAGGCGATACTCAAGTCAAAACTCAACCCCGGAAATATGATGAAATCCATAAACACATCAGTGATCAGATACACCGCAGGAATAGTGGAGCAGATGAAAGCTGAACTCCGCAGCATAGACCAGAAAACTAGGAGACACATGACAATACACAAAGCATTACAACAAGAGCAAATACAGATAGACTATACATAACACGAAAGGAAGGAAGGAGAGGACTACTACGCGTAGAGGACTGGGTAATCATCGAGAGCAGAGCACTGGGACAATATCTGAACACCAGTGAGGACGAGTGGCTAAGGAGTGCAAGGGAAGAAGAATTGATAAACGTAGAAAAAGACCCAGAAATATGCAGAGACAGGAGAATGACAAGTAGAACGGAGGAATGGCACAACAAACAAACGCAAGGACAGTAATAACTAGCCAGCGATGAAACATAGCAATGGCTACAGAGGGAAGAACACAAGAAGGAAACAGAAGTAATACTAACAGTGGCACAAGATCAGGCCCTAGGAGCCAGATATGTTCAAAGAACGATAGATGGAAATAACATCTCACCGATATGCAGGAAGTGCAATATGAAAAACGAGACCAAAATCCACATAGCAAGCGAATGTCCGGCACTTGCACAGAACCTGTACAAAAGGAATGATTCAGTAACAAAAGCCCTGCACTGGAGCCTGTGCAAGACACACCAGCTACCTTGCGTTAACAAGTGGTATGAATACCAACCTGAAGGAGTAATAGAAAACGATCAGGCAAAGATCCTCTGGGACTATGTTATCAGAACAGATAGGGTGATACGTGCCAATAGAACGGACGTGCCGTTGATTGATAAAATTAAGAATAAAGCATCACTCATAGATGTCGCAATACCATGGGACACCAGAGTAGATGAGAAAGAGAAAAACTAATAAGTATCAAGACCTGAAAATAGAAATAAGAAGGATATGGGATAAGCCAGTGGAAATTGTACCCGTAACCATAGGAACACTAGACAAGACCCCAAGATCCTTGAAAACGAACCTGGAAAAACTAGAGGCTGAAGTAGATCCAGGACTCATGTAAAAGAGTGTGTTAATAGAAACAGTTCACAAGTGAGAAAAGTGATGGACTCTTATGGAGGCAGGATGCAACCCGGAACACCGCACTATAAAACCACCCGGTAGAACTGGATGACTGGGATAAAAATAATAACAATGATGATTTCACGGCCAAGCTAGATAAAATGTTGGGAAAAAATGAATTAAGAGATGGAGTTACAAGTTGAAATGTCAATAATGATAATAATAATAATAATGAAGAATAAAATTATACATAGTATATATATAATACACACACACACACACATACACACACACAACACATATATATATATATATATATATATATATATATATATATATATATATATATATATTGTACATAAATATACACACTGACGCACAAACACACATTTATATGTATAGACACATGTATATATATATATATATATATATATATATATATATATATATATATATATATATATAAAACAAAGCCAGAAAACAGAAATAAAAAAATCTAATCGCCTCAGCTGAGACCGACCAAGAAGACCTGGTATTTCGGAAACGTTGGCGGTGAAGACGAGGTGGGGAAGCAAAGAAAGAAATGAGGTGTCATTTAGGTAAGAAAAACGGAAGGAAAATAAAAAAAGGGAAAGTTAAGACAAAAAATAGATTAAAGAAATCCTGGAAATGTACAGAATGTGTAGAAGCAAAGGGAAGAAAAAAGGACAGTGTAAATGATAAATTAAAAGTCAGAAAATCTGGAAATGCAGTGGTGGATAAGCAAAAGAAAGGAGGGGGGGGGGGGGGGAATCTAAGCGACAAATAAACAAGATAGGATATTTTGGAAATGTGGAGAGGCGTAGCATGAAAGGAAAGAAACAGGAAAGCGTACATGACAAAGAATAAATAAATAAATAAATAAAAGAAAACAAATTTGGTAAATGTAGAGAGGCGCACAGGCAAGAATAAGGTAAGGTCAAACGACAAATAAATTAAAAATGAAGAAATTCTGAAAATGTAGAGAAGGCTTAGAAGCAAAGGAAAGGAAAAAGGAAAGTGCAAGTGACAGACAATGAAGAAATTCTGGAAATATCGAGAAATTGTAAAAACAAATGAAGAAATCTGGTCTCCCTTACGTAATAAGGAAAATGAACGGGAGAGTTGCATGGAAACTACAGTAACATAAAAATTGTATCTTCGTGGGAATTGGCGAAGCCACCAAAGACACAATGTAAAAAGATATAAAACGTATCAGGTGAATGAAATGGCGTGGAACACAAAAATTAAACCTTCAGAGCAAAAGAGACCAATAAAGCAGAGACTTGAAAACCATCAGGAAAAAAATAAACAATGTAATTTGATCATGAAAAAGGGACCATTAACATAAAAGAAAAGTTAATGTGTTACTGTACTTGGTTCATGTAAAAGCAAAGGACGCCAAAATGAATAAATGGGAACATAAACTTAAAATATTATAGCAGCCAACAAACACACGCACAATAAAATACAACACACGGACAACAAACGCCTCCATTCCCTGAAACAAGAGCAAGATAAGGCGGAAACAAACAGACAGTGAAAAATGGCCGGAAAAATCTTGGCCACGAAAGACCGCAGAAAAAACTTAAAAGAAAGTTCGGCTATAATGATAGATGATAATAAAGGAAGAGAAAGAAGGAAGCAAAATGACAATGAAAGATAAATGAGGGATCATAAATAAATAAAAAAGTATGATGATACAAAAACACGAAGAATGAGCCAGTAAACTCAAACTGTTCAATTTCCCAGGTAACTTTTTTTTTTTTTTTTAAATAGAGATTAAGCCAGCATTGTGCTGGCGCGGGCTCTTGCCCCTGGAGGAGCCCGTTCACGAATGCGAAAGAAAGCTTTACCGAGATTTGCAACAAACCATAGTGGTAAAGTTCCAGCAGCAATCATAAAGCAAACAGTAATTACACGAAAAATGATTCACACCTTTTTCGTAACAACAAGGATGCCTGAAAGTCATCACTTAGGGAGCATGAAAAAATGGATAAAGACAAGGATACGATAGAATGTAAAATTTAGGAAAAAGGCCAAGCGGTGGGATCTACGAGGTCATTCAGCGCTGAAAGGGAAATGGAGAGTAAAGGAGCTTTTAAAGGCGTAACAGGAAGAAAACATCGCACTTGCCCAATAAATCAATTGTGAAGAGAGGGTGGAAACATGACCGGAGATATACCAAAAGGAATGAAAGGGGTTGCAGCTAGGGGCCGAAAGGACGCTGCAAAGAACCATGAGTAATACCTACAGCACAACGCCCGTGGTGCACTGATGGCACTACCCCCCTTAAGGAGAATAAAGATAATTCTAATGGATAAAAAAATCGGGAAGTTGTATACAACACCACACCAGAGAACAACCTTTTTTTCTGACAGCTTCAAAGCCTCAACACAAATCACGCGAGGGGAACAGACGTTCAATAAGGAATGTGGAGAACAATGGAATCCTTTGACAGCTGCTGTATGGCTAGAGAGAGAGAGAGAGAGAGAGAGAGAGAGAGAGAGAGAGAGAGAGAGAGAGAGAGAGAGAGAGAGTCATTGTATATTCATTTCTGGCTATGATCACCATTTTCACTTTTCCCAATCTATCGAAATGGTGAAAAGGCGAAAAAGAAGAAAAATAATATAGATAATGTTAGAATCTGAAGGGATGATAAACTATTGAGAATACAAGAGAATTCGTGATAGAAAAGTCAGTGAGAGAGAGAGAGAGTGAGAGAGAGAGAGAGAGAGAGAGAGAGGAGAGAGATTAGGATATTAACAGAGCGCTGGAACTGACTTTTACCCAGTCGTGATGAGATTCTAGTACTTTTCCGAAACGACCAGTTTCTTTGTGTGTGTTGATTGGTCTGCCCATCTATCTATCTATGTCTGTCTGTCTGTCTTTCAGTCTTGTTCGCCTTAATACCGAGAGATCGACCCTATCTAAATCAACGTGATCGAAAGCTTCCCTTCTTCTTCTTCTTCTTGTTTAATTTTGACCAAATACGCTAACACTAGATTGTGTAAAGATCACTGTAATGGAAAGTAAACGAGATGCTCAAACCTTCAAACCTTTCTTTGTTTAACTTGGAAAGCGATCAGTTCATTTTTCCTTTATTTAAAGTAATCAGCTGAATTTTCTGTTAACTTTAAAAGAAATCAGCTGAATTTTCCTTTAACTTTTAAAGTAATCAGCTGATTTCTCCATTAACTTCTAAATTACTCAGGTCACCTTTCTTTTACCATTTAAAGTAATCAAGTGATTTTCCTTTAATTTCTAAAGTAATCAGGTGATTTTCCTTTACTATTAAAAGTAATCAGGTTATTTTTCCTTTACCATTTGAAGTTATCAGGTGATCTTTCCTTTGCCATTTTAAGTAATCGGGCGTTTTCCCCATTAACGTTTAAAGTAATCAGGTAATTTTAATTGACTTTTAAGTAATCAGGTGTTCTTTCCTTTAAAGTAATCAGGTGATCTTTCCTTTAAATATAATCTTGTGGGAAGGTAGTGCCATCATTTGCAATGTTACTTCCGGCTGAAAAATTAATAAAAAGCTTTCCGTTGCTTTTGAAATGATCTCAGCCACTCCTCAAGATTTTGTACCTAAAGTACCCAATCTGTTTCCCTCAGCCCCTTTTGCAATAATTTTTGATGGAACCTTTACCAGGCAAAGTGGATCTCCCTTTTGGAAACTTATGGCTTCCTTATTCTCAGCCTAAATCTAACAATTATTCTGATAACCGTTTGCCCTTTTCATTTTTTCTTATTAATTGTTTTCCTGTTTTACCTCCTAAAAAGCGACTTCCTATACCAGTCTCAGATAATAATGCATGCTAATATCTGACTCAACGGACACTGTAAAATACATATTCACAAAAGGATATATATATATATATATATATATATTATATATATATATATATATATATATATATATATGTGTGTGTGTGTGTGTGTGTGTGTATGTATGTATGTATGGATGTATGTATGTATGTATGTATGTATGTATGCATGTATATATATATATATATATATATATATATATATATATATATATTCCTCTAACTAATTAAAGATCTCAGTTCAATTACAGATTGAGGAACAAGTTTTCTCAGTTCTATTGTGTCTTGGTCGACTAAAGAGTGAATTATGCACCTAACAGTTGGTCTCCTTTTGCGGGTTGCTGCCAAGAAGGAGAACGTGAGGCTATCGACCTCATCCCAAAATAATTTCTGAAAACAGGAAAGGCAGCACCTGCATTTAGGCCTATATATGGAGAATGCATATATACATCTAGAGCTCGCTCCTCCTGGGAATACATAAATACGTTAACAAAAGTAGGACCCAGAGTGCTTCTCATGGCCATCCCCTCAGTCTGCTTAGAAACCGTATTATAAAAAACAAAGGGCGTGTCCAACACGGCTCATTCTGAAAACATCTTAAATTGGGTTCTATTACAATTGTTGAACAAGGAAGCGTCAGTGGGAAATAGCCTGTCTAAAATGATGACAGTCTCGACAACGGTAACATTTGTAAACAGAGATTCCACATCAAAGGTCCTCAGGTACAGATCCGAGTCCTGCCTGATTATGTCTTCTTCGAAGGAAGCCGAGTTTATTCATGTGTGCTTGATGTGAGTCAGTGGTTGGAGTAAAGATACAAAAAATTTGGCAAGTTTATAGCTAGCAGTGTTAATGGAAGCAAGGATGGGTCTCAAAGGAATTCCTTCCTAGTGTATCATTGGCAGTCCGTACATAATTCCATATGTAGATCCTGTTACAAAAAGGGCCTGATACTTATTTCCATCTATTACTTTTTGTTTTAGTGTTGCAAATCTATTAATTTTATCTTCAGGTTTAGTAATATTTCAAAGATCTGGTTCACCAACGTTTGTAAATTTTGAAGATTCGTTTAAAATGTCATTCATTTTCTGTACGTCAAGGATTACTGTACCTTTACCTTTGTCTGGACGGGTAATTATTATATTTTCATCTTTGGCTAGGTTTTTCAAAATGTCAGTCATTCTTGGTAAAAAAAAGGGAGCCCATCTAGTTTTAAGATTATTAAGAGAGATATTAGCGAGGGTTGAAAATTGTGAACTTTAAAACTCGATGTTTTTGCAAAAGGGAAGTTTAATTATTTTCTGAAAAAGTATCTCAGGAGGCAAAAATAATTTTTGGTAATTTGTGCGAAAGTTGGGGAGGCGAAATAATGACATTTTGAACGACTTCAAAATTTACTAAAGTTGGTGACCCAGACCTTTTTAATATTACTAAACCTGAAGATAAAATCAATAGATTTCTTAGAACACTAAAACTAAACAAAGTAATAGATGAAAATACGTATCGGGACCTTTTTGTAACAGGATCTACATATGGAATTATGTACGGACTGCCAAAGATGCACAAGGAAGGAATTCCTATGAGACCCATCATTGCTTCCATTAACACTGCTAGCTATGAACTCGCCACATTAATTCTTGTCCCTCCACTCCAACCACTGATTCACATCAAATACACATGAAAAAACTCGACTTCCTTTGAAGAAGACATGATCAGGCAGGACTCAGATCTGCACTAGGCAACCTTTGATATGGAATCTCTGTTAACAATATGTGCCCGTTGTCGAGACTGTCGACATTTTTTTAGACAGGCTATTTCCCACTGACGATTCCTTGTTCAACAATTATAACAGAACCCAATTTAAGATGTTTTCAGTATTAGCCGTGCCAGACACGCCCTTTGCTTTTTATAATACGGTTTTTAAGCAGACTGAGGGGATGGCCATGGGAAGTCCTCTAGGTCCTACTTTTGCTAGTGTATATATATATATATATATATATATATATATATATATATATATATATATATATGAATGTCTTTTTTACTGTAATACAACAGTATAATACGAAGATAAAAGGCCGATAAAACACTTTTATGGGCCTTTTATCTTCATATATATATAATATATATATATATATATATATATATATATATATATATATACACACACACACACACACACACACACATATATATATATATATATATATATATTATATACATTATATATATATATATATATATATATATATATATATATATATATATATATATATATATATACATTCTCTCAGCGTCAAATAAAACTTGTTGTTTTCCTTCTGTATCTTCCCAGTGTATATTATGCATGGGAACAAATTTGTATGCCTCTTTAAAGAAATCCGAGAAGCTTGACGGGATTTACCTGGAATCTTCCCCAAGCGGTCGGGGAGAAGTTTTAAGAGCAAAGAAGAACGAGGAATAATAAAAAAAAGATGGATAAGAAGCGAGGCAATTACGAACACTTTTGATACGAGATTTGACGTGTCCATACCCTCTTGCAGGTTCCAATCTCATCTAAACGGAGCGTGGGAGTGAGGGAATGGGCGGGAAGGGAGTTTGAGCGAGGAATTAACACCTCTGCCTTGTAAAATACCGACCAATAATGAAACTTGCAGCAGATGATGGTAAATGAAGTAAAACTACTTTTGGAAAGAAAAAGAAGCATTAGAGCGAGGTAACAGCTAATCTTACTATAATGGGCGTTATGTCTGTCCGTCCGTCCGTCTGTCATTCAATCACGGCCAAACGGCTGGTCCAATGGGCATGAAACTTGGCAGGGTTATAGTAGGGACTCCTATGATGGTTTATAATGGGGTTTCAGCCTAACAGCCACCCCCCCACCCCCAATGGGCTTTTATGCCTCCGTCCCTCTCAAGGGACTGTTGGAAAATTGCTATTCTTACTATAATGGGCGTTATGTCTGTCCGTCCGTCTTTCATTCAATCTCTGCCAAACAGGTGGTCCGATGAGCACGAAATTTGGCAGGGTTACAGTGGGGACCCCTAAAATGGTTTATGATGGGGATTCAAGCAACAAAAGGCACCAAATGCGCCGGAGGGCGCAGGACACCTTCCCCAAAACGCCGATGGTTCAGCCCGTAGACTTAATAACGTTACGAATTTATCATACCTAATTTTCGGTATACGTAGTAAATAATTTTACTTTCGATTTTCGGAATACGTACTAAATATGACTTACGATCGAATACTATTGGGGTAAGATATCAATGGCGCCAAAGGGGTTCGGGGTTGGGCAGGGTGTGACAGAGAGAGATGATGATGATAGATTAAGCGGACCTTATGCTGACACGGGCTCTTCAGCAGCCCGTAAAACAGAGAGAGAGAGACAGGGAGAGTAGAGGGGGCGTTGGGGACTAGAATGAGGGTAAGAAACATAATAATGATAATAATTATACTATAATGGGCGTTATGTCCGTCTGTCTGTCTGTCAATCAATCATAGTTAAATGGCTTGACGGATTTAAACTAAACTAAAACTATTGGATAAGGCTTTGATCGAGGATGGTTTATAGCCTTATATATACTAGCTGACCTACCCGGCACTACCCGGGAAAACTGTGAATGATGGGCTATGGGTAGGGGGAGTTTCTGAAGTATAGTACAACAATGAGTTAACATTATATTCATGTATACTGGATTCATTACGAATTCGTGCAGTTTACTGAAGACAGATATGTGCAAGATTCTCCTCCGCTTTGCTGTGCAGTTGTGCAGTTTATTTTACACATACATAAAAGGTCTGACTGTTGTTGAAAGGGAGAAAGGCTTATGTTCAGTGGAGATGATTTTTCTCTTCTAATACAGAAATGTAATTTTCCCTTCCCCTTCCCTCCCTCTCTATCTTCCCCTCACCCTCCCATCCCTCTCCCCTTCCCAGTTCCACCACCCCATCCCTTTTCCCTTCTTTTTCCATCTCCCTCTACCCCACCCTTTCCCCCTTCCCCTTCCCTCTCCTTTCTCCCTCCCCTTTCACAACATCTTCCGTCCACTTCCCCCTCCCTCTTCCCACCCCCTACACAGCCTTTCATTCACAGTTTTCCCGGCATCGCTGGGCAGGTTAGCTAGTAGTGACAATTGTCACAGTTTTCATGAATTAAGTAGCAGTTTGTGTCATGTTATTTTAAAGAAATCTGTTCTGATTGGCTGTTTACACTATTGAAGAATACGAGAAATACACATACATACATACACATTCATATATATATATATATATATATATATATATATATATATATATATATAATATATATGATATATATACTTCGTATATAATCGTATATAGTGCTTGGTAAAGTGAAAGGTTTTGACGAAGATGAGTAAACCTTGAGAAAGCTCCTTGTGACGAATAAAATTTGTCGCTCTTTAAATTAATGTTGAATGCAAAGTATTTAAATAAAGCAAACGGTTATGACAATAACATTTCTCACCCATCCACAAAACCTCCTGATTACCGAGAAATCCGAGTTCCTAGCTGGACGATTGGTTTTCGCGCTCGGCTGCCAATCCGGTGGTCCGAAGTTCGAATCCCCGCTCGGCCAACGTGGAATCAGAGGAATTTATATCTGGTGATAGAAATGCATTCCTCGATATAATGTGGTTCGGATCCCAC
>NC_061090.1:6134373-6136873 GCF_015104395.2 Macrobrachium nipponense | reverse complement strand
CAAATATCTTCCTCCTGGCTATCCATGCATCTCCTGCCTTCAAGAATCTCAGCATCCTCTCCTCCCTCCCTTCCTTCCTTTCTCCCCTCCCCACCCCAGCTTTTCTCTCTCGCCGTCTCCACGCGGAGTAAATTCCGTGGTCCTAGGAATCCCGGGATTTATGCCCCATCCATCAGCGAGAAGCCGAGCTACAAGATACTTACGATCATTGATGCACGGCCGCGATAGTGTTGGAGTGACATCGTTACGGTCCACAGACGAATAAATCTCGTGTCTGACGGCTTGTTTTGTCACTGGGGCTGAGACAGAATCAGAGATGAAGACGAGTCGATAACCTCGATGATATAAAAAATTTAATTTTTTTAGCTAAACTTGTATTCATGGGTTGTTCGCAATATAGTATGTGCAATAAAAAGTACTTTGTCAAAAAACGAGATCTTTTCTGACAAGCCCTTGACTTTTTAATTCAGTGTCAATGCAACAGGCAATTTCTTATTAGCCCCTGACTTTTTAATAATTGTATTCTACATAGGAAAATGGAAGATGCTTTGGTCAGAATATGTCTAACAATTTCGTCCTTCAATGGACCACTTTTTAAGAGTATTTATTACGGGGTAAAAAAATGTTCCAAGAAGAGGTCCATTGAAGGGGGAAACTATTGAACATACTCTAATCAAAACATCTTCCATTTTCTAATAAGAATATTGTATACGAATATTACCAGTACCACAAGCACATTTGTATATATATACATATTATATATAATAATACATAGTGTGTGTGGTGTAAACGCACATGTGAGCGTTTAAGTATGTGTGATCACAGGCGTATACACAAACACATCACAGAGTCTCTTGCAGAACTGTTGCAAGATTAAGATGCCACTTGGGACAGTAAGCGGATTTGCGAACATGGCTGTAATACCTACATGAATATCTTCAATGTGCACTAAAAGGGGACATTGTTATATTATCAAGAAATAGAAAATAAACGTAAATGTCTAATCGCTAAACTTTTTATCACACACATAAAACTATGGACATGTGGTTAAAGTCACTGTCTGACGTGCCTCCTAAAACATGCGACGGTTCGAATCCTTCGAGTACGAAGCAATAACATTTCTTCTTCGGCGTAGGTTGTCCCTAACAGATACTGAATAGAGTATTTAACGCTATTCGTAGCCTAATAACTATGAAAATAAAAAAAAGTTTATCGCGTAACTAAATTTTATGTGTGTGTGTGTAAGTGTGATGTGGGCGCGCATCCATACGTGTATATGTACGTATGTACTATATATAATCAATGAAATCTACTGGTTTCTCAGTCTATATTTTGGAAGAATATGTTTACTATGAAAAAAGAAAGAGCCGGAAGTTCATAACTGAACGTTGAAGACAGTTGCATTTACGTGACGAGTCGACTTCATTCACTGAATCCACAAGCAAAACACTTGAACACTGCGTTGCCATATCGGGGGGAGTGTTCATTGCAGCCGTCATAACTTATCTGACCTCGGCAGTTATTTGTGTCAGATGAAACACTCTTATCCCTATTGGTAGCACAATGGATAAGTGCTGGAACCCGATACTTCAAGACGTAGATTCATAATTGATACTGTATTAAAAAACACAGGGGAAGCAGGAAGTTTAAAAGGTTAATGGGGCATTTGCATTTAAACATACACACATGTCTTGTATATGTGTCTATATGAATTCATCACATCACCGTGATTCATATACATGAATCAAGCTACAAATGCCCTTTAATATCCAATTCGCTCTACCTCGGAATGAATATTTTTTCATACATGTTAACCGAAGGGGAATTTTTTAGGTGATAATAATTTCGTCCTCTAGAAATTATTATCACTTGAAAAATTCCCCTTCAGTTAACATGTATGGATATATATTAATTCCAAGGTAGAGCGAATTGTATATTTAAGGACATTTGTAGCTTGATTCATGAGTATGTATGTATGTATATATATATATATATATATATATATATATATATATATATATATATATATATATTATAAATATTACAATATAAACCTGTTTCACCTAATAAGAAAGGGTCCATATAAAAACGAACATAACACATCGAGTATTTAACTGCCGAGTCATGGATGAACCCTTTGGCAGGACACTTACACATGAGATACTTTTGAACCAAATCACAAAACTTATCAGAAGTGTGCCCAGACTTCCTTCATGACCTCTATCCGTCTTAATTATTACAAATTACGCAATTCCCAGTAAGCTGTCATTCTCCATTCTTTCCACAAAACCAAACCATCTCTAAATACTATTCCAACCTTTCACCTACGATATATATATATATATATATATATATATATATATATATATATATATATAGTGTGTGTGTGTGTGTGTGTGTGTGTGTGTGTGTGTGTGTGTGTGTGTATTAAATATGTGTGTGTGCAATTTACTAAAATATCAACCCACTTACAACCGTAACACTGAACTAAACTTCAACC